>NW_020799105.1:6694992-6765453 GCF_003259725.1 Athene cunicularia
AGGGCGGCCAGCGCCGCGGCCAGGAGCCGCATGGCCCGCGGGGCGCCGGGTCCCGTCCCGTCCCTCTCTGCCGAGCTGCCTCCCTCCTCTCCTCCCCGGCCTCTCGCCTCCTCTCCGCCCGGTCCTCCCTTCTCCCCTTGCCTTTCATCTCCTCCCCTTTCTCCTCCTTTTTTTCCGCTTTCTTCCTTCCCTCCCTACTTCTTTGCTCTTCCCACCGTCCTGCCCCCTGTTTAACTCTCCTCCTCTTTTTCTCGCCTTCTTTCCCTTTCGTTGCTCCCCACCGCGCTCAGGCCTGTGGGGTGGCACCAGGGCTAGACAGGGCTGCTCCATCGGGGATCCCCCCTGCGCACACCTCCTGCCCAAGGCTGCTCCATCGGGGATCCCCCCCTGCGCACACCCCCTGCCCAAGGCTGCTCCATCGGGGATCCCCCCTGCGCACACACCCCCTGCCCAAAGGACGCGAAGTGGGAAGCTCCTGGCTATGAGCATGGAAAGCCTCTGCGAGCGGGTGAGACAGCCTGGCAGCTACAGGTTTTGGGACAGAGTGGTGGGACAGGGAAGGCTGTGTTATGCATCCCTGTCGTGGTAGAGACGGACACGACAACTTTTTTTTGCAGCAGAATAGCCATCTTTATTGTTCCCCCATCTCTTACATACTTTATTCTTTTATCCGCACACCATTCTTACTGTTACATGGCTGTTTGTCTACTACTTTATTGGCTAGTTTTCTTAAAATCCCCCACTGTTCGGGTGTCTGACAAACGGTATTTTTCTTCTTTCTCCTTATCTTCAGTTCCTTTCTCAGGCTGACACAGCACTCCTCCAGGACTTTTCCAGCTGCTATGGGGTACACAACAAGGTGGTCAAGGTCAAACTGTTCTCTCTCTGTCAGGCATTCGGCAGGCCCACTGCCTCCCCTGACACATCCTCTCAGCTTCCTGGAGGTGTTTGCAGTTTTGCAGGCCCTCATGCCTGTTCCCTGCATCCCACTCCTTAACTGGAACAGAACCACCGTTTCCAGGCAGTTCTTGTTATCAGCTGTCTCCCTTTCCTGGACTCTGTTGGTGGCAGCCTGGGGACAAGGAAGTCTGGCAGGCAGGAGGGGCCCTTCAGCAGGCTGGAGATGGATGCTGTAGGCTGTTTGGACACCTCTGCTAGGACATTACACTTGGTGCTCTGGTGTTGAGAGGATTGTCCTCTCTGCAGTGACAGCACAACTACTAACCACTGACATTCTCTCTAAAAAAGTCCAAAATTAATTGATATAGCAGCTTAAAGTCCATCACCCCATTGTGTTACTGTGTTTGTTTTGCCAAACAGTACTAAGAGGCCAGAAAGGACAAGGGAAGTTGGCACCTGGCAGTCTACTCCCCTCTTTGCTCCTTTGGAAAGCCCACAAATCTCCAGAGACATGGGCTTAATCCTTTTACCAGCAGATGACTTACACCTGATTTTAGTGTTGTGTGAAATGTGGATGATACAGACACCTTGGCATTCCTACTTCCTTAAATAGGACAATTAGTACCAATTTAGCTACTCTACCCCTCTCATAGTAATCACTTAGGCAGGCTAATACCTGTCTGCTTTTAAGCATCACAGAAAATGAAAATTTAGCATGTGCTTTGTCTGATCCTTATGAGACTGAACACTGCCTTTAACATTGTGCAATTCGTTTACTTCAGGGACAGACTTTTGTCTTGTACAGCTAACGCTCCTCGCAAGAGAATGACAGGTCTGGATTATGCACAGAACAATCTGCAGACCTGAGGAAGCAGAGGGGGCTGTTAAAAGTTGTACTGTCAGGGGAGCTAATTAAGATTTATAAATTCAAGTCGAGTCCTTTAACATAGTAAAAGGAAATCCTATCAAATAAATAAGCTAATACAAAAAGAAACAGACACATTCACAAAAAACCTGGATCAGCAATTATTTAATTTGATGGTCCTGATGGAAGCTCCATCTCAGGAAGTCTTTGGACTGCTGATTGAGAGGGAAACAAGGGATGACTGATTGCATACTCTTTTCCAAGGCATTTGCTGCTCGCTATTGTTGGAGAAGAGATACTAGGCCGGATGGACATTTTATACCTTCTCATATACTTCTGCCAGGCTCAGTCATGCCCCACTCCACGTGTCTCATAAATTCCTTCAGTCTACTAATCTTTTAATGGTGTGTACAAAATATTGATGTAAAGATATCAGTAAGGACTGCCTAAGCTCTCATTTGTCCCTGGACCCTACAAAGCTTAAAGATGCACTATGAGAATCAGTATCAATGTTTGTCATTATCAACCATCCCAGTTACCGATGGCACTAACACTTCCTTTAACTGCATCAAGAACCCTAATAAGCTTTGGGACAGAGCTAGATCAATCAGTTGGTGAGAATGTTTCATATGATGTATTTGCCTGTGATAGAAGAAGAGACAGAGGCACATCTGGGCTTCTCCACTCTCATGTGCTTGCTGGTTTACTGAAAACATATTCTTTCTGTTTTGCAGCTTGTGATCTCTGTACCCTTGACAGTTCTCTGTGTGTTGTGGGTTCCCCTTTTGTGTAGAATTATTGAGTTCATTTGTCCCTCAGTGAAAGATCTTCATTAACATATGAACATTAAAAGTGCACCTCCCTAAAGAGACATTTCTTTTAAATTTCAGAATGTACTTTTAAAGTGGTTTAGGCTGAGAGTTTTTTATACTTGTCATTGCATAAATAAACTCAGGTGATGCTGCACTTTTAGTTTTTTTACCAAGGAAGAGCTTTCCTTTGCACAGCTAGGAATGGGACCCATAAGCTTCTGTGCATGTGTCTCTCTCTTGCCACTAACATGTACCACTAGCAGCATTCATTAGGCAACCCAGAAACTAACATACCTAAATAAGTCTACATCTTGCCAGTCTCTTAGGATATACTCATGGGCCTGACAGCACTAGTCAGGCTACTGAGCTGCAGAGAAACATAGACTGCTAACCTCCCCCATCTTCTCAGATTTGCTGCTGACTTGTTGGATGGTTTTATGCAAATAGTTTCCAATCTCTGGGTTGCTGCTGAGTGATCTGTAACCTTCCTTTGTGCCTGGATTGGAAGGGTTTGCTAATGGAACTGGGGCAACCTGCATGAAAGGTTGCAATTATGTGGTTTGCATTATTTCACTGTTAAAATCTTTCATCCCTTCAACCCAAGATGAGATGTTTCTGCTTCTGTAAAATGTTTATTCAAACTTGTTGTAAGATGCCTCTTACCTGACACCATCACAGTTTACCTATACACCAAAAGTCCCAGAGGCCAAATGAACATGCAGTACAATTCCATTTTTTCTTTTTCACCCCCATGCCAGGCACACAGCTCTGTAAGCCAGTGCACCTCCCTTAGCTTCTCTGGAAGTATGCTGACGCATGTGAGCAGAGCCTCTGACACGAAGGATCTGTCTTTCTCAGCTTTTGGCAGCACCGACATGTCCTCGTTCCCTGCTGGAACGGGTCTGGTCTGATGAGGAAAGTGCCTACTCAGCACTCTGGTGCATCTGACATAGCTCACACTGCCTATTCACTCAGAGCTTGGAGCCCCTCACTCCCTGGGGACAGCATTATTGATATCATCAGCCTCAGTCACTCTGGGTGAGATCTGCTGTGCAAATCCCCTTTGTCTCTCTGCAAAGTCACATCTATCAGCAGAAGTAACCACAACCTCTTGGCTTTCGCTGGCCTGTCCTCTCTCTCTAGCTGCTGCATTCTATTGAGAGGTCTTACTAGCATCCCCAAATCTGTTTCCAGAAACTGCTGCAGGATTCCTGTGAGCAGAATTGTGTCTTGCCCTGACAGCAATATTGCAGTGTCACACAGGGATACAGTAGCATCCACTGCAACTCACACAGGTCTGCTTTGGCCATGCTCTAGCACTGGGAAAAATGACTCCACAAGGCTGCAATGCTCACCATGTGTACATGGACTGGGGTGGGCTGATTGTCTGCTTTCATACATGATACGTTAAGGAGAGCTATGCTCTCCTTAACCTACTTACAGCAATAAACTGCCTTTCTGAACTTCTCTTCTTTAGCTGGACTGATCAGGGAAGCAACAGTTTATCACCCTCCCACACCTCATCCAGGCAGCATGCAAAGATAGTACCTGCCTGCCTGAACCTTATAATGGAGACATGAGTTATGGGCAGATCTTCAGAATCCAGCGGCTGGTAGCTCCCATGGCTCAAGGAATCCTAATTACAAATGAATGTTCAGTGATTAAAGATGGATAAAATCCAAATTGATTCATTGTTGCCAAGCATGGAGGGAGTTTGGATCTGTATCCAAACTTCCCCATCCCTTTAATGGGCCAAATTAACTTTGAACTGTAAGAGTCCAGAGCTTCTGAACAAAATGACTTAGGATTAAAAACTATACCCTGGTATTTTTCCACAGCTATTCTGTTGACCAATGTGTGGGAAATACTGTTTTGTGGATCCAGCTCCACGTCAACAGGAAAGACACAATATGAGAGCTTCCAAAATGTAAACGTCATGCTTTTTAGGTCTCTGAATGTCATGCAATCTTGACACTGTTTGGGGATTTGATGTTACTTTACTTGTTGCCATTTGTTTCTGACTTAATGGCAAGTTGCCAGATAGGATGATGTTCTTACTGAAGTTTTCCTTTCCCCCACTGTAAGGTGTCCTTCCTCTGTTCTCTTTTCCTTTTTCTTTCAGGCTTATAAATTATACTGATGTATCTGGGTAGGATCTGATGTTTTGTGTGGTGCAGACATACTTTTCTGGATAGGTGAACTTCTTACAACTGATGCTGTAATGTATTTTTCCATTTTCTCTTCCTTCAAATAAGAGCACAATTTTTAGTTCAATAAACTTGCCTTTGTTTCTACTTTTATGATTATGTTTGGGACTGCATAAAAGCACAGGGGATTTATTAAGTTCTTCTTAGCTTTTGCTTCAAGTTTGATCATTCCAATTTGCAGGGCACCGCTAATCCTGAAAAAATGATATTTGTGAATGTTTTGCAAGTGTTTAGAGCCTCTGTCATGTGTTCTTTCTGCATCCTTAGGTGTGTTCAAGAGTTGAAACCTGATCAAGTCTTACTGTGCATCCTCATGCACAAAGATACTGTTTCAGCTTCATATAGTGGTACGTAGCAGCATCATTTGAGGACCATTAAAAAGTCCATTGCATTTTCAGTCTGTTCTCCAAAGATATTAAAATGTCGCTTCTAGCTGTCCTTATTTCTGGCAGTAGGTGAACAAATGTCACACTAAGATGGATTTCAATGCCTTTTCAGTGCATTAATATGTTCTGGCTATGCATTCTCATTAGGCGCCCGTCCCAGTTAAAATATTACAGACAGTACTTTGCTCAGAGCTACCCGCTATGAGCCTGCTGATCCCACTCAGCCCGGCTCAGAGAGGGCATTCACTCCAGAACCACATGGCTGGTGAGAGTTGCCCTGACAATACACCATGCCATCACCTGCTTAGGCTTCCCTGCCACCCCAAATAAGTGTTGTGGACAGTTTTGGGCAAGCATAAGCCTCTCCTGAAGACTGCAGGGACATGGTTTATCTGTGAAGTCTCCTGTCTCATGGAACTTGGTCTGTGTTTTCCACACAACCTGTGCTGGCACCATATTTAAAACTTTGTGTTCATAATTTGTCTCATGATCTTCAGCCTAAGAGAAGTCCCACTGCCTCTTTGTCAACAGGAGATGTAAGAATGACACTACTGGGAAAGAGCAATGATGCATTTAGCTCAGTGCCCTCTTTCCAACTGTAGCTGATGGCAAATACTTAAAGAAGTGTAGTATGGGCAGGGCCAACACAAAATGCTGTGTTCCCAGGAGACTTTTCCAGCTTCATATGGTTTGCAGCACTTATTGTCTCAACAAGAGTTGTGTCTCAGATCCTCACTGATTGGACCCAACCACACTTTGTCACTTTGTTCTGTGCTGAAGAGACAGAAGTTTGCCAGTGTATCCCTCCTCCCTGGTCAGGGTGTCTCCATGACTACCACAGTACTGAATTTGGCCTTGATAGGAATAAAGCTTGGTGGTTACAGAGGGAGAACTTTCTGAGGTGAGACTGGTCGTGAAAAAATCACCGAACCTGCACAGTGACACTCAGACAGCCACTGCTGTCAACTGGCGCTACAAGGGTCATGAAGAGTCACACTACAAAAGCAGTGAACCAATCTCAGAAGGTATAGTGTACTTGTCTAGCATTTGTCTGGTTATGTTTGGATTCATTGTCTTAAGTTTTCAAACATATCTTCAATAAATTTTCCAAATTAGCAAATTTAGCCTGGGTGTATCCTAAGAATAAAGGCTTCCATATAAATTCCTTGGGCCTACCTACTTCTCAGGCCAGAAATATTACAAGAAAAGCACCCCTTGCCTGCACCTGGTATTTCTGATCTGCCCTTACTCAGACACATGGACTGAGGCAAAAAATGGAGGTAGTGTCCAAGCAGATAAGTGAATGGTTATGGAATGCAGGGTTTGGATGAAGGTGATTTAAGGTGTAGATGTGGATGAGATATGAACCAAAACTGCTCAGGGATTGCTCCTACCTGATATTACATGCTTTATTCCTATGCATTAGTTATTCCTACCTGCAGAGCTATGATACACATAGAACCTACCTTCTCCAGGAAGTCTATTTGGAAAATTGACTGTGAAGCTCGTACTAATTATGTTATCTAACAAGTGGAACCAAATTACTGTCTGCACTTTACAAATTCCTAACTCACCTTTGGAAAGAGCTGAAGTTCATAGCTGGAAATCAACTACAAACTTGAAAAAATAAATGCACCAACTGGAGAGACACCAGAGGAGAGCCCGTCAAGAAAGATCACAGCTCTAGAAAACATGGCCTATGAGGAAGAACTGAAAAACTGGGATTGCTCAGTGAGGCCTGGGAAACATAATAAATCTCCAGGTATTTTAAGGTTCTTGCAAAGAGAGGGAATAGAGAACCATCCATGTCCACTGACAGTAGAATGAGAAACTGTGGATCTAAATTGTAGGAAGCAAGATTAGATACTAGAAAATGCCTTCTAACCATGAGATTATGAGTTTTTAAATATAGATTAGACTAGTATTGTGAGAAATGGTCTACTAGGTCAGCTTTTCAGAAGGATGTTGGACTAAATGAGATCTGAAGATCTCTTCTAGCCTTGTTCTTTGATACTGTTTTATGCTCTCTGTATATTATCTCCCTTAGTAGAAATACAAAATCCTTAAACATGCCACAGAAAAGATATTCAAGCTCTTGATATCTCAAGGAATAATAAGATTTGTGTCTAACCTACTTTGTCCTACTCAGACATAGATAATATCTTGCCCTCTTATCTCCATTTTCTACCACGTCCTCCAAGTCTTTCTTCTGTTTCTGCTTTTCTTAAGTTCAGAAAATAAATCCAGTGTCTCTGTGTTTTGCATTTCTTAAAACATTCCAGCCTGGAAAAAAAAAGTATGCACACATGTACCCACAGCACAGAGTTTGCTGTCAGAAAAGCAGGGAATCCTTCCCTAACCTCAGGAATGTCCCTGGAAGATGTGCTTGCTTTTTGCTCTGTTGTCAGGAATGGTGTTGCTACACTTTGGCAGTGCTAACTTTAAAACAGATTCTTTAAACTTAAAAACAGAAGTAAAAGCTTACTGTTTCTTAAGGAATTCTTTCAGTAAATATCTTTACCATACACAGTTTAATCAGTAAACTCCAGTCAAATTTTGTACATTATGGAGGGTTGAGTAGCGGTCGAACTTTGACCTCTGAGCTTCAGGAGGATGTTATGGATGACACAAGTGGTTACATTTCCTGCTGAGCAGTGGAATAATGAACAAATATCCATCCAAATATCCACTAGATCCATGAACTGCTTAAAAAGTTACCTCACTTGTGTTTCTAAGATGATCTCTCTGAATAATTTTTGGCACAGCTTTGAATAACCAAAATATTTGACTTTCATGTCCTTCAAATACTGAGTATTTTAGGATAGATTCTCTTTCATGTTGTAGATGAGGAAGTAAGGTATCTACCTTTAAGTGAAAAATAGACTGATACTGTAGCAAGTTAAAGGCCTTTCCTTTGTGTAGCAGTCAGTTGCCTAATACCGTGTGTTTTTCATCTTCTTTCCTTTAAAAGTAAAAATAAGAAGCAAAAGAAATGCTTTATTTGTTCTTTTTTAAAGTACAGAATTTCATGTGCCATTTGTTAAAAGATTCTTTGCAGAGAATATGCAAGAAGCCACATCTTGCATACTGTACATACCATATGCTTGGATGCATCCTTTAACCAAACAGACATTTTTATTAGCAGTGTTTTGCTCATGGGGATAAGATGTAGCATTGCCATATCACAAAATTAGCTTGTATTAATATTTCTTCTGTCTGAAAAGTTACCTTCTATAAACTCTCAAATTTGCACTACTTATTAAAAAAAAAAAAAAAAATCTGATCTTTTTTCCCCCTGTATTCCTTTCCTTACATGAGAAGGCAATAGATGAAGTTGCTCATTTATCTCCTAAAGCAGGGAGAAGATGACTGCTTCAACAGTGAGCCTTAGAAAGGCACCAAATCATTTGCACTGTTTGATGGAAGAGGGGAGGTTCTGACCTATTAAAATTAGTGATTTTGATGTGGTGAAGTACCAGCCAGATCCCTTTTGGCTGTGTCCGGTCTGATTTGCTGGCTCCATGGCTACATGGAACAATAGTCTGTGCAGGGCAGCAAGGATGTGGGTAGAATTACAAGTGAGCATCCATCAAATTCCTCTGTGCAAGTAGAAAAAGCGTTTCCCTCTGCACTTTCTAAATGACATAGAACCTGTGTGAATGATTCTCAGTGACTTGGGCAAGACAACTTTGAACTCAGGATTGTCCCCTGGAAACATGACAAATTATTTTTCTTACCTATTAAGGTATTAAAAGTTTACTGTGTTGATTTTAAGTCAGATGTTGGCAAATCTCCCTGTTTGGTTTTGTTTTGTTTTGTTTTGTTTTTTTTTTCCCAAATGGATGACTAATATTTACTCAGTTTGAAAAAAAAAAAAAAAAGACCTGGTAGAGAGCCTCTGCATAGAACATTTCTACTCCAATGGTTAAAGTCTGTCAAAAGTTACTAACAGAAGTGGAGGGTTATGATGGGGATTGTTGATGGAGAGTGCCAATAAGCAGTGGCTGAGTGCAATGGCAGAGGTGGTACAGCAGTGTGAAAATTAAAATGTGAAATTTTAAAAAGGCCAGATATTAAAAACTTTTGGGATATTGATAGCAAAGGTTACAACAGCAATGCTGAGAGCAGCAGCAGAACTGACACAAATCAGCTTGTACTGACAGGCCAAGTATTGATGGCTTCATGTCTTGGCTGAATCTCAATAGTTGCGGCAGGTTGAGGGCTTTTCCTGCAACTTTAGGATTTGTTGGATAGCAGCTAGGAAAGAAGGGTATCATTTACTGATTTGCCACCATGGTTCTTTACTGCATCTTTGAGAAGATAATCCATTTACAATACTTCATCCACTTTTTATTTTTGGGATCTGGCAGGAGAAAATGAAAAAGAGGGCCAGGGGGTGATGTCAGAGGGTGAAACTTGTAGTACAGCAAGGGTTAGGTGAAGCACTTCAGGTTCTCCAAAACAATCCTCCCTTGGTCAGGGGAAGGATCACTACACAGGCACAGTCAATAACTCTGTTGCATTTTATAGGTCTGTGGGATTATATATATATATATATATATATATATATATATATAAAAGAAACGCTGTTACTTGGAGCAGCAATTTTATAAAATGTATGTTGTCTGCAGCAGACATTGAACAAAGGCCCTCCAGTTGGGAGGGTTATTTTTGATGGGTGTAAACTGGATGTCCCACGCTTGGGGTTGACTTCACCAGGCTAATAGATAAGCTCAAAGGTTTGTGTGTGCCTGTAGAGACACAAATGAAAGAAGGACAACTCAGCCCCTTCTCTGGGACTCATGATAGACATCATGCTGACCTTTTAAGGAAGTCTGTATCTGAACCTAGGTAACCTCTAAAATTAAATAAGATAGGTGGGTGAAAGCATCTAAATTCTTCCTGAATGACACATAGGATATATTAGTACCTGGCTGAATGTCTGCTGGTGTTTTTACTCTTGAAGTCAGACTCCTCTCTGACTGTCAGTGCAAAGGCAGTCAACAATTTGACTGAAAAGCTGGCAATACAGTAAATGACCACAGTGCTAAATGACCATAATACAAGCTATGACATATGCAAGTAATTTTCAAAAAGGAGTGTATTTGAACATTGCTCTGAAGAAAAAAAGATCATAGGGAAAAGGGGAAGCAGGATACTATCTTTTAAAAGTAATAGCACACACTGGAGGCTCCAAACTGTTCCATAATTGTTTGTGGTATAGCCTCAGGGTAAGGAAATACTATCATTAAAAAGAAGTAATTTGAGTGAAGCTGGAGATCATAACATTCCACTTACCAGCTGCAAATGCGCACTGTCAAAACACAGGTTTCCAATAATACAGAGACTTTCTCTGTTCTTTTGATCTGTTGGCGTGAAACAAATATAGGGCCCTTCTCTGACACTGAACTTAGGAAAGTAAGTAAAATCAAAACCATACTTAAGGTATTGACTCACAGAAAACATTATGCTTATATATATGTCAAAGGCATATGTTATATTAGTCATTATAATTAAAATAATACACACATCTGTTTTACAATGAAATGTGAGTAATGTGCCACTAATTACTAACATCTGTAGTTCTTTTTAGCTATGATATTTCCATTTTTAAATACTTCACATTCTGTGGATTAATAAAATGTGCAAAAACACATTTAAAATTTAAATTTGATAATTATAATACCCTGAGCTGTTCTTTGATTTCACTTATATCAGCATTTGTTGTCAGTAACTTCCTGGCTATTCATGAATTGTCTGGTTTGCCCTCTACAACAACCAGAACAGATTTTCAACAACTGGACTGATTATTTCTTCCCTGCCTTCCCAAAGAAATGGGCCTAAGCTTGCCTCCACTTTAGGGCAAGGGTAGCTTTCCTGGGGGCCTGTGTCTTGGAGTAATTGTGTTCCTTCAGCACTGTTCAGCACTCTTTGGAAGCTTCCTTATTTCTTGAAAGGTGTCCTTAAAGCTTTCTTTAGTTGTTTTGGTCAGTCTTTCTCTGATGAGTGCTCTGTCTTTGTCAAACTTACCATGTTAAGATCAGCAATAAGATTTTCCTTCTACACCAAGTCTTAGAAAATTATCTTGTTTCATTTTTTAACTGTCCATACATCTAATTCTTATGGTTCTTTAATGGACTTTGACTTTGACCTATTTTATCCTCAGTGTAGTTGTGGTGGTTTTGGCTGGGGTAGAGTTAATTTTCTTCATAGTAGCTGGTATGGGGCTATGTTTTGGATTTGTACTGGAAACAGTGTGGATAATTGAGGGATGTTTTAGTAACTGCTGAGCAGAGCTTACACAGAGTCAAGGCCTTTTCTGCCTCTCACACCACCCCACCAGCGAGCAGGATGGGGGTGCGCAGGCAGTTGGGAGGGGACACAGCTGGGACAGCTGACCCCAACTGGCCAAAGGGATATCCCATACCATGTGATGTCATGCTCAGCAGATAAAGCTGGGGGAGGAAGGAGGAAGGGGGGACGTTCAGAGTGATGGCATTTGTCTTCCCAAGTAACTGTTATGTGTGATGGCACCCTGCTTTCCTGGGGATGGCTGAACAACCCATTTTGCCCATGGGAAGTGGTGAATCAATTTCTTTTTTTTTGCTTTGTTTGCATGTGCAGCTTTTGTGTTACCTGTTAAACTCTCTTTATCTTAACCCGTGAGTTTTCTCACTTTTACCCTTCCAATTCTCCCCCATCCTTGCAAGGGGGGAGTGGGGCTTAGTTTCTGGCTGGAGTTAAACCACAACAGTAGTGCTAATACAACTGGTCCTGGCATTACATCGACTAGCACATCAGAGACAAAATTAGTAAGTATCCCACAGCTGGCAGCAAAATCATGTTTTGTAGCCATGCTGTCCAGACTTCCCCAGAAGTAGCAGCGTTGGTATTACCATCATTGAACTTGCCAGGCCTTGCTTGCCATCTTGTCCAGAATGATGGGTCTTGCGTAGTTTTAAACTCTGTGCATGGTTTTGGCTTGTGTGCTGAGTCACGTACTGTTGTTTTGGCCTCTGAGCTCCATGGGCAGGTCCTGTCTTGATTTCTTTACCATGTTTTTTGTATGCTGTT
Organism: Athene cunicularia; assembly: GCF_003259725.1. NCBI lineage: Eukaryota > Metazoa > Chordata > Aves > Strigiformes > Strigidae > Athene > Athene cunicularia. The sequence continues at coordinate 6,707,237 of NW_020799105.1, forward strand.
GTGTCCACGTTATGAGAGCAGCCTGCACTCTGTAAGCTTCAGTCGAGCCTGGGTGACTTCCTTTGCTTGGCAGATTCCAGATGTTTTGCCAGTTTACTTCTGCATCTTTCATGAACCCATCTCTGACTCACCCATGCATATGTGTCTTAATGCCAGTGAAGAACTGTTCTCTTATCAGGGACCCGGTTAGTCAACTCCCATCCTCCCCAACTCCCTTTCTGCCCCTCCAGGAAAAATATTCATCTTTCAAGTCTGTTACAAACTCCTTTTATACTTTCCATTCCCCCTGCATTAACAAATCTTGTTCCACTTCTGCATGCAATGCAGTCCTCCTTAAGATTCTGCAATCCGGTTTCGTTGTGAGCATCTTGGCTGTCTTAATTGAAAACTATTAAAAACCTCAAGTGTTTGACATCCAAATTTTATTAGAAATAAATTTACTTTCTGCCCAGTATTATTATGATAGAATTCATTGATTGTAGCTGTAGAAACTGGTCTTCTCTAAGGCTTTTTACACTAACAGGGAGCTTACCCCCTTCATTATTTATTCCTGCAGAATAGTTTGACTCTCCCCCAATACCATACTTTGTCCTGAGATAATGCCAAGTCTGGGAGTCTGACAAAATGTGATATCCAAATGTGTCAGCATTACTCTGCATGAACCTCCATTGAACTGAACATTTCCTTCCACACGTCTTGTACCAGCACTTTTTAAAGGCACAGCTCCACACAGAGTGTGGACACTCCTTTTTCCCCATTTTCACCTTTCCACCCCCTTTTCTATGCCCTGCAATGGCATTGAGGTGGAGGAAAATTAATAGATCTTCATGCACCCTGCAGCCCAGGGCTGTGAATTCCTCCCAGCTGCTTGCAGAGTGTTAATGGATACTGTACAGATCAAAAAGTGACAGAGGGAATCTGTCCCAATAGTTTTTAAAGCATCACATCTGTTGCTAATGGCACCTTTGAGAGCTAATGAAATAGTTTTCAGATATGGGTCTAGTCTCTGCTAATGCTTAAGAGTATGAGCATACAAGAAGTACTGCATACTCCAGTGGGAAGTTTACTTGGGCAAAATTCCCACTGAGATCAGCTGGGCTTTCTCCAGAGCAATCCTTGTCTAATAAATCCCTTAAGGATAATAATTATTGAGTTTCGGGTATTTAAATATAGGAATATTTTAAATTTAAAAAAGACATGGGCTGTGCTCTCCTCCTCTCTACACTGTGTAATTCCATCAAGTTACTCCCAGTCTTTGCTGGTGTATAGGTGAATACAAAATCATGCCTCCAATTACCACTTGAAATAACTCATGAAAAAACCTCAGTTTTATACTGTTTATTTCAAATATGAATTTGTGTCTTTAAACTAGTGAACAGCATGTCATCTAATGAGTCCTGGAGTATCTTAACCATAAAATAAAATTAAGGAAAGCTCTTATTTTCCCTAAATGAAGGTGTGATGGCAGAGTGGTTACAGCATCTGGCTTTTTGCCAGAGGTATAAGCTCCCTTGTCCTGCTAGTGGTGAGTGTTTTCAAAACAGGTAGAGAATCAAATCTTGCTGCCTTGAGGCTTTTCTTGGTCAAATCAGCTGTAAATGGGTACCAGTCCTTCAAACTGAGAGTCAGAAAGGCAGCTGCCTGTGATAAAAAACTTAATGTTTTCCTATGTTTTCTTAAATGGGGTTTACTACAGAGTTGGCATGTAGCGTCTGTGCCAGGCGGATGGGCTGAACTGGCTTGTCTTAATTTGCAGACATTCTCCTACTGCTTCTGCTGATGTGTATTTCAAGTGTAAGCAGATACATCTTGTGAGCAGCAGAACTGACGAAGTCTGCTTCCCAACACTTTTGTATTATACGCTTGGTTGACATTAGGTAAATAAGGCTATGGCTTTTATTAGGTGTTAGGTAATCTGTAAAGAGAGATCTAGAGAACTCCCCAGCCTTGGGAAAAGCTTCAAATAGTGTTTTGTCTCTTCTTAGGCAATAAGATCCACACTTTAGAGAGGACTAATAAGGTCTTTTTCTAGCTGCTTGTCTCATGAAACGTACTGGAATGTAACTGTTTTGGAGGCTTCTGCCCTTCTGTCAACTTCTGATGGAAACTGGCCAATCTATTCAAATGGTGGGAGGAGGCTGCCTTGGCCTGAGCTCCGAAATTCTCTGAAAGAAAAGATTACCCAAATCCTAGCACTTTATGGTGGATCCATGCTGTCACACATGAACTCTGAAAGGATCTGCAATGGATCAGTTCAGTTGTTCCAGCAAGCAGTTATGATTCTCTGAATCCACACTACAGTTGGGCTGCAGCCAGCAGTCTGTAGGGATTAGTCTGCTTAAACCGACCCTTCATTTTCAGTTTAGGCAAAGTATGTATGATCCTGCTATAGTAATTAATATTGCTTTAAAACTGGATCTGCTTCTCCTCTTATATCTTTTAACATCTACACAACTCAGTTGCTTTGATTTTTTCTTGTTTTCCACCAACATGAAAGAAGCAGATATTTACTCTCAGTATGAAGTTGCACTGACATCTTTAATGCCATTAGTATCAACTGGCAGTGTCCAAAAGGATTAAAAGGCATAATCCAGAATGATACAGAGAAGGTATTCTCATCTGACAGACCACAGTCAGGTACTAGGATTTTCCCAGGAAATTTCAGTATGGAAAATAGGAACTTTGAGAACTGTGAGGAGGGTTAAATCCATGTATACTATAAATTTCTGTGGTATGTAGAAATTCTACAAATAAATACATAAATATTTCTCTTACTGACTTCTTAGAGTTCTTACCCAAGTCACAGAAAGCCTCCTGTTCTCCAGAGTCCTTAAGCATGTGCTTAACTCACAGAAGAAGGGATTTTAAGGAGAATTTCTGCGGAGCCTTGTGTACTTTTTATCAGCTGCTTCCATGTGGGAATCAAGCCATTTATGTATACAGTTCCTGACTCTGGGGCAATTAAAATCTCAGCCATAATGTTATATTAACATAGAATTTGGTGTGCCTAATGACATATTAAATCTTCCTAAATTATAGCTAAATTACAAAAAGGACTAATTTACCAAAACCAGTTAATAAATGTTTAGAAAAGGAAGCTAATTGAATTATCCCTTGTTTGTCAGAGACTGATAATCTCCTTGTGAGAAATCTCATTTTTTCTGAAGCATGATTAATTGGCCTGACGAGTCAGAGATTATGACAAATTACGCAGGAGGAGATAATAAATAAGTTAGTAGAAAGACTTGGGAGCAGAGAACTAGCAGCTGTTACTTGGTTTGAGGCTTGGTACCGCTTTTAGATTCATCCTGCCCCTTGCGTGGTTTCCTTGCTTCTGCTGCAGACAAGCTACACAGCAGTCACAGCCATTCTTTGCTCACTCCCCCTCCACGCTCGAAGTCTCAGCCCAATTCAGACCAACAGCATCACCTCCCCAAGAAGGATGCCTGAAAAACCACATGCTTCTAGGTGAATGCACTGGTTTCTACTTTTAGAATAATCAAGGACACGAGACATATTTTTTAGTCTTCCTTAATCATGATGGGAAGACATTTATGGCTCACACAGAAGGTCCAGTCATAGCTTCATGTTGTTCCCATTAAACTCAATGGAGAAATTAAAATCAGTTGAGCGGCTGTGCTCAACTCTGAAAGCAAAGTGTGTCCAAGCCTTTCAATGCCGTGTACCTAAGGGACTATACTGCACAAGTCTACACTCCTGTAGAAGACTTCAGCATATGCACTGAAACTGCTCATTTTTACTGCATGTTGCTGGGCCATAGTGCTCTTGTGGTTCAAGCTTCAAGCTCTAACAATAAGCAGAGAAGAGACAAAGGTGGGATGTGTGCTGGTGCCGCAGGCTGCTCCATCTGGGCACAGACTGGGGATGAGGCTGGTGCTGAGGTGCCAGATAAGGTCTTTTGCTTTTCCCCTCATGAGTACCTGATCTGAGTGTCTTTCAGTCTAATTCATTAAAAGAACAGGCCAAGGGTATTGAAATTTGATCTTAATATTTGAACTCTGTACAATGTTGCCTGCTTTCATCAGCTTGTTTGAAAAGCCTGGCAGGTGGTAGAACTGAATGAAAAGTTTATTGGTTTTGTTGATGTTACATCATGTGAGCTTGAGAATGATTTTTCATTTGAACCCTCTTGTATGTGTAGATCATGCTATTTAACAGGAACTAGATTTGAGTTATTGTTTCATTAACATTATTTGGAAAATGTTATGAATTAGATCTGAATTATTTATGTGCTACATTGGTATCTGGATTATAGTACTCTGGGCAAGCAACTATTTCTGTGCAGAGGATGCAGGACTAAGGCAGTGATTTGGTTGGGTAAGTTTAAGAGAGATCTCAGTATAGCAACAGGAAAGGGAACGGAGATGAATAAACATTACTATTGGCACTGCATAGTAGTTGGATATACATGATATTTACATTTAAATGCCAATGCATACTTTTCATTTACTCTACACCTCTAACTCATCTCTGCCAGTCTCTGGTGGAAATAATTTTCCCATGAGTTCCCAGCAATATGCAGTGGGCTTTTCCTGCACTGCATCTTGGAGTAATTTTGAGAGGAGATGCAGGGCTAGGCTTTTGCCCTTTATAAGCCAGGAACTTGGTGTGTGTGACAGGGAATGATCACCCTCTCTAGTAGCAAGCAGGTATGGGCCTGTTTACTGAGCTTGTGTTTGTAACTCTGAGAATTCAAAAACACATAAGCACGCTCAAAATAATCCTGACAGTTTAGAAGTTTTGGGGTTCTTTAATTAGTACTATTGATGTCCCAGTTTCTGAGCCTTTATAATGTAGCAGAGATCAGAGCTTCTAACTGTTCTCTACAGCCTCAAGAGCAAGGCACATTTTAAATTAAAGTGGGGGTTACCACAGCCACATGAATTGATGATCTAGTATATTGAGTGTAAGATAGTGCAAAACTTCAAGTTAAATAATGGCTGTTGGCAGCACTCTGCTTTTACTGTTGTTCCTCACTCTGCTAAAGCAGTGATTTGAGGCGATCGTAACTTCATGTATGCTACCTTTTCCTGTACAATCATTTTTCCCCCTTCCCAGCACCAGTTAGTTCTCTCTTATATTTAGTTCTCCTTTATATCATCCGTTTGCTTATCTGAAAAAACAATTTCCCCAGCTTCCCCAGACAAGTCTCTGTGAACTTGCAACTGTCCTCAGTCCCATACCAGACACATCCAGTCAGCTCCTCATACCAGGATCTGCTGAGGTACCTCAGAACTTCCCCAGCTCTACTTTGCCCACTGCATCCCTTTGGCTGGAAGGAGCCGAAGCCTCCAGCAAGGAGGAAGGTTTCCCAAAGGAAACAGCCTTTGAGACCTGAGGTCAGGGGCCCTACCTCAGGACAAAAAGATACAGATAGACTCCCAAAAGAGGGACCAGGGCTGAAATAGAAAAGTCCCAGAGCTGTCAGTGTGTGAGGGGCAGATTCACCAACCAGCCTGCACAGTTGCTTTGCTAGTTATGGTTAGAATTGCTCATCCTGTGAATACACAGCAGCCTTTTCTTCCAAGTAGCTATTTTGTGTTTTGTATGCATTTCAAGGTGGCAGCTCTTTTGAAGGGGTCCCTGCAGGAGCCTTTGTGCACTCACCACAGGTTTCCATTGCTTCCCTAGTGTCATTCTAATGAGTTTAAATATCAAACAGCTTAAAACATACAAAGGTTGCTCCCAAAAGGAGTGAATAGTCAGTGTTTTATATTCATTCAAGCATTTCAGCCAGTTTTAATCACAACAGAATATGTTTGCATCTGGTCCCAGTCCTGTGAGTCCTCCCTCAGTACTGTGGAGTAATTGAATATGATTAGAGGTAACTATTTTAGTTGCCCATTGACTCAGATTTCTGATAGCACTGCATAGATTTTGATCTGTAAAGGAAAGGCCTTGTGGATTGTCTGCATCAGAACAGACTGCCATCAGCAGTGGTGTGAGGGATACAAATGAAACATCGCTAGCCTCCTGCAGGCACTGGATTATGGAGGGAGGGAACACATTTTTAAACTGAATGCAAAAGACGGAATCTGTACAGTGTGCCTGTGAAGTGTTTGGACTTGGTATTAGTCCACACAGTGTAGTGTGAGTGTAACATCACAGACTTTGCTGAGGCTCCTGTTTGATGCAGTTGTGAATGAAACCCCAAGAAGGGCTTAAAGCTCAAAATATGAGAATTGAGACCCTATATATTCAATAAGATGAAATACTTAACACCTGACCATTCCAAAACCAGCATCTCTGTTGGAGGCAGCAGTAAAGAATGATGATCTAATAATTAGGTCACCCACGTTGAACTTGGAAAGCATTGTCTGTATTCTCTGCCCTGCTGATCCTCCACTGGGCTTTGACACAGCGCTTGGGCTGCTCTGTGTCATATTGCCCCTCTCTAAAGAATGGACATGCATTCTTAGTACATGAATTGCTTTCATGCAGTGTTAGTAGTGACCATGCAAATTCACTGATGTAGTGACAGGGAGGGCAAAGGCCTTTGTGATTTTTTATGCATAAATATATATTATCTATCAATCAGCTACTTCTGACTGTGGAAAAGAAAGTACATCAGAAGATATTAAATTCAATATTAAATTCAACAGGACCACTTTTGGCTTCGTGATGCTAAGCAGAAGTTTGCTGTAGGGCCGTAGAGTCTTCTAGGAAAACATTAATGCATACTTGCAATGTTCCTAGGCTTCATCTAGATGTTTGCTATTAGCCACTGTGGCAAAGAGGCTGTGGGAGAAGATGGACTTTAGTCAGACCTAAACTGGCTATTCTAATATTCCCTGTGTGTGACTAGTGCAATTTTCAGAAGTCTGAAGCCTCTACAGGTCCTATTTGTTTCTTCTGCAATTACAGGCACACCGTATTTCAGACCTGGTCTATGCCATCATATAGTGACATACTTCTCTGTCCTTTCTTCAATTCACACTCCATTTATTTATATTTCTTCCTGTAGGTGAGTATAAACATCCTTCCTTTATCAGGTTTGCCAAGTAGGTACTTTCCTTTGCTTGTGTTTTCCCATTTTTGGTTGCTGAGTCAAAGCATTTTTAAGAGTCTTTGTGTTTTCTGTTTGATTAAATGTAGTTATAAAAAAACAGAAAAAACAATACTCTTGACTAAAATGATCTGGTTTTTCAATTACAAGCATGAGAGAGGCCAAGAAAGATTCAAGTTGCAACTGTTTTGACTATTGTGAAATTTGCCATCCTTTCTACTTGGAAGGAACCAAATCAGACTCTTCCACACACCGCTCAGAGCAGATTTGTATCAGTGAGGTCTGATTTACAGGATTCCTCCCACAGGCACTGCTTTTCTACCCATGCAGTTCTATTGAGTCCAGTGGATTTTTGCCTGGTTTATTACTGAATGATCAAGTGCTGTACCAAGCTGTGTGGCTCTTCTAGTTAGTCCCAATTTACACTGATGCAGCTGATAGCAGGATTTGACCTGAATGATCCTACTGTTGCTGTGGCACATGAACTGTAACTAAAGCCAACGCTGCATCATTATCTCTTTAGAAATGCATGCTGTGTATGCACCTCTTAGCTCACTTCTTGTTTCTACAACTGCCTCCTCTTCTGAATAATTCTATTCACAAGCATCATTATGTTGCTGTGCATCTGCTGCGAGGAGACTGCAGGTCCAGCATGACATAACTGGGGCATGTGTCCAAACCCTGACTCTGAAGTCCTTCCCACTATTATCCATTCAGGGGAATGCCAGTGATCTCAGGGAGAGCTCGGAGTGCTCAGCATGGCCAGGTGTAACCCGTGCTGGACAGGCAAATAGGTGAGCACAGATGCCTATTGTGCTGGTTGTGGGCTGCCTGAGCTGCATCCGTGATCAAGAATTAGTTGACCTTACAGTGTCTTCAGTCTTTTGACTGAATGCCTCCAAAATGGTCCCTTTTCATCTAGTTTTCCTTCACTGATTATTTCCAAGCAGTACTGTGCAGCTTGGCCCCAATTTCAGAGCTGCTGATGCTGCAGGCAGTGCTGGTAAAGGTGGTTGTAGGAATGGGCAAAACCAGCAGCAAATTGGGGTAGCAAAATGGTTGTAGCAGCCTGATTTGTCTGTGGAGAACCATGCTGGCTGCTACAGTTGTGAGTCAGGAGAGTCAGGCTTGATGGAGCACTGGTTGCTGCTGCCATGGCAGCCCCATGCAGCATTGGCAGTTATTAAGTGTGCCCAAACCTCTCGGTAGCAGCAGAAGCAGCAGCTCTAAGGGTCCCTTGTGCCCAGCAGCCTGTCTCAGTGCTGCCTATCTTTATCCCATACTGAAATGCTGGGGTTTCAACCCCAAGCCCCAAATTAATGTTGACATATGGGTGATTCCCCCAGCCCTTCACAAAGCGGGGGTGAGTTTGCCTTTAAGCTTCCCTCCAGGGTGCGGCCGCCCTTGCAGGGAGAGCCGTTGGGTAAATGAGCCCCAGGTGTCCCACATTAAGTAAACAGAGATCGGTGTCCCACTTGGGGATAAAAGCTGGGACCCCTTGCAGGCAGGGGCAGTGTCTGTCTGTGAGGTGGATGCATTTTGTAGAGTTTTCTGTTGGGGAAGGATCTTCTATCTCCCTGGGGCTGGGCTCCAGTCAGGTCTGGCTTTTGTAAATGTGGGTTGTGTAGAGATTCAGTATGTGGCTTTCTTGGTCTTATGTGTTTGGTTTTTTGACTTGGTTGTCTCCTGTCCCTTCTATGGGAGACTGCATGTCACCATTTATTCCACCTCTTGTTTGTTGTGCAGTATTGTGGTTGGGGTCAGTGGGATTGATGTCAATTATGTATAATCTGACTTGTTTGTACCCCCAGTGCTCACCCATGTACTGACCCTTTTTATCAAATACAATTTGGTTATTGGTTCATCTTTATACTGGCTGTGTCCTTTATGCTAGGCCTGATAATTGGCAAAACACATACCCCAGGGAGCCAAGGTACATACCAAAAGGTTTCAGAAACTAAGAATCTATTCTCCAGACTAGTGTGTTTGCCTGATCAAGATTACTAACTTGAATTCTCTAGGCCTTTCTTCTCTTACCGTTTTTTATTTTGATCCTCATTTTCTGTAGTGTACTGAAGTGATGCAGAAGAAACATTTGTTCACACAAATAAGGGAAGGTAATAGCTTCCTTCCCCGACCACATGCTCTCTTGTGTTCCAAGTCTTAATTAAAATGGTACTAAAGGAAGCAAATCAATTAACAGATACCTTACAAGATGGTTTATTCACTTATACATGTACACACTACCAATTACTTACAAGTATCACATTACTGCTCTAGTTTATCCATTAGCAAATGCTGTTAATGAACTGCAGTGTTACTGAATTGGGTAACAGACACCTAGTAATCCAGGGAATTTATTCCAATATGTCAAATTTCTCTGAAAATAAACCTTATATTCTGTTGTTCAAAACATGCAGGAAAATTTATAATCTGGTTTCCTTTGCACATTTGGAAAACTACCTGCTTTGCTAAGGTGATATTCATATTCAAATCCTTTCTATTACAGTTACAAGTAGTATGGTTGCTTATTCTTCATAGAAACAAAATTCTGATATATCTGCTCTTATGCTTTGGCAGTGTGTTGGCTCTAAGTCCCTGACTCAGCACATCAGCTCTGCCTTTAATGTGTGGGGTTAATTTCAGCTTTTCACAGTCAGAAAGTTGATTATTGGATGGAAGGCCCTTGCTTCCATGGTATTTTCAGGTGATATTTCTTAATAATAGAAATTCTTAGTAGAATTTCTAGGTTGGATATCAGTCTAACATTTGCCTTTTTTTTTTTTTTAATTGAATAATTTCTGCTATATTACAGTAGTGAAGAACTGGAAGGAACTTCATGTATTATGATCTGCCACGTAGCATAACTAAGAGCAGACACTGGCTTAAAAGTCAACTTTAGGGATGCATGTCAGATGGGAGATTAAAAAATCCATTTCTCTAGAGACATTGGCCTGAGCTAAAAGTTTAGGCAGATCCAATTAATTTACAGTTTGTGGTCTTTGGATCAGCTAGTGGTTATTTGTATGTTGCAATAAATTAATGTAATGTTTTTCTTGGAGTCGCTCTGTAATGCTGCGACATAATAGCTATGCCTGTGAAATATTGTGATATTAATGTCATACATGCCATCTATGTGAGCCTCTCAGGCCTTTGAATCCTGCTGGGTTTCCTGAGAGAAGCCATAGGAATAGCGGGGGATGCCCAGCGTGGCATTGCTGCTAGCCAAATGCTCTCAGAGCTCCCACAGCTGACATTTGCTGGCCTGTCTTCACAAGCTCAAAGGAAATCCTGGCTTGAAATACAAAAATCTTCCTGCTTTTCTTGCACCTTGTGATGACAATAGCTGTTATAATAAAGCATTCTTGAAAGAAGTGGATTTAAACAAACAGAATAGAATCTATAGCATTATTTTCTCAACAGAGACCAAAGCCACAAGCTCACAGCTCACAGGTAAAAGCTGGGATGTGTGTACAGAAAAACTTTGGTTTAAAACACTTAAAATTATTTAAACTATTCTAAATGTTCTGAGACAAAGCTATATTTTTTTCTTATTGTCACTCCCACTGTAAGAAGTTCGTAATTGGAGCCCGGCAAACCGATTTTGATGAAATCAAATTCTACAGAATATGTAAGGCTAGGACAAGAATGAAGGGGCTGGGAGACTGAAATTATTCACAAATTCTGATTGAATTTAGTGCATTGTTTTATACTAAAAAATAGGGATGGGTGAATTTTGGAAATGTATAATTAGCTTGTTTGTAGTATGTTGACATGAAATGTTTTGTTTCAGATATCCAGAAATTTTCTTTTTGAGCACACAGAACTGCTTTCATTTCAATGTTCTAAAAACATGTGAAACATTATTCCAAAAAGGAATTTTTCATTTTAAATGACCGTAATTCATTTAAAATGGCTGAAATTACCACCTACAGTTAAACAGTAAAAGGCTTCAGTCCTAAAGCTAAAAAAGATATAACTTTAGTGTGAATGAAATGTTTTCATATTAACACAAAATGTGTATTTCCTGAAAAACTTAAGAAGCCTTGGTTTATTTCAAACTCAACTTAATGATTTTTAAAGTTACTTCAGTCATTACTTGCCTAACTTAAAATATGGGCATGACCATGAATTCTGCTGCTGAAATGTATTGCTACCTTTTTGATTACCCTGTATTCAATTGATTTTAGAAACCAATCATATACTTATTGCAGACTAAACAAGATCTATTAATGAGCAGAGCTCATCTATTTTATTTTCCTCATACATTTCCTTCATATCCATGCTGTTGGGGATTGCAGGCTTTTTGTGTACAGGTGATTGAAGTTAGCATGTACTGTAAGTTTTTCCTGTAACCAATCAATCAGTCTTTCAATTAAAGAACAAAGAAAGGAATTGGTATTGGTTAGATTCCTGCCTGTGTACAAGAGACTTCTATTGATCCTCAGACCAGGTAACTGTGGATTGCAAAAGGATTATTGATCATTTGTACTTTGTTTTTCTAGTACATTGATGTCGTCTCTGAAAAGAAAGAAACAGCACAGGTTAACAATAATTTTCTGGCTTTGGTTTTACCTGGAATGATCCATAGCATCATTGTAAAAGCGGGGCTGGGAGATACACTGGTAAAAATCATAGGAATTCTAGAAAATTATTAATGGAGCTGCTAGAATTACATTAATTGATTTCCTCTCACTTAATTTTTCTTTTTGTAGATGTTTCTTTGTATCTTTGGAGATATTTGTTTTTCCTAAGTGAATTAACATAATCAGCGTATGATTCTGGCTGTTGTGGTAACTTCCAGATGCCCTCTTTACTGCCAGGTAGGAATCCACTGGCAGCCAGCAATGCATTTTAGGGCAGCATTTTACTATAAGAACTGCTTCCCGTGTTGCAGACTATGGATTATCATCATTTGGGCTGCTTCCCCGTATTGCCTTGTCACCATGAGTTGGGAGCAGCTGAGCAGTACCAGGATCCATACTGTGGTTTCATCTTTCCAGGAGTTTACTACTTGGAGGAGTAACATGGAGTAGCTAATATGGGGGCAGCTGCACAGGGCAGACAGCCTTGCAATACACTTAGGCCTTATGTTAGGGTGTTCCAGGTACACAACTAGGAAGCTGGAGGATAAGGCAATTGAATTGCTTCCCTTGGGCTATGCAGAGTGTCTGGCAGATCTGGGCTGTTAGTAAGAACTCAGGGTAATCCCACAGCTTTTATTGCTGTGCAACCTTTCCCTTTACTTAGGTGGATGTGCCTTTACAACTTCTATGTGTCTGCCTAGTACTGTCATTCCACCTCCCTGCTCCACCAGTCTCCTCCTTCCTCCAGAACTTACCTGTTTTGGCTTGATCCCAGGTTTGATCTGCAAGGTATAGAGAGGGAGATATTAATTGTGACTTTCAGAGCAGTAATCAAAGATGAGCATTCAAAGAAGCAAGACATTAGGAGCTGGGAAAATGCAGGAACTTTCCTTCCTTTCTCTTTCTTCACTGCTCTTAATCTTTTATTCAGTTTTACTCCATCTAGCGTCAGTGCTTGGAAATAAGATCCTTCCTTGCCTTGCAGCGCTCAACTTGTTTATATTAGATCTCATGACTCCACTGATAAATGGTATGCATCGTAGTCCCTTTCCTTCTCTACTACTTAAACATTTTCTGATGACATTGCTAAAGAAAGAACTCACAGGAAATTTGGCAGGCAGGGACATGCTTCTTGTAATTTGCCTCAGTCTTTTCCCCTTCTCTGAGAGAACTTTATCACATGTGTCTTTTAGAAAGCTGTGCTGAAATTTTCTGAAATTCACTGCACTAACCATTAGTGTCTGTAAGAAAGAGTTAAGACCTCATCTTTCTAATTTGAATACCGCCCATGGGAGACCATATGGTGAGGCATATATAGGCTGGAATCGGAGGGATTTTTTCTGCTCTGCTCCGATTTCCTCCCTTATTTCTTTCTCCAGTTCGGGGTGGAGTCAGTCAGCATAGGTCTATAAAGTGGCAGTGTCTGCATTTTCCTGCAGCGGTTTCACAAGCAAGTTCCCATGGTGCCTGCTCTGCCCAGCCCCCGCGGAGCTTCCCGGGCATCCAGAGATGTCCGCTGAAGTGCAAGGAGGGAAGCTCACCAGCACCTAGCCAGTACCTGCCCGCCACCCTGCTTGCCTTCAGGCGGGTGACCACACTGGTGGTACCTGGGGATTGTCTCAGCACTCCTTTGCCTGCACTGGTCTGGCACTTCACAGATACAGGGAATTACTTTTAGTGTCAGAGCTCTGATGTTGCCCAGGATGTCATGGTTATGCAGCAGTATTTTTCATCTTCTTCCACACAGTTTGTGGCAGCTCTTTCCCAGGAAGGAGAGGCATTTCAAAACATAATCAGGGGACCTGATATGGACTGTGCTTATGAACTTGTCAAAACTTCTTCACACAAAATAACATAGATTTAAGAATGTGAATTGTTACACAAATTTCTGCCTGTCTGGAACTATACCCATTTTTTTTAAAAAAAAAAAAAGCCAGTTCTCTCTTCTTCTGACTATAACAACAGATTAGTGCAGAACAAGGCCAGTGCAAAGTGATTTGAGCTAACTGGGATGATTCAGCAATGGATTAGGTTCAGGGAGGCTCACTTGATCGCTTCCCCTGCCTGTGTTGGAGAAGGTGTCAGGGAACTGCTGGGAAGGGCCTTGTCTTTCAGCACCATCCTTAAGTAATCACTTGCTTGTGGCCTAATCCTAAAAAACTCAATCCTCTGCAGACAAAAAGAGCAAATAAGAGACTGGTTGGGAGGTCAATGCTCTTCTCCATGTAGCCCAGTGTAATAAGTTACCTAAAGAAAGTGGCTTTCTTGCTGATGTTCTCAGGTGGTTTTCCCACTGTTGACAATGCCAATTGCTGCCGGAAAGGATGATCTAGCCTTCCCCAGCACCTCAGCTGTATTATTTTACTACTTTCCTTGTGCTAGATGACCTTGAACAGCTTGGTCTCTCTGAAATGATTTTTCTGTTATACTGCATAGATTTTTAGCAGGGCCAGCTCCCTGAGGCAGTGGAGGTGTGTGACTGCCTGACCAGAACATGAAGCTACACTGAGAGGGGAGGGGAAGCAGGGCAGGTCTGTCTCTGGAGATGGGATCTCTGTTGTTCCCACACTTTGCTCTCCTCCAGGAATTTGTGGAAACTCGCTCAAAGGAACCAGTTCACAAACACTTCAAAATCAGCATTTCCACCTAAAAGCATAGTTATTCTTCAGCACTTGTCTCCAGCTCCCAGTCCCTTCATCCACCTCTCCTGTTCCAACACAAGCATTTCAATGTCTATGTAGTAAATCAGATTTGGGAGTGGACCAGGTATTGTTTTTAATGCACAAATAATAATGTAGTTACTTTTCAGCCAGTGGTTTTCTATCTTTTTTCCATTTACAAGTCTGTACAAATTTTCAGCTGAAGCTTAGGCCTCTGAAGTGTCTTTAAGCCCAGTTTAAACCCATATGGAAGCCTTTAAGCCCATAAACTTCTGTGAACCCATGAGAAATACTCCATGGATCCCCAAGCATTTGCAGCCTACAAGGCAGAAGTCAGCATCGCTTTGTGTCATACTTGCTCATTTCTTTCAACTTGCTATTTGCTCTCCGACACTAGGCTTTAAAGTGTACACGGAATATGGAGGTGCATAGTCATAAGCAACAACCACAAGAAAAACAAAATTATCTTTACTAATACCTAGTACAGGTCCTTCAAGGCAGGACTCTGGGAGAGTAAGAGGTCAGGGAACTGAAATAAAACAATCTGACAGACTATATATGTGATCTCAGAAAATAAGATTATTTATAGATTCTATTTTAAGAAGTCACTGAAAAAAAGCTCCTAGGAGTCCATCTGAAATTAGTGATTCCTTTTTCATATGTTTAGTGTGAACTTGTCCAGAAATTCAATGAGATACATGAAATTCTGTGAGCTGGAATATGCAAGAGCTCTGATTTGATGCTGTTCTAAGACCTGTGTCACTCTGACTGTCTTATATCAGGAGGCCTTGTTTTGTTTTGTGTTTAAGCTGTTCTTTAGCTATGATAGCAACTTTCATTCCTAGCTAATCCCATGTTGTCACCTCTCTGACAAGCTCTAGTCAACACAGAGCTACTCAGTCTGGACGGCAGATGGGCACTGCCTAGGAGCAGGAGCCTCTCTGTTCAGTGGCATCTAATATTTGAGTTACCCTTGGTGTCTGTTGACAGGATTGAAGAGGGTACTCTTCCAGAAACATTTTTTTATTTTTTTATCCAGACTTGCAACAGGCAAAGGTAGAGTTACTCATTTATTGCTGGAATCAGCGGCACCAGCAAGTTTGCCAGCAGAGACCACGATGGCTGTGGAAGGAATTGCCTCTGACAGGTGTCTGAATATTACCAGGAAAGCATTCTCCTGACTCAGCAGGTTTGGGACCAACTCTTACAATCAAATGATTTAGAGCTATTCAAGGCTAGCCTCAAACAGTTGTGCAGAGGGGTAGGAAGAAGTAAGGATTCCTCCCTGTTTGGCAGCTGTGAAAAGGTCAACTGCAAATGCAGCCCCTAGATCTGAAGAGAGCACAGGCGTCCTGGGCCAGATGCTCTCTCAGGGAATGTGGAGAGTGGCCAGAGAGAAGCAAAAAATAGCCAGAAGTGTGGCTCTGCCTGTCAGGCTGGTAGCTGGCATCAGTGAAGTATGCTGTATCCTGGAAACGGGTTTAATGAATTAATCTCACCCTAACAGTCTGGGCTATATGTGTGTGTGTATATATATATATATATATATATATATATATATATATATATATATATATATATATATGAAAAACTGTCTCTATGTGCATATGTGTCTCTATATGAAGTATTTCCTCCATTCAGGAATGGTGCTAAGAGGAACTGAGAGCCTGGAAGTGCCTACAGATTGTCTTAGTGCTGCTTTTTAAAGCCTAGTGTCCCCAGCACAGTGCAAAGCTTAGTGTCCTTGGTTCTGAATTATGTGGTATAAAGATTAATTTTGTTTTATGGAAAGGGTAACCTGAGCCAAAGTATCTTGTCCAAGGTTGTTCAGAAGAACAAGTTCGGCTAGAGAACCAGGTAGAAAAGCCAGTTTACTCTTCTAGTCACTGGTGACCATTGCCTCAACACAGAATGGGTTTTTACATTTTGTTTCTGCAAATGTATATGTGCGAGGAGTTGAGACAGCCATTTCTGCTGAGATTATTTGGTCATTTTTTAAATATTTACACAAACACACCTGGAGCTGTTTAGGCCATTTCTGTTCATACTTATGTTTATTTGCAAAAGCATGCATTATTATGGCATTTGTGCAGCTTTTAAATATTTTTCATTAAACTCAGTTCCCAGGATACATACTGAGAAAACCTAAGGCAGTGAATACAGCCTTCAGCCTGTTAGCCACCCATTAATCCCTACAGTGTTGAGCAAGGAATTGGGCCTGCTCTGGTGTATCAACAGGGACAGACTCATCTTGTGCAGGTGGTATCTGCTTCTTAGGCAGACGTGAATTTGCAGTTCACTAAGAGGACTGTAGCCCTCCAAGTTGTCTTCCACTCCTGCTCTCCTGATAGTTGTTCACTACAGATATCTGACCATGGTGGCAATGTGAAGAGAGGTTCTGCAGTCAAAGCAGACCACAGAGGAATCCCTTTTGATTGATTTTGCAAGGCTTATTTAGATCATAGAGGAGGCTAGGTGTCTTTACTGGCTCTGATTTTCCCTATTTGTAGACCTCTAACAATTTATTTCTACAAGGGTGTTACAGTGCTGGTGGTTAAGGGAAGAGCAACTGATGTCATCTACCTGGACTTGGGCAAAGCAGTTTACACTGTCCTGCACAACATCCTTGTCTCTAAATTGGATAGAAGTGGATTTGATGGATGGACCACTTGGTGGGTAAGGAATTGGCTGGACAGTCACACTCAAAGAGTTATGGTTAGCAGCTTAATATCCAAGTGGAGACTAGTGACAAATGATGTTCCTCAGGGGCCAGTATTGAGACTAGTGCTGTTTAACATCTTTGTTGGCAATATGGACCACGGGATTGAGTACACCCCCAGCGAGTTTGCTGATGATATCAACCTGTGTGGTGTGGTTGACACGCTGGAAGGAAGGGATGTACCATCCAGAGGGACCTGGACAGGCTGGAGAGGTGGGCCCATGTAAACTTCATGAAGTTCAACAAGGCCAAGTGCAAGGTCCTGCACATGGGTCAAGGCAATCCCATGTGCAAATGGAATTTGCAGGCAGTGGAATTGCCCAGGTTGGGCAATGAGTGGATCGAGAGCAGCCCTGTGGAGAAGGACTTGGAGTAGTAGTGGATGGAAAACTGACTATGAGCCAGCAATGTGCACTTGCATCCCAGAAAGCCAACCGTGTCCTGGGCTGCATTAAGAGAAGTGTGGCCAGCAGGTTGAAGGAGGTGATTCTCCCTGTCTACTCCTCTCTCATGACACCCCACCTGCAGTCCAGCTCTGGAGCCCCCAGTATAAGTCCAGAGGAGGGCCATGAAGATGATCAGGGGGCTGGAGCACCTCCCTGATGAGGACAGGTTGAAAGAGTTGGGGTTATTCAAGAAAAGGCTCCAGGGAGACTTTATAGCGGCCTTCCAGTACTTAAAGGGGGCCTGTGGGAAAGATGGGGAGGGACTCTTTATCAGGGAGTATAGGGGTAGGATGAGGGGTAATGGTTCTAAACTGAAGGAGGGTAGATTTAGATTAGAAATTACAAAGAAATTCTTTACTGTAGGGTAGTGAGACACTGGAACAGGCTGCCCAGAGAACTTGTGGAATTCCCCCTCCCTGGCAGTGTTCGAGGCCAGGCTGAATGAGGTTTTGGCCAACCTGGTCTAGTGGAAGGTGTTCCTGCCTAGGGCAGGGGGGTTGGAACTAGATTGTCTTTAAGGTCCCTTCCATCGCAAGCCCTTCTATGATTCTGTAGTTCTATGAAATCTTTATGTTGATGTGATGACTAGATTGTTTGTTGAATATATTAATTGGCAGAATGAAAGACCTTGTCAAGGGCTGCTTCAAAAAAAAAAAAAAACCCAACCAAAAACAAACCTGGCAAATGAAAGATTCAAATCTTTGACCCCAGAGATGTCAAAGATTCTGCTGAATCTACATGGGTGATTTCCTCCAGATCCAAGAAAATAACACTAATTATCATAGTTTAAAAGGAATATTCCTGTGAGAGGAAAAGAAAAAAGAGTCTTATTTTAGGAGAACAAAGACAGATGTGGGCAACTCAGTGGCTCTAAGGAAATTGAGGATTACTGAAGAAATCAAGGAAGTTGTCTGGATTACTGGGGACTTATAGAGAATAGGGGTGCATGTAGGATATAGATAATTTTTTCCCTTTGAAGCTTCACTTTTGCTGTTGCAAGATGCTTTACGACTATGCATGAGAAGGCTACTTTGAACTGATCACAGCTTCTGTAAGGAGGAACTGTAGCACTGATACTCAATTATGCTGCCTCCACAAGTCCAGAAGATACTTGGGATACACAGGAATGGTACTGTAGAAGATGAAGACTCAAGACCAAAGGGTTCATTTAGACAGCACAAAACAAGGACAGGGATGCAGTCAGTTTGTCCAAGAGCAGTGGTCTGCAAGGTATTGGGGGAGCTGTGGCATACTTTATATTGTATAAGCACCAGCATTTCTAGTCCTCCACATGGGAAGAAACAGACACCTGAAGGCTACAGACAAGGGGTGAAGAAAGTCCCTTATGCCTAGGAAAGTGTGTGCTTCTTCATATCCATCTGCATTTTACAACGTTTGTTAGTGCTCTGCAGTGATAGACAATTCAATGGTCATGTATTTTGTGTAATGAGTCATTGGTTTCATCTCCCTCTGCAAAGCTTTCCAAACAAATCCTATGTCAACTTTTTTATGGGGGTCTTAGCAGGAAGGCCACAGCTTGAATGAAATACGGAGAATGAACACCTCATTCCAGGTACCTCCAGACTGAAAAGCGAGATACCTTACTGCTGGGAAAAATGTCCTCTTAAAGTCAGGTCAGTGCAAAGAAAACATCTGTCTCCAACCCTGACATATTTCCACAGGAGGGAATTACTTCACTGAAAAGTAATTAAAAGTCACAGAAGTTGCTATAGCATGGTTTAAAACAACCAATACCAGTCCCTGTTTCCTTCTCTCTTTCTATAAATGTCTTCCATGAGAAGATGACTTAGTTCTCTGATTAGGAACTGGATAAAAATAATTCCTTTGCAGAATTATTTTTGGCATGCTGTTTCAAGTACTTTTGCCATTGAACCTGGCTATAGTAGAGCAGCAGTACGTGCTTGCGTCTTAAATATCGCAGATGAGACAGTCTCAATCCCCGGCTGCAGACTGAATATGTGTTGTTATGTGTGAATAGGTGATGCAGAATCTGAGTTGCTGCAATGCATTTCAGTGCCCAGTGTCCTGTGCAAGCTGCGCTCTAGATCTTGATGCTTTCTGCTTGTGCACCACTCTTTCAGTGACATGTTCAGACAAGGCCAAAGTCTCTTTTCTTTCAATGTGTCTTTACTTATGGATTTGATTTGTAAATTTTGGGCCCATTTTCCAAAGGCTTTCTCAAGTACCCTAGCATCAAAACTAGGTCTCCAACTAAGTTTATTTGTGAGCTCAGACTCTGGTGATTAGACAGGTTCTGTGTCTCATTTGCAGTTATCAGCAGATAGTATCAGCGATATCTCATGTCTACTTGATTGGTTTCCTGTTTGGTAAATGATGTATCCTGCAGTTTACAGCATTACAGATCAGTTTGAACTATTTAGATCAGAAAGAATGGCTGTCCCCTCCAAAAAAGGAGATTTTTCTTTCTGTTGAACTTTGAACCTGTTTGAGGGTTATGAAATTATTAGATCAGATCTTGTTCACTGTCTCTACATGTCAGTGCAGCTGGCTACAAACCTGAACATAACAAATTACTAGGAAAAAGGTTTTGGGCTCACATGTTTAAGCTGGGTCTGTTCT
This sequence comes from Athene cunicularia, assembly GCF_003259725.1. Taxonomy (NCBI): domain Eukaryota; kingdom Metazoa; phylum Chordata; class Aves; order Strigiformes; family Strigidae; genus Athene; species Athene cunicularia. The sequence continues at coordinate 6,727,276 of NW_020799105.1, forward strand.
GCTAGTTGGCAGAAACTGCAGCTCAACATTCAAACTTGTATATGATTGCCCAAACCTAGTCTTTTTGCCATGCCATCCATCTCTGATGTTTATATTTTCCAAATGGATGATTTCACCTCCTACGTAATCCATGGCACCATTTTAGAGTAAAGAATGAGGAGCCCGAAGGCTTTCAAGGTGCAATAACAGCCCAAGCCCTCCTCCATTTGCCTAAAGAATGCTCTTATTCTCAGAAGTACCTTGTGTTTCCCAAGTATAGTCGAGCCAAAAAAAAAAAAAAGCAGCCAGACACTTAGAAGAAGACAGGTGGGAAAATACAAGAGAACATCTAGATGCTGCTTTGAGTAACAAAAGAAAATCATTGATACACTTGGCACTTGGCCAGCGCAGCTCCCAAACTCCTCCATCAAACATCAGAATTACTTGTGTATTACATTTAAAACTTGATCTCCTGCTGAGTGATTTGCATGGGAGTCTATAGGATTTACACAGAACCCAGTGAGTGGCATGGGGAGTTTTGGTGTATGCTGTTGCCCAGGATGTGTTGGGGCAACAGTTTCCTTTTTGCTTTTGCAGCAGGTTTAAAATATGTACCTTTTCCTTTTTAGTAAACATTCTCTGTCTCTCCATTCTTCTCCTTGTCTCTATATCTCTTTCTTTGCCTCCTTCTGTCAAAATAAATCTAGCTGCCATGCACTGTAGTTAACTCAAAATATTGCTAGCATTAAATGTGCCCAGACATTTTTATTAATACATTAAACTTGCATGAAATTTTTAGGCATTATAATTTACCAAGCTTACACCAAGATGGCATTTGAAACTGACACGAGCTATTAATTAAAAAAGAGGACATTAAATAACTGTCAGTTGACATCTAAATTACTGTTTTGTTAGCTGACAGAAGCTTGCCTCAAGCCTCTTCTCAAGTGTTAGTAAATATCCCATTGAGTTTAAGAGCATCCCATTATGAACTGATTGTTTAAATCTTGATGTTATATACCTGACTGAATAAAGGGGTAAATGCTGTTAATTTTTTCACAATGAGTTGTCAGCATCATGTGGGTGTAGAAAAACTTCTGGTTTAAGTATTTGGAAAAATACCAAGGAGCACACATCAGAATGCTTCCTGATTTTCATGAAAACCTGTTCTTGGAACATGTTAGTTAGGATCAGTACCAGCTAAACAGGGTTCTAGCATAAAAGATTATCTGCATCAAGGCCTTTAACTGGTACGAAGCTGAGCAACTCCATTGATTGTTAGGTTACTTCGCTGGGTGACACCCACTCAGAGTATGTGCCAACTAGGGAGAGTTTAAGATGCTTGTGGGAATAATGATGTGAAATTTAAAACAGAATTTGGCTGAAGGTGAATTTGACGAGTTCTCTATCAGTTGCATTTCCTGATCAAAAATACTAATAATCATCACTGATCAATCAGAAAACAAAGTTGTGTGCAGAAGAAATGCCAGTTCTCCTCTCCAATTCTAAAAGGACAGTGTCTTAATTATCACTGATGGTTTCAGGTTGCCTGTATCCCTGAGGGATTCAGGATGGCCCTATTATTGGTTGGAATACATCTAGAATCAGGTGATTTCAGATAATGGACTTTGCTTTATCAAAATCTTTTCCAGGACTAGCCACTGACCTAAAAGTGCCATGAATTGGAATCCCCAGGGAATTGAAGTAAGTAGCTAAAATCAGTTTAGACGTAATTATCACATCTCTCTGGTAACCTGAATAAATGGGAAATTATCCCTAATGACCTATGGAGAAAAATACATCAGATAATAATGAACATACATCTTGGATTTTCTTGAGGAATCTCCTCAGTATTTGTAATACTGTAAAGTGCAAGTACTCAGCATGTAATATTTTGATGCTTCAGGAGATAAACTGGAGGGAGGGGCTGTGTTTGCTTTGTGCCTGTGGGGTTTCGGGGATTTTTTTGTGGTTGCCTTTGTTAAGAAAGGCTACTTCCCATACATCTCCTTTCAGAGATATACAACCTCAACCTGTTAGGTGAAGAAAGTTGGAAGCCAAAATATGGCATATAGCCCCATTTCTTGAGTCAAGTTTGGTCCTACAGTGAAGAGATGCCAACATGGGTGAAAGTCCTATGGAAGGTTACTACATACTTCAGCTATTACTTGTTCAGTAAAGGTCCGTTTCCAACCTTTAAAATATTCCCATTAGGTATAGGCCAGTTTAACACGTCAGCACAAACTCTACCATCTAGAAAGGCCCTAACATGAAAAATGTTAGGAGGAAAGATAAAAAAGTGCATTGAATCCTGTATGCTGTATTTCCTTTTGATTTTCTATTAGTAGATTGCTTGGGTTGCAGAATGGTGGTGCAAAACCAGCTAAGCTAGTTCTGCATCAGGTATCTGAGATGTGGAAAACCATAGCTTTGTTTATATATAAAAAAAAAATCTTTGTTTATAAAAGCTTTGTTTATAAAACAAAGCTTTATACTTCCTTGCTAAAAATTGATGTTATCACAAAGCTATCTGTGTTTCACTAATCCTACTGTTCTCTATAGATCTGATAGTATTTTGATGGTCAGAAGCTTCCTCAAGACCAATAGAAGGCTATACTGTTTCCTCATAACACCTGCATTATAGAATCCCTTAATGAGCCACCAAGGAGTAATACATAGATGCCCTGAAGTGAATGAGAACAAAGATTTGTTATTAAGTTACCAGCTGCCACAGTAGAATTGAAAAGTACAACTAATTAAGAAGCAATGGTGGATTTCTAGTAGTTTTCTACTTAACCCCATTAAGTAATATTTAACATAAATAGTTTTGCCCCAAACGTTGTGGAATTACAGCTTCTCTCACTGCTCAATGACAGTGGCTCTAAGGCAGAGTTTGTGTAATGTGATGTTAGCAAATGCCTGTAGACTGGGACAAGGAATCATCAAAGGGGTCAATGTAAGGTCATCATTAAAGATGTTAAATTTTGCTGCTATGACAAAGTCTGTTACTTCCCATAGAAAGATCAGAGGATGGTATCATAGATGTTCAAACTGTCTCTGAAGGAAAATATCACACTGGAGTCCAGTGTGGAGCAGTTCATAGATAATACCATCTGCATTTCGTCCAGGCAGTAAATCTACTGCCTTCTGTGTCTCTTCTTGTCTTTGTCCCTCTCTTCCCTTTATTCCATTTTCTCTCAACTGTGCTCTCTGGCTTCTCTGTTTCAGCTGAGATCTTTCTTATGCCCTTTCCATTCATTGCTCTGTCTATACTGTCCTTAATACACTAGAAAGTTTACTGGGTATTCTGTGTTTGTTCTTCTGGCCATATAATAGTCCTAATCTGGTTTAGGTTAATACATAGAAATTGTCAGTGTCTTGTAAGAGAATATTGTGTTTCTAGAAAGAAAATGTTTTGTGACAGTTAGCTCTGTTAGGCTGGGGAACTGTCTCCCTGGAAAAATAACATGCTTCATTGCTGGGGCCCTTCTCTGTTGGACAGGCAAAACATTGTAGTACTTGCTGCAAGAGGTGCCCTTGCTTTGATCTTAAACTGAGTGTTTACATATGCTGTGCTCTCTTCATGAGGAAAGATTGTGATGGGGGCATCCTTCTATCCAGCTGAGAGAGTCCAAAAGCCATTTCTTAGGTCACTGAGTACAGCTGTTGCCTTCAGTTCATGAAAATGCTGATTAATTAGTGTTTGGGGTTTTTTGGTCACTAATAAAATGCCTCAGAGGGACACAAAAAAGTATTCACATGTGTAGATTACCATGAGCCAACAGACAACTTGCAGTCCAGAGTCCTCACTCCTGTACATCTCTACCCCATTGCCAGTTCTTGAAGGAGATGTGGGGTGGCCATTGCCTAAGCAGTCTAGCACTGCCTCTTCTGCCTTTGAACCCATCAGGTGCTCAAAACCTAAAATGGTCTTCCTGTTTCTGGGTAAGGGGAAGGAAGGTGAATCCCTTCCAGCAGCAACGGTCACTGCATGACCTTGATCTGTGAGAGCCTATAGTGAAGGCAGTTCTCAGAACTGAGACACAGACACAGTAACTGGGAAATCTGTGATGAGTCAATATATCCTGGTTTACATATTTTTATTTTCTTTTTTTTTCTTCTTTTTTTTTTTTTTTAATCTAAAGAGCTTGTGAATATAATACAGTAAAAATTTGTTTCAGAAAAAATGTGGAAAAAATTCTAGGAATGTCAGAAAACATCCAACTTCAGCACTTTTGAAACAAGGCCTTTGGTTGTCATCCCTTGAAATTTTTTTTTTTTACATGAGTTTGCTATTATAATACATGTTACAGACAAAAAAAAAGTTTAATCAAGTGTTTGAAGGATTTTCTTTTTAAAAAGAATCTCAGCCTGCTGGGATTTCTTTCCTGTTTCTGAAATGTCAAAACCCTGTTACAAGGAATTTTTTTTCCATGCAGATCTGCTAGATACACTGGGTATCATGGTCCTCTACAGGCTTCCATGTGTGTTATAATTCAAATCACAGTTGTGGGAAAGCATCATGCATGAAGAAAGAGAGAGGAGTTAAACATTACAGTTTGTGTATCACACCACCTCAGAAAATACAGGGGACAATGTCTTACCTTCTATCCATTTTGCCATCTGACTCTAAAGAGAGAACAGGAAAATGTGGTCAGTTAAGAAACCAGGAACAGACGGGTGATAGGCCTGCTCAGAATTGTGACGAACAGAATTGCAACCAGAACATAGCTGCAGATGGTAAAGATCTAGCCATCTTTTCTGAGGCAAAACTCTTCGGTAATTAGTAGTGTAATGCAACTTTCCTAAAGCCTTTCTTGATTCTTCCAGCTGGAATATCTCATGTCAGTTTGCTCAGAGCTGTGTCTTTGATAATGTTTTGGCTATTTTGAGTTTGATTGTAGCACATCCCCCGAATGTCATGAGAAACAACTTTGAGGGCAGATGCTTGATGAGAATGAGGAGGAAGTGGTTTTCCTTCAGGCCTGCTCTGTAGTGCCACTGAAGAAAGCATCAGCCATTTGTCTTTCAGGAAGTGGCATTACTGTAATTCGTATCCTCATAGGGTACCTGGGGAGTCTGTTTGCAAAATTATCCTTTAAAAGACCAGTGTTTACTGTAAACAGGATGGAATCGGGTGGTGACTGATAGGATGAGCTCACCATAGCAGTACTGGGACCAGAGAGCTCAGCCCACTAGTTAAGACCACTCTGCTCTCCTCTTTACTAAGCAACAGTCTGTGACTACTGTTGAAATGTGTCATGGTGCATGCTGACTTACTAAAGTTGGACAGTCCTGGATGCTGGAAAATTAACTCTCATTTGTCACCTGAAGGTTAATGCAAAGAACTAGCCCTAGAAGCAAACATTTCTGGATACCAACAGATGGACGAGCAGCTCCTAGTCCTGTGCTGCAGCAGACTGACTGAGCTGTCTCACTGCATTTACCTTGTTTAATGTGTGACTCATTTCTCATGGTGGAAAATGGCTACATTTATCAGATTTTCTCAGTTTTTAAGAGTGAACCACATGAGCTAGTACTCTGCCTGCAACCAGAGCTGCAAAGGTGCTTTTTTGAAGTTCACTATGGAGAAGTCATACAGAGACCAATGCTTTCAGTCCCCAAACTCTCTTGTTACAGTCCCTCTTCTTTCAGTAAGGATCATTTGCACACATATTTAATGAGATTGCCTAATTGCTTCCATCTCTGCTACAGTTTTCGTCCAAGCCAAATTTTCATGTGCTACTGAGTACAGACCTCTCTTGACAAGCAAATGTATGTTGCAAAGATTCATCTTAACAAAGTTCCAGGACTCTTTTTTTCCAAAAAAGAACAGCTTCTACCGATGTTCTGGTCAACCTGTTAGGATTTTGCATTTCCTCATATGCCACTATCTGTTGCTATTGTATTTGCTAAGCTTTTTTATTTCTAACTCTTAATTGCTGTGTGCTGTTACTTCATTCCACAAACAGCAGTATTTCAGCAGTGGAAGAAATCATCACAATATTTGCTCTACAGTGCCCTGTGAAGCACTTTGTAGTCCTGACAAGTAAGAGAGGCTCTGTGCAGAGGATGGAGGGCTGTGGGATCAGCATTGCCTCTGGGGAGGCCCATGTGACAAATTCTGCCTGTCACTAACTTCTGTCTATTGAAATGATGGGCATTATTCAGTTTAAGATTTTGGATTTGAATCCAAACCCATGGGTTGTAAACTGCTGATCCAAAGTCTAAAGGAGTTGTTTCTACCAGCAGTTATGATGTTAGATCAAAGAGCTTTTGCTTGTTTCAGATGAAAAACATGCTTTTCTGTAACAGCTTGAAAACCAGTCACAGTGGAAAAGTTATAGGGAATTTTGCTATGTACGCTGATGGAAGCTACATATCTTAGAGTCAAGCAGTTGGATTTGAAGGAAAAGTCCCGAATCAGTGAAATAAATAGTAGTTTTGGCTAGGAAGAATGGCAGCCCATCCTGCAAATCCAGCAGGCTCTTTCAAATCCAACAGGCTCTTTAACTTATGTTGAATAGACACAATTTTGTTTTAAAAAATAATTATTCTAAAAGATATCCAAGCAGTTTGCTGAAGTGAATTCTATTGCTCTTGTAAGGCCAAAGAGCAGAGTTGCTTATACTGAAATGTGAGTTTATGCAGTTCTAGGGACTCCAGCACTTCAGACACTTTTAAAATAGTTCTTCAAAGGAAAACCAGAGCTGTAGTACATACACATTTCCTAACACTGAAGCTCAGATCTGCTGTTTCAGAACATAAGGAGATCTAGATCTCTGGATAAGAAATCAGGAGTATTTTTTCTTACCTCCAAAGACATTGTCAATCATTTGGGTTTTGATCATGCAGATTATTACTGCTACAAAACCAATTGCTAGAAACGCTCCCAGAGTAACTCCTATAATAACATACGTAAAATCTGAAAGATTGAAAACAAGTCAGTGAGTACACACCATTAAATAATAAATAAAGTCTTTGTGTTTCAAATGTGACATAGTTTCCAAAGTTTAAATGCATCCCCCCCAAAAAAGAAAAAAAGAATGTATTTCTTCAGCAGGGCCTGGTAATGCTGAGTCAGACTAGATAGCTGAGAAAAGTCTACGCTTGAATCCCCTGCACATCAAGAAAACCTGTGAAGCTGTGGGTAAGGGGTTCAATGCTGATTTGTGAAAATGAACAGCTTCAGTCTTTGTCACATACAGGTCTCATCTGAGTTTTAGACCTAGGGTTCTACTTTTCCCCCAAAGTGAATTCCCCATCCCCACTCCCATGCCACTCTGTATCCTGTCATCCCACTCACCAGCCTCCTGCCTTGCCTGACTATTCTGCCTCTCTAAGTCTTCAATGGGAGGAAGCAGGAGAATTTTAAAGTGTAAACTATGAACAATATAGTGATTTTTGCATCACTGTGTCTCTACAAGAGTCTACCTTCATCTGTCAGGCAGGAGGGTGACTGCGTTCAGGATCTGTGTTGCAGCTTCTGTTCTTCCTATGCTCATTATATTTACCTAAAAGTAATTTAAAAGCTCCAGTCACACAGCAGCATTCTGCTGTGCTAGGCAAAGTGCAAACGTGCAATCAGATTATGACCTTCTACACATAACAAGTACATAAAGTCTTCTAGGCACATTCATTTTTGTTGCATTTGCTTTGCCCCTAACTTCCTGTCTGGAAGTGAAAATCTCACCATGAGCTTACCTATTTCTTCCTCAGAGTTTCCAGAAGCATTGACCTTTGCTCTCCAAATATCTGCAATTGAAATATTTTAGCCTGTTAGGATATCAAGGATAATGCTCTGTATTCAAGGAGAATGCCTTATCTGGCTATTTCCAAGGGGATAGTTGATCCTGGTAAAGCTTAAGGATCTGAGGCTTCCTGGAGTAGTTAAGTGTTATCAGTCAAGTTAATGAAGATGTCCTAGGAATGTGGCCACCACGTGGCAGTTTTTGGACAGAATAGAAAGTACAATTTAAAAATTTTATGTTGTTTTAGCACTGTTTCCATTCCAGAGTTTCCTCTGCAAGCCTGAGAGCTGTATGCAAGACAAGTTGCTATAAATCAAGGAAAAGATTACAGATGCAGTAAAGCTAGTAAGACATGCTAGCAAAAGAGGATATGACATACCATAGAACCCCTCTCCAGAAAACATGAGTTCCAATCCTGTCTGTAGTTGCAGTCTTCAAAATGTGATTTACTGCTGGCAGAGAAGAGAATAGTTTCCTCTTGCAAGGAAATGTTATGAGCTGAAAGCAACCTATACAGAGACTCCCATGCCAAGTTCCCTGCTCATCAAAAGGACATCCTCTCAGCTCTTCCCTTCTCCATAAAGCCACTGAGCTGAAATTGCTAAAAATGTACACTCAAATGTTTTTTTCAGTGATGGGCATGCAAGGATATTTCCACCAAATTTTCCACTTTTCAAGTAGCTCCAAATGACATAACTGATGTGCAGCTGCATGAGGGGCCTGGAGCATGAGAAGGCTTTAAAGGCAGATATGACTCCAACATTTCAAAACAGCATGCTGTGAAATTTCTGTCTCCTGTACATGCTTCAGGAAGAACATGAAGTCCTCTCCTGCAGCTATTGATTGCTCTTAGGCAATCCACTGCCTGAGTGACAGTACATATGGACCTGGCGGGAAGATAGCTGTTTTGCATTCAGCATTGTCTTTTCATAGGCGTTCCCTACTATAGTGGGGAATTGTGAGGGAGTATCATCTGACTGAAACTCAAGCGGAATTTTAAGGTCTTAAATGCGTCCAGTTTTCCTTCTGCTAATGTGTCCAACATTGTAAGTCTCAGCTCGCCTCTCCTCTCTCTCCAAGGTTTCTTGTGGAGAAATAACTCTGTCTTCCTGAGGTTTTGGGGGCTGTGCTTTCATTTCTTGTCCAGTAAAATGAATGCTAGAAATGTGATTGCTTTTAAACTTGAAGCATAGTCCTCCCACTCCAAAACCAGCCATTTTGGTACCTTTACAGAAATCTGTCTTGTGTCTGCTTTTCAGACTGCTGAAACTCTCTTGAGCCGAGTGTGGGCTCTGGGGCTTCCGTGGTTATGTCAGAAAAATCTGATATATTGGGTGGCTCACAACGGATTTGTTTATATTTCCTGGTCTTAATCACATTTCTAATCCCAAATTTTCATAAATTACAAACCAAGCTTGAAAAATCTGGAGACGAGCTTAAAAAAACCTTGAGTTTTAAATCAAGTGTATTTTGGGAACTATAATTCTGAGCTGAAAGTCCTTTTTTGTGCCAAACTTTTCTTCATAATTAAAATGTCTGGAAACTTATTTTATGCAAGCAGAAAAGTTTTCTCTCCAAAAACCCCATGACACTCAGAAAAGACTGTTGGGAGGGGTGGGGAATCCAAGTGCAGATAGGATCAAAAAAGATGGCTATACTAAATAACCAAAGTTAAAGTTACAAAGAAAAGGAAATTAAAAAAAAAAAGTCTAGGATAGGACTACACAGTGGGTGTAAGAAGCACAGCTCCTGATTTTCCAGATTAAAACCCAGTCTCTTTGCTCTCGCCTGTGAATTTATTTCATTATAAATTAAAAAAACCCCTTTCTTCCATCCCCTTAATTATTCTTTGTGCTCATATGAAGAATGTTTTAAATTCAAACATAATAAAAGTAATATTGTATTACTTTTATTATCCTGATGATCATAATACATAGACCTTAATGTATGCTTTCTAATGGAATTAAACCAGTGACAGATTATGTGTTTTATGGCAGAAATAATATTTTACATGGAATATTTTATGTAGGTCAGTTTAATATATTGAGATTAAATTATTAGTTTCTTCTTTTTAAAAAGGGAGGGAGGGAGATCTCTGAAGACCCACAGGACTGGAGAGAACATTTTCAATTCATACTTTCAATATGGTTTTAATTAAGGTTTAATATCATTTACTGGATGCTGCTTAAATACCGTTTGCTTTTGAGGACTGTATTAGATAGTCATCTTCTGTTCATTTCAGTTTTTTTCTTAGGTGGGAAAAAAGTGAATTGACTAAGTCCAATACACACATGTTGCTGTTTGACCTAGATCCCATCTTCAATTTATATTTTTTGGGTATGTACACTAACATCCTGGTACAGAGGGGTTAGAAATGTCACCTCCTATTCTGCAGTGCTCCCGTCCTGGTGCTAGCTTCCTGACCCCTTGTCTCTGTATACTGGGTTTAGACCAACTCCCACACCTTGAACAAACCCTCTGGACTTGGAGAATATTTACTTCTGGGTAGAAGAGCCTTGCAGATGAATTTGATATCTATACTTAAGTGACTCATGGATCATATTTCAAAGGGTCTTGAAGCATCTGACAGTGCTTTCTCACCTCTTCTGTGTGCTTGGCTCAGGATAGTGTGCGACTGCCACTATAATAGAGATGTGCTCCCTGGGACCCTGAGAGCACTGGGAGGCTGTCAGGAGCCACAGGCTGTGTCTCCAACTGGTGGGGGAAAGTTTTTGTGTGTGTGCTGTTGGCAGTAAGTCTAGAGATGAGATTACAGACTAGACAGGTCTTACAGAGGTGGTGGGATGGAGAAAGAGTAAGTGTGAATCTGCTGTGGCAGCCTGCCTGAGGAGCTGGGCTCAGCTGGGTATGCCGGAGCCAGGCATGCAGCTGAGGAAGCTTTTGCTTCTGCCTGCCTACTGCAGTCCTCTGCCAGTACAGTTACCTCCCTCAAGGTACACCTATGACCAGGTGGTGGACCCACAAATAAATACACCAGGCTGGAAACCCCTGGTCTGTGATCTCAGTGAATCCCCAGGCAGGCTTAGATGTCCTCAGACCTGCTGTGCATGGAGCTGGGCTAAGCAGAAAACAGCTTTTGAGTCATATCAAGGGACATCCTGTTCTCCCCTGTGCCCTCTGCTACCTAACTGTGCTCACATGGTGCCTTGCCTGTCGGTCAGCACAGTGAGGAAAGTGGTGCAGAACACAATTTGGTCATAAGATCAGGGAGTAGGAATAGCTCACTTTCCCCACCTTATGAGACATTGTGAACAACTAACAGCCATAACCTGTGTTGATAAACAGCAACATGTGCCTTGTCTTTCTCAGTGCTCAGCACTTGCCTTAGTCTCTTTGCTTCTGTTCCCTCCTGCTTCCATGTGACTTTCTTCTCCTTTCCTCCTCCATCTCAGATTTCGCCTCATTGCAACAGATAGTGGCTGGTTCTGTGGTGTTGCAGTAGCCAGGGGTTCAGTGCCATTCATCTTTGGGGCAGCAAATGAGAAAGGAAGCAAGTATCTGTGAAACTCAGAGGTATGGTGGAAAAAAGGGATGATTTACAGTCTGAGCAACTCCAGAGTCAAATAAGGAATACCCATGACAACAAAGAGGTTACAGGCAATGATCCTGCTGGAAACCATTCCTGAAAGCCATTATTAAGTAAAGAAAGGTATTTTGGCTGGTATTTAGTGTAGCAAAATTCCCAGCTACATGTAAATTTCATAAGATAAACACTGGCAGCCAGGCAAATCGGGTCCTTCCTCGGTCCTCAGATTAGAGTCAAAATCCTGCTTTGTAGTAATCGATGAGGACAGGAATCAATCCTACATGCAGACAGGAATTTTTTGAGATTTAGTCCTTTCCAGGCACCCCTCCATCCAAGGCTTATAGATTTGCCATTGACTACACCTATCCATGCAACATTGGAGGTGTGTTGATGCATTTTCCTTGTATCTATGGGAAAGTGCCTTGTGTCTTGCTGCTCTTGAGTCTGCATCTCTGTGCTCTAAGCAAGCACTACTGTATTAATGGGACTTGTCTCATCTGATTGTTGAGCAATAACTATTCAGTAACTAGGGAGCAGTCATTGTTAACTTCACATCTGTAAGAATGTTGCTTACCCATGTCCTGTCTTGTGGACAGTCTCCATTCCTCTGGACTCTTGGAAGTGTCTACAGGAAGGTGCAAAGATCTTGAAGGGTAGTGAGAGTGACAAATTCCTATGTGTACCTTGAGAAGGACTACAAGAGGATAGAGCACTGCCGTAGATCTATGGATACTTTTGCTTGTAGAAGCTGAAGCATATCATAGAATCATGGAATGGTTTGGGTTGGAAGTGACCTTAAAGGTCATCCAGGTTCAACCCCCCTGCCATGGGCAGGGACACCTTCCACTAGATCAGGTTGCTCAAAGCTTCATCCAGCCTGACCTTGAACACCGACAGGGAGGGGGCAGCCACAACTTCTCTGGGCAACCTCTAGTGCCTCACCATCCTCACAGTAAAGAATTTCTTCTTTATATCTCATCTAAATCTACCCTCTTTCAGTTCAGAACGGTTACTCCTTGTCTTATCACTATGCTTCATGGAAGTCCCTTCCATCGTTCCTGCAGGCCCCCTTTAAGTACTGGAAGGCCACTATAAGGTCTCCTCAGAACCTTCTCTTCTCTACGCTGAACAACCCCAACTCTCTCAGCCTGCCCTCATAGGGAAGGTGCTCCAGCCCTCTGATCATCCTTGTGGCCTCCTCTGGACTTGTGTGAGCAGGTCCATGTCCTTCTTATGCTGGGGTCCCCAGAGCTGAACACAGAACTGCAGGTGGGGTAGAGAGTGGAGTAGAGGGGGAAAATCACCTTCCTCGACCTGCTGGCCTCACTTATCTTGATGCAGCCCATGATAAGGTTCATTTTCTGGGCTGCGAGTACACATTGCTGGCTCATAGTCAGTTTTTCATCCACTACTACTCCCAAGTCCTTTTCTACAGGGCTGCTCTCAATCCACTCATTACCCAGCCTGTATTTGTGCATGGGATTGCTTTGACCCATGTGCAGGACCTTGCATTTAGCCTTGTTGAACTTCATGAGGTTTGCATGGGCCCACCTCTCAAGCCTGTCCAAGTCCCTCTGTATGGCACATCCCTTCCTGCCCGCATGTCAAACACACCACACAGGTTGATATCATCAGCAAACTCGCTGAGGGTGCACTCAATCCCACTGTCCATGCCACCAACAGAATTGTTAGACAGCAGGGGTCCCCTGAGGAACACCACTTGTCACCGGTCTCCACTTGGACATTGAGCTGTTGACCATAACTCTTTGAGTGCGACCATCCAGCCAATTCCTTACCCACTGAGTGGTCCATCTGTCAAATCCATGTCTCTCCAATTTAGAGATACAGATGTTGTGCAGGACAGTGTCAACTGCTTTGCCCAAGTCCGGGCAGATGATGTCAGTTGCTCTTCCCTTAACCACCAACACTATAACCTCATCATAGAAGGCCACCAAATTTGTTAGGCACGATTTCCCCTTGGTGAAGCTGTGTTGGCTGTCACCAATGACCTCCTTATTTTCCATGTGGTTTAACATAGTTTCCAGGAGAATCTACTCCATGATCTTGCTAACCATAGAGGTGAAACTAACTGGCCCGTAGTTTCCCTTGTCTTCTTTTGTCCCCTTTTTAAAAATGGGGCTTATATTTCCCCTTTTCTAGTCAGTGGAAACTTCACCAAACTGCCACGACTTCTCAAATATGATGGATAGCGGCGTAGCCAGTTCATCCACCTGCTCCCTCAGGACCCATGGATGCATCTCTTCAGGTCCTATGGACTTGTGCACCTTCAGGTTCCTTACATGGTTTCGAACCATATGTCTTTCTTCAGTGGGTGGTTCTTCATTCTCCCATTCCCTGACTTTGCCTTTTGTGACTTGGGCAGTGTGGCTGGAGCACTGGCTGGTGAAGACTGAGACAAAAAAGTCATTGATCTCCTCAGCCTTCTCCATATCCTGAGTAAGCATGTCTCCCATTTCCTTCCGGAAACATGGATTCCAGTGGATGCAAGCTATAATAGCTGATCTGTATGCCTCAGGTGAGGCAAACTGCCCTTGTGGGATTCCTCAAGGGTAGATGTTGATTTTCTATTAATTTCTGCCTAAAGTAGGGTAGTGTGGGAAGTGTTCAGTAGGTAAAGATGAGGCTTTTGCCACCAGAGGGTGCCTGCCCCCTTGCCTAGTGTCTTGGAGACCACAGTAACCCTTGTAATCTGTTTTGTAACTGCTGCCAGCTGCATCCTCCCCATTAGTCCACATTAGTCCCAGTATTAATATGACCCCGCTGACACTTCCTATTCATGACTCCTATTTCTTTCCTGCACAAAGGGGAGGTGAGTAACCATGAAGTAAGAGGCAAGTTGTGAGAAAGCCCTGTGTTGGGCTGGCAGGAAGCATTAGAAGCAGCACGAGTCAGGAGCATCAAAGTCCTGTAAAGGGAGAGTCGCAGAGACCAAAACTGGCTTGCAGATAGTATGCACACAGATCAACTTTTTTTCTTATACTCTACTGAAGTACTGTTTTCTGTGCTGTGCCAAACAGGATGCTCAGCAGCTCTGCCATCTCATCTGCAAAGATGGTGGATGTATTTAACTTCACAGTGTCTTCTGGATTGCACACAACGGACCCCTTAGCATTGAGTCTAGAAAATGTTATCTAGAAAACTCAGAAAAATACCCCACTGGCTCAGCAAATGTTCTTTCTCCAAGGAACAGTGTTCTAAACAAAGTTTTAACAACATAAATATAATTAGACTGGGAAATAACCCCACCAAGCTCAGAGAAAAAAAAAAAAAAAAAAAAAAAAAAAAAAAAAAAGGCTCTTGAAAAGGATGGAAAAGAAATATGATAGATCACTTACGTAAGAGAAGAAATGCCATAAGGACTGATATCCAGCTTGTTAGTAAGGACATTGTGAAGTTCTGACAACAGAGTAGTTTCACCCAATTTTTCTGAATTTAGTTCTTCTTCAGTGTCTTTTAAAAAAACCCCAAACCTAAAGCAGGCCACGTGACTGTATTGAGAAACTACAGTCACATCCTGAGTAGCTACATTTGCAAAGAGAAGTTCCCTTTTTTGGGTTTAAGTTCAAGACATAAATAAACTCCCCACTTGAAAATGTCCCGTGGAGAAGGTGGACAGCCAATGGTCACAGCCTAGTTCAGCTGTTTTGCTCTCTAAGGGACTTTAAATGATAACATTTATTTTAACCAAATTGAAAAAAGTCTCTGCTGAAGTCTTCTAAATCCATGGAGATGCAAGTGGATTTTCTGTCTCAGAAGGAGAAGCTTCTAAGTCAATATCTCTTCATGTTGCCAGCTTTTTTTTTGAACTCAACATGAATGTCATTGTAACATTTTGAGAGAGGAGTACTTGGCTGAACATTTCCCTTTCATAATGAGCTTTTTCAGGAACAAAGTAGAAGAAACTCACCATGGTTGCAAAACCATTGCAAGCCAGTTCCTGCAAAAGAACTTTTGCCTAGGAAAAAGGTCTTAATGTAGTAGTAACACCTAAAAAGCAGGAACTTACTAGCAGACGATGCTTCTTAGGAGTCAAGCTTATTCTGTGAAGCACAGTGAAAAACAGATTTTTCTGTTCTTCAAGAAAATTCATCTTTTCAAACAAGTTAACCTGTTCCAAAACTGAATGACAGCAAAAGGTACAAGTAAATATTAATGCTTTTTGCTAAGGGAAACCATTCCTCCCAGCTCATTTCAGGTCCATCTTTCAGAGGGGAAAACAAGAACATAGGCCTAATTTTTTTGCAGCAGAGGTCTCTGGAAGGTCTCCGTATTGCTTCTACCACTTGCTTCTTGATGTATCTTTCTCCTTTAGATTAGTCCTTTGCTGTCTGGTTCTGCATTCTTCATCTCATGTAGATGCTTATATGCTCCAAACAAAAAAATCTGAAGCACATCTTGAGTGAGAGAGAAAACTCTTGGATATTTCTTTTTCCTACTGTTGGTGAGGGAATGTTTGAGCAAACTGGTCTCAGCAGAATCTTGCATCTTAAGGCTGGAGGAAACATCTGTCTTGCTGAGTAAATTACAGTTGTAAAGCCCTCCTTCCAGAAGTCTGTTTTTAATGGGACCATTGTAGTCCATAAGGAATGCTGGTGACTGCATGTGTATGGCCACCTTTATGGAAAAATGACTGCGAATGGGCAAGATGTTTACAAATGTTTAGCTGCTCTGACAAGCTGTGAGTGCAAAATTGTGTTTATGATTTTCAGGTGTTTGTGGATGGGTAAGCAAAACACAGTGTTAGCCAACAAATAAGACTTTTGAGGCACTAAAAATATAAATGAAGTTGACCCATGTACCCTCTGAGGTGGCTTTAATTCCTGGCCTGTTTTGCTCTATGAAGCATAGTAGAACTGACTGATTGTGGTAGGTGTGATAGAAAGATTTTGTTAATGCTTTGGCCTATTGTGAGTGTTTGTATGCACACATGTGTGCATGTGTGTGTAATTCATTTTTGCTCTTTCACTGTTCCTGATTCTCTCTGGGATCAGAGTTGAAAACACCAATACCAAGCAAACATAAATCTCTGTACCAGCTGGATGGAAAATATCAGGATCCTCATGAGAAACCCCCAGTGTTTTCATAACTCATGAGTTTCATCTGATGCAAAAAAATCCCATGCTCCAAGGTTCCCAAGAACCTCTTATGGAAGGAATAACATGAATGTCAACTCTCTCTTTTCCTTCTTTAATCTCCCTCCCCCTGTCTCTCTCTTTTTTTTGTTGTTTGGTTTGGTTTGTTTTCCCTGGCCCAAGTCAGTGGTCTCAGGAGACTCTCGCATTTCAGAGAAGCAACTAAACATCTGAGTATTTGGCTGAACTCTCTAAAGCTGCTTGGTTTATTCCATGCTACTTCTCCACATTCACATCATACCTCCAGTGAGGAAAAGCACTGATCAGAATAAGGCAGGCTTAATAAAATCCTGCTTTTTAGGTTTATTCTGATTTTTGACCAAACTGGGAAATGTGGTTTCAAGCATAGTCATCATTACCAGCCTTCCCTCTATTGCCCACTCTCCACCATTTGGCCACTGGGCAGGATATATATGTTTAATTAATTCTGCTTTTACCTTCGACCTGTAAATAGTGGGAGTAATGTCAGATTTATACGTTATATGAATAACAAGGATTTCTCAGGAGACTCTACCCTGGTGAAAGAGGCTAACTGTAATTTTCAGCTGTGAGTAATTGTATATAATATAATCCTAAATGATTTTTCTTCTGTAATTTCATTAGAGTTTAGAAATTTAATTAGATTTTGAATCACTCTGAAATAAAGTAGCAAAACACCCAGAGACTAAGAGCAGTGGTTATTTTGTCCTCTGAGGCCAGAATTCTTGGTCTCAAATTGGCATGTGTTCATTAGGAGGAAGTTTGCAGAAGTTCTTGATATATTATTGTCTTTCAGAATGGACTCTGAATAGGTCTTTAGAGAGCATTATAAGAGCACACAATTATTATACAGACTCTTTTTGAGGCTTAAGATCATCTGCCTTGCATATACTTAATAAAAATATGCCTCTAAAGTTGTTTAAGAAACTGTGGAGATAGGAAAGATGCTCCTCCAGTGCCTCAGTGCTCTTCCTGGTTTATTAGCAACTCCAGTACCTGTGTATGATGATACAGAGAGGAGTTGTTTGCTTTACTTTTAATGATTAGGTAGGTTTATGGTTGTTTTTATTGCTACACATATGAAGTGTCATGGTGGCTGTAATCAGAGACACACTAAAATGCTGTTCCTCCTCTTCCATCTGAGGTTCCAAAGAAATCTGTCCTTCTGACAGACTTTGATTCTCTGTGGAGTTCGTCCCATGTGCAAAAAATTGAATCAAACAACAAAAAAATAAAACAGTGCAGCAGCTTATGATTGTTGTGGTCAGTTCAGAAAGGGGATCCTCTTAAAAGATTCTGAAGTACTAGATATGCAAGTGCTTGTTCCATTTAACTGGTGTAACACAGTTTGTGTTTGTGGAGATGCCCAGATTTATACTGCTTAACTAAAAAAGGGATTTTGGCATTTAGGAACACATTCTCCACAGCCTTTACTCACACAGCAATGTCTGTTTTCTCACTGGAGTTAGCTGTTTGAACCAGGACTATCTGCATGGTTTTGTGAGACTAGGTCCTTAATAGGCAAAGCATGTAACAAACTGAGGAATTAAGTAGAGAGGAGGAAATTCAGATTACTTCCAGCATGACAACAATATAAGGAACCAAAATGAGCTATAGACAGCATGAATTAAAGAATCTAACAGAAATGTGGAAGGGGAGAGAGAGAAAATGTGAAATGAATAATTTCATCAGGACAAATCAATCAAACAAACATCTTTAAATAATAGCAATCCAACCTATTTGAAAAGAAAAAGGAAACTCCAATGCAATGGGATGCATGTCAGTCCCAAAGTGAGAAGTCTAAAGGAAACCTCCAGGATGACTAGGGTCTTCTGTTACTGACTGACCTATGTAAACATTGCTAGCATCCTCTGTATTGGCTACTACAGGCAGACATGGAGTGAAATCATTCATTGGTCTGATCCAAGGGGTCATATTTTTTGTTTCATTAACAGCTCTTGATGAGAACTCATCATGTAAAACCGCTCTTTGGGCTCAAATACATGCTTTCAGAGTGTGACCAAACAAGTCTTGAAGTCCAATTGAAAAAGATTCTTGGAAAAAGATTGGAAGTTTTTGTGCACTTGACTTGATGTATATCAATGAAGATCTGGCAACCTCAGGACAGTCTGGTGTGTGTGGACATGCTGCCTTCCATTAATGTGTCATGTCACATCATGGAACAAATTGAAGAAAACAAGTTCAGGCTGGTTACTGCCAAAAAATCAAGGTGCTTTTGCTATGGGCATCCGGAACAAATGGAAACTATGCTTGAAAACTCACAGCTGCTCTTCCTTTGCTATTTTCTCTATCTCCTCCTGTGTCAGGACTCTGAGCTGCTGGGACAACTGGGAGGGATTCCACATCTCCGCAAGCAGCAGAATCACAAATGTCGGGTATGTTAACAAAGGGAAACATGCCTGCACCAGTTATTTAATGCCTTCCTCCCCTGACATTAAGGAATACTGTGGGAAACCACTCAACATTTCAATGTAGCTCTTTTGCTTTGCCCCTCCATCTCTGTTTCCTTTTGAAGAAACATGTTATGTTACAGAGATGCTGGTACATTTTAAAAATGTGTTTTCTTGTCTTTAGTTGAGGGATGCTAGCTCAGTTCTATTGCCAACTCCAATAGGTGCAAGGAGGCAAAATAAAAAGCCTTGAGACATGTGTACTCATGTGTCTTTTTTGCAACATCAGGAAAGAAAATGCCAAAGCAGTCCATGGCTCAGCTGAGCATTTGAGGAAGTCCTGTCCCAGATCTTGCTCTGTTCTTAGGTTTATAAAACCGTGGCTCCCTCATGGACATTACAACTTTTACTGAGTTTAATTTCTTCCATACCAGGTGTATATGGATTACTCATTCAGATGGTCTACATCTATGTGTCATTATTCCTTGCTTCCTAGTGAAGAGGGTTTTTTTTTTCTATTTCTAAACCAGGCTGATTCTGTGTTATGCTGCAGCAGGGGAAGAGGGTATTACAACAGAAGGCAATTTCTCCCGTGGTAAAGGAAACACCTGCACATCACTTTGGGAAGATGTATATCTTTTGGGTTAACACATAGAAATGAGTATATTATGTGCTGGGATGAAACACAGGTAGGCAGATATAAATTTGGATTGAAAAATAAATCTTTTTATAGGAAACATGTGGCTAATGTGTGTACTTGAAAGATGCATATCTGATATTTGCATGAAAACAGTCAAATTCATTCTAGGATGAGTTTCAGACTCCTGCCACTGTGCTGCAGGTATGGTCTGGGATCCTGTGGAATCAGGTGATAGATACTGTTTCTTGATGACACAGTTTATAGCTCGAACTTGAGTACAGCCAATGGGAGTGTTTATGGTTCATTTCTCCAGTGTGCTTTCCAGTACTGATACCCTTCAGCTGGAGAGCTTTAGCACCTGTGCACAGTGTAGCAGAGCTTCCAGTGAGGTGATCTTACGGTCAGGGTGGTATGCTTTTCTCTGGTCCTCTGTATGTGTGTTTGGGGGGGGGACACAGAGATCTGTTTAGAGCTAGTCATGGTATAAGCCACTGAAAACCATTCTTTCCTGTCTGGATTCTATGTTGCATGTCCATTGCAACAAGTGTCTTGCTAGCATATTCCTTATGTCCCTTACTGTTAATTTACTACAGGCTGGGATTCCAGGTAGCATACAGAGTGCATCAGCAATGGCAGCATTTTTTTCCCATCTTCCTCTGCTTTAGACCAGAGGATTTAAATTCCTTTCTGGTTTCACCTAAAAACTTTCTGGGAGAGGTATCGATGTCCAGCTAGTGCATTTAAGCCTATAGGTATGTTTTTAGGCTAACCTTTGGTGACCCTTAAACATAGTCCACAGCCTCATATGTATTTGTAAACCACAGCTCAGGGGAATCTTGTCGTGTTTTAGACAACCGTATTCTGATTTGTGGCCTGTTGTATAAAATGTTTATAAAAGTTGGGGACAATTTGTCTGTATGAAATATTTTATTTAGGTTAAAAAGATTAATAATAAATACTCTTCCAGGTTTCTCATAAAATGACCATCTGCCCTGTCAGCTGAGAGAGTCTAAGAAGTAGGAGGATGTGTTCATGCTTGAGATGACTGGGAAGTGTTTCAGCCAGCTAAGGAAATAGGAAAGAGGTCGGGATCCTTCCTTAGACATAGTAGTCCATGAGTCACTGGGAAGGATGAGTGTGGGAACACATGAAACAAAAGTTTAACAAGTCAAAAGAACTGAGAAGACCAAGAATGTGGCCTGTGTTCCTCCAAAAGCAAGATTGCAATTAATAGTTAACAGAGACAGAGGCTCTGTTTCTTTTTGTAGCTTGATAGAACCAGGTCACTTTGTAGTAGCAACTTGAGACCATCTGATCTGATTTGCTTTTTCCCCTGAAAGAGATTATTTATGCTCTCTGATATCTTTCAGAGGGCTAGCAGGTAGAAAATTTCTTTTAAAATTACAAAAACTTCACCAACTGGAAAAGATCTTAACATTCTCTCAAATTTAGTTGAAAATGTTCAGTAAGTTCAGATACCTTTGGGAGGACTGAGGAACACACACAATGTGATCATATAAGCCTTGTTGCTGTAGAGAAACATCACAGAGAACCTATGGTTCCCTGTCTCTCACCTGCATCCTCTTGGAAATCACCTGCAATATTTTTATGTTGGTTGTCTAAAGAATGTATACACTGCCATGTGGATAACCCATTGATTTCTCAACTCTGTTCTTTTCTATCATATAGATGGATTTCTTGTGTTGAGTAGAAAATATCTGTTACAGTATGGAAAATTCAATAGTCTAACTTTGATGATGATGCCTGAACAGATGCTGTTACAAAGTCAGGGAACAAAATCTGGAGATTTATTTACTTATTTATTTAAAGCCAAAACTAAAACACACACCTAGGTACCACTATCAAAATAACATTTAAAGAACCCTATTGCACTAAGATGAACTTTTTGGAAATGCTATTTTGTGCAGCCATGTGAAATTTCAGATATAAGATTTGTTAATTTGTCCTCTTGCATATGTCCATGATAGTATGGACTCTAGCAACACTGTGCCATGGTATGCAGTCCTCCCCATCCTGTCTCCACCTGACTTCAGAAACAGATCCTCACCTTATCTGAAATGGATAGTGAATGAGGCAAAGAAGGCAGTTGTTCAATATGTATCTTTATTTCCATCATTCAGTGGGACTAATGGCCCTTATTTATAACCTACCCGCTGTGCCAAACACAGAACATATTTTTATTAATCCCAGCAAAGTTGCTCCTATGCATCAGCAGGTGCCTCTGCCGGCTTGGTCCAACTCCATCAGAAAGCTAGGTCTGGCTGGAGAAGGAGGTGTCTGCTTGTTTTCCTCGGCTGGTTTTGGCTACCAGCTCCTCTCTGTACAGGTCAGCTCCAGACTGGAATTAAGAGTCTGTACAGGGAGAGAAGGGACACTCTTCACAGAGCATGTGGATTTCAGTACATTCAGCCTCCTGGGGAAAACCTCTGTCTGTACGTTGCATTTGTTTCCTTGCTCAGATCTGAGCGAGCTACTGGAGGAGGAGATTCCTCTGCATTCTATATATTCTCTGAAGCACTCTTAAGTCACAGTGGAGATACTGTAGCATTTGAAAAGGTGCTAGAGGAACTGAGAGTCTGTGGGAGGAAGCAACAATCCCACAAAGCTGATTAAAGATGTCTTTGGGGGAGAGTTTGGTTCTCTGAGCAGTGAGTTTAGAACTGGATGGCCGTAAATGAAGGCTCTAGTACTCACTGGATGATACTGTCTGCAACTCTGATAACCAAGCTCTCAGTCGCTGGAGGGCTCTGTGTTGATAAAGTTCCTTTACTGAGGCAGCACTGCTGGAATTTTTCCTATGTAGGTTTTCATACGGCATGAAGAAAACATCCCAGGCAGCCCGGCTTTGTCGTTGTTGCACATTCTGATACACTCAGCTGTTTCTTAAAATACCTTTGAAGTGTATGATAATAACTTCAAAAGTTCCTAAGCAGTCTCTGAAAATGGCTGGGTATTTTACTCTTTGAAGGTGGCGTGTGTGGTGATGGAGCAAAATGCAGTGCCCAAGAAAGTTCAGAGCAAGACAAAGAAAGGGTAAAGAATGTCTAATTCCTATCCAATATTCTTGCATCTCCTGTCCATCTGTACTCTGCATAAGCACGTTGGACTTCATTAATTTATATCAGTAAAATAAGGTAAATGCTTCCAAAGGTATTGTGGTTATTGAAAAAAAGAAAAAGCCAAACACCAAAGACTGAAAATCTGAAGCTATAGTTACACTTTACAGGAACATCAGAAATTTTGAAGTAACTGCAAAGGCACAAAGTTTTCCTAGCTGTTTTCTGCCAGTATGTGTGCAGATGTTCTTTTGTTCTTTTCTAATGTGTTCTTTTCTAATGTGTTCTTTTCTAATGCAAAGAAAAACTCAGGTTTGTTTTTTACAGATGATATTTAGAATTCTGCGATTTACAGAGGTTCAGGACTGGGAGGCAGATCCTAGCCACTCTAAGGTTGTGTCTTGCTCACCTTAAATTCCCCCTGCTGCTGCTGCTGTCACAGTACAGAGCAGCATAACTGCCTGCTCTGCAGTGCTCTATACTTCTGAAAATCATCCTGTTTATTCCACTGCTAACTCAGCAGGTGAAGCACAATCTATAGCCAGCATTTGTAAGTATATGAACATAAATAACTGTGTTGATGGTAAACCTAAGAGTGTCCAGGAAAGAAATGAGGAAGTCAAGTGATATGAAAGTAATGGCACTATAGACAAAACAGAGTATTTCTATTGTTGTTTTTGTAAAACACGTTTTTATATATTAGTACTTAACCTAACTTAAAGCAAGACATGAAGTGGGCAAGACAGGACACCTGGTGTAGTCATAGTTCCTGATTTTTAGCTTTGACTTTTCTTGATGTTTTTGCCTTGTAGTTGTACAGTGTCTTGTGTATTTGGGATATTAGCAGTTTTTAGAAGTACTAAGTATCCTTTTCTCTAAGGGTGAACAGTAACAAGAGGGCAAAAATAAATTGCCCACCTGTAATAACATGCTTAATGGATCAATTAAGCTTTGAAGGGAAGCCTTGAGGGAGATAGATGGTGGAGAAGGTGGCAGAGTTGACAGATTTGCTCTTGCTTTCAGTTGCTGACAGATGCTGAGATGATTTGGTGCTTGCTTTCGGATGCTGAGATGAACTGGTGCTTTGCTCTTGTCTGTATGTGTGTGTTGTCCTGTTTTAATTATGCTGCTGTCAGGAAAGTGAAATAGGTTCTTTGAGTCCTGCATAAGACAGGATGCAGTTTTGGAGGTGGTGGGAGAACTGGGAAACTTTTTGCTAATACAGCCACGGAGACCATTTCCTTCCATACAACAGCTACAGTCTAGGGAGGCATTTGAATGAACAGCCTCATTGCTTCACAGAGGAAGGACACGACACCAGGATTTCCTCTCTGGCTTCTCCCCATGTTGGTACAGGAGAACCTACTGTTGCTGGCCTCTGTGGGTAGCAAAAAGGCCACTTTGTTGTGCTGGGTGTTAAATGTCGGGGAAGCAGCTCTTCACTGTGTGGGGATTTAAGCTGTATATTTCAAGAATAGTGGTGTCAAAGGCATGGTATCCGTCTCTGAAGATAGAGGATTTCAGGAGACAGTGTGTCTTTCAGTGAGATATTGTTGTTTTCTCTCATAAAAATAGTGCTGTCTGCAGATCCCCTTAGTACCTAGGTATCTCTCAGAGAGCACAACTGTCCTTATGTCTCTCTAGTTTTTAGCAGGAAGAAAACTGTCTGTTGTTTATCTGCCCATCTCATCTCAAATCTCAAACCTCATTAAGATGTGAATAAGTGTAAGTGGTCGTGGCTGATGTGACAACTTGGCAAATTAAAACCAGTGATGTAGAAAATTCTAGGCCATATCTAAATATAAAAGTCACAAATGCATTCAGTAATACATATTTTCAGGAAATAAGTATCATGACACGCTGCTCATAGCTAGTACCTGCTGCTACAGACACAGAGCACAGTAAGTACATGATGTTCTTCTAAAGTTGCTTTGCAGTTTTACTGGCTAGGCAATGTGTAGAAGGCTCAAAGATCTGTTGCTGCTTTTCTCCTGAGCAGAAGTCAGTTTCTTTATGGCCAAAGATCTGCAGGTTATTTCCTCCAAAAGACCTGCTAAAGAACATGGGTGTTGGAATGGATGAAACTTTTTTGTCTCTTCTGTTCCTAGGTGTAAAATAGGGTTTTCAACAGAATAAATCTTTCACAAAAATGCGCCGTAAATGTGGAAAGGTTGAGCTTTTATCACGATTGGCTCCAGAAAAGCACCAATTGTTCTTTTTTGAGAATGCAGATGCACTGCCCCATAAGAGCTGTCATTCAGGTAGTTCATGTGCCTGTTATCCTCTCTTAGCTGGATCACCTGCTGAATTGCATTCTCATGATGTGCTATAACCAGAGGACAAAATGATCCATTGCACTGGCACAGCAAAAATTTGATGCATCTAGGGATTTTTTATTTTTTTTTTTGACTAGTCAATTCAACCATCAAAAGGGGAGACATGAAATATCGGATGTGTAACTTCCAGAAAACCTGGTAAGTTTCTGTTCAGCTTGGATTTTTGGTGTGTCTGTGTTTGTTTGTTTTAAGGATTAGAGAATCATTTGATGTCAGACTGCTAGTCAAGGGCAGTAATGACTAGTGAATAGTAGACAAATGAGCTCCTACAGCATCTTTATGTTATTCCTCAAATGTATGAGCAGGTTGCACTTCCCTCTTGAAATCCTCTTGTTGGGAACAAATTTTGAATGCATATAAAGCAGAGCCACTTGAACAAACTATCCAGTTCTGTCTCAAAGTAATTGCCACTTACTTTGTATGTAATACGAGTAATGCTGGTGACATGATATGACTTAAATGCATCCTGCTTTGGTGCTAATATTTGCCCTTACACTAGGCATAAATAAGATGGGACTTCTCTTGAGATAAATCAGATACTTCATCTTGAGTGGAATATAGTAGACATAAACAAACCAAATGTCCCACTTTGGGATTAGAACGATGTGATTTTTCTCCTTTTACATTTAACAAACACTGAAAAGGACTAGAAGTCATTAGGCAATATTCATAAGCACTAAGTTAAAAAAACCCAACCATTCATCATTCATTTCCATGCAGATTCCCCCCAAATGCATTTTCTGGCTGTGAAGACAAGTCATTTTTCTCTTGGGCATGGTGCTGTGGAAAGCTGAAAGCTTTCAGCCCCTGCCAGAGGCTTCTCAAAAATCTTTGTCTCTGTATGGTGAGGCTGTGCCTGCCTGCTCTGGCATGCCAAGCAGAGTGAGTGGAGACATGTTTATGGACAAACAAAGAAGAGCACCAAAATCCAAATTTGGATGCCTGAACTGAGAAGCTTAAATATGCTTCTAGTTACCTCCCTGCTTTCTTTAAGCACTTATATATATGATTTAGGTATGTAAACATCTGTTTTAGCTCCTTCAACAGAAATTTAAGCACCTACATTATGGCTTAAGATACTTAAAATACGTTAGAGAATCTAACCAATATCCTTCTGACTGATCAGGCCTGAGGTCTTTCCTATGGAGGGAGTTTTAATGATGGGCAATTAGCAGAAACAGCATGTCAGTGCATAGTCACTTTGCTAGTAAAATCATCACTATGTGTAATTGAGTGACAGCCAAGGCATTCAACTTTGACTACGTTACTAACATCTGCCTGCATCACACCACCAGTTAATCTTATGAGAGGGATCTGAAACAAGACTGCCTTTCCCACTAAATCCTTGAAGCACCACAGATTCACATTCCATTCCCCTTCACTGTCCATCTCTATTAAGCTTGCTGTCTCCCATTCCCCCACTTCCCCTTATACAGAGCACCTTGTAAAATTAGATTTATTTGAGGATGTCCTTAAAAGCCGTATGTAGTGGACAATAAATGTGAGGTGGCGATTGATCAGAGCTTGTGTGAAGTTAATGTGTTCTCTGGTCTTCATTGCTCTATGGAAATCGAGCACCTGGCCATAACATGTTTCTTGATTTCCTTTTCCTTTGTTCATCCCAGTCCTTGTTAGTCAGTCAGAAGTATATGAGATAGAACAGTTCAGGGGCAATACAGGGTTGCTTAAAGGTGTTGATGTCTGGGAAGGAAGGAGCAGAACCAGCATGTGAAGTATTCAAGGGCTGACTTTGAACTATGTGCATTTGTATTATGCAAGCTGCACCAGAAAAGGGAATGTGAGGTTACTGCAGTCACTCAAGCCTGGGCAGATATTTGTCATTCCAAAACTGCTGTTGAGGACTTTGGTTGAAGGGGAGCATCAGGGAGGGGAAAATAGAAAGTGGAAGGAAGGGTCTCAGGATTGCAGTCTAGTAAGAGGCAGAAGTGCCATCATCACACACTCACTTATATTTTCCCCCAGGGAAAAGGTGCAAACAGTGCAAATAACATTACCTCGAGTCTCTTGATGTGAATTTTGCAGGGTTTGTGTAAATCTGGTCCAGTATATGCCTATGCATCTAAATTTAGATTGGGACTCCTGTGTTCAAGGGCAATCTGAAGTATACTTTTGCCTCACTTGGGGTCTTTCTTTCCCTGTGGGCTTAACCTCAGCCTGCCTATGGATACCAATCTCTCCAGGGATTCAGCAAAGCAAGAGTTTGCAGGGTGAGGAAGAGATCACATCTACATATGCTGTGTTGGTCACAGAAAATCAAAATCATGCCCTGTTGGTGATGAGTATCCTTAAATGCCACTATCAACTACTGGGATGCCAGGGGGAGAGGTCTTCACAGAGGTGCCACTCCTCCAGCCTCTGGGGCTGTTTCTGACTGTAGCACACAGTTCTAGGTTCTGTCTGGCAGCCCTTCTGTAAAGCATTTCAGCTTGTTTTGTTACAAGCAGACAGGAGGCATCTGTCATCTCTTCAGTGCCCATGCGGAAGTCCCTGTGCCCCATGGCTGCTGACATGTGCAATGGGTTTGACTCTGCAGGGTATGCAATATTCATTGTCCAACAGCCTGTCTGTGCCTCCTACCATGAAATGCTGACACAGAGTAATTTCTGAGGGTCTTCACTGGCATAGATTTAATAGGCTGATGCCTACATGTCATATTTGAAAATGAATTTTGCATTTCCAGTAGTGATTTCTTTTTAATTTTACAGCCTTAGTCTATGTTTTCCTTCTTAGCTATCTAGGGAAGTCCATGCCTTGATAGCACCTGGAAATGCAGGCTGGGCTGGAGCTTATACCTTGCTGACTTGCTTGTATCTATTATCACCTCTTGGGATCTTCAGTATTAATTGTCCATTTTCTCCTTTTCTGAGTCTTTTTCCTGTCATCCTCTTTGGCTGTACTGTCTCCTAACAGTGAATGCAGAAGAGGTTTTTGTTCAAAATTTATTTCCCTGATGCCCAAAGATGGAGAAAATTAATAAATAAAAACCTGAGTCAGCACCTCCTATAGTGGTAGGAAACTTTTGACTTGAAATGGGAGTGTTGTCAGAGATCCCCATGTTCAAACGGTCTGACACTGTGGTTAAGGGAGATGCAAGGGTTCATTTCCTAACATGTTTCTTTGGCATTAGGTTATCTAACTCACTAAGGAAAATTCTCATCTGAGTTACATATGTACAACGTCACTGGTTTAGCATCTTATTTTGTTTTCTCTATGACTAAAGGATTTTTAGATTTCCCAGGTCACCAGCAAGACTCCAGTCCTGCAAAATTTAGGCAACATTTGTAAAATCACAAGGTGTCTTTCACCTGTGAGAGCCCTCCCCCCACAAAGTCCTTTATGAACATCATTCTTTCATCCTTGCAACCTTTACTGGGGTGAAATGCAAGCACTGTTACCATCAGTTAGCATGGATAAACAACAGCTTAGTTGGAGCTGCAGTATGTACTTGTGGCTGCAAGGATGCAGGATTTAGGGAGGCCCAATCTGATCTTTATTCGTCCCTGAGACAAATCTCTAACGAAGAGGTTCATATAGTCCTGTATCGCTGGGCTTCTGTGTGGAGCTGTGAGCAGAGTTTTGTGGGGGTTGCGATGTAGGGAAGCCATGGGCAAGGGAAAGACAGTATCAGAAGTGGGAAGAGTTAAATAGCTGTAGGACAATGCTAATGTTCACAGAACAGAGGCAGGGAAACCTACTCTGGCTATAGCAAAAGTGGCATGGCATGACATGGTGAAGAAGAAAGGAAATGCAAAACTGAGGGTCACACTAAAGCTACAGACTATGAAGTGCCATGGTCAAGGGTGGGCATAGAGGGACCAATGATATACAAGTAGATATATTTCGTAAAGGAGGTTTTTGGGCTCTTCAGATAAGGAAATTTTAGGTAAAGTTTCAAATGTCAGGTCAGACAAGGGGACAAAGTCACAACTTTGCAGGAGGCAAGGCTGAGGTTGAAAGTGACACTACAGAGCACAGTGACGTTAGTCTGAGCAGAGACCCAATAAAAAGACTTTACTTATTCTACATAGCTGCAAAACTCACACAGCATTTTCCAAAGAAGTCCTGTAGCAGCCAGGTACATCCTGCAGTTGCACTCCTTGGGCTGAGCATCTGTATCCCCTTGGATCTTCAGACTGTTGCCGAAAACTTGGAATAAAGAATTTATTGACGCCAGTGTGATGCAGATAAGCAGACACTTCTTTATTGACAGCTGGGTTGCAAGTGAGCAGTCTCACTAACAATGCACATCAAGCTCTAAAATCATACATCTTCTATAGAACTTACTCATGCATATTCACTAAGTATTCATACATAAAAATACTATTTCCTAGAAATCATTAACATATTCCACTCCTGTTTCCGATTTTGCACAGTAAAGGTTAGAAACATCTAGAAACGGGTCTGGGGTGTATTATGGTTTGGTGGTCTATGAGTCGGTGGTCGCGATCTTCCCCTGCCGGAATTACCTTTTTACCTAGTTTCACTGTTTCTTGGCAGGTACTTACAAGCTGTTATGGTTGACTTTCCCCAGTTCCCATTAATCCTGGGTCCTGATACCTCTATGCACTCTTCTAGGTTATACAATACTCCTGTAAGTAAACATCATACGGATTTCAAACAAATCATCTTAAATCTTAAACCTATTGTCTAAGTTTCTAAATGTTCCTACTAGATGATTTTGACCAACTCTTCGGCCTTGGTACAGGGCTGTACAAAGGATTTCATAGTAGCATTTGGTTGCTGGTTAAATGTGCAAAGTGCAATAAATGTAAATATATAATTTCTACTAAAATATCTCTCCTAACTCTATATTAATACTGAAATCAAACACAACTAATTCTAATTAGTGGCAAATCAGTAACAAGACTATCCTCTGTTCAGTGAACTCTTGCTATACGATTTGGTGTGATAAAAGAAACTGCTAAAACTGGAGGCTGCTGAGTGCTGTGCTGCCTCTATTCAAATCTCTAATGAGCTCCTCCTTGTAGCTCTAGGTTTAATTAGTTTTCATTGCAATATTAATGATCCAAACAAACCATTTTAACTTTCCTGTTGCACAGCTGGAATCTTCTTATTTAGCATTCTACTCTATAAGGGAATCACACCAACTTCCTTTCCCCTCCCCCATTTGTCCCATTAATATGCATTAAAAGCACAGTCTCATTGGCATAGAGTTTCAGACCTGCTATAAAACTCTAATAATTTCTAAAAATGGCAAGGTTAAACCAATGACAGAGCCTCATCCAAATAATAAAAAGATAGATTTCTCCCCAAGTTTGATGGCAGTGATGATTAATACTTCATTTATTTATTTACAGTCTATCAGCATTTACAAAGATTTGCTCATTCCTCTGCCAGACAATCTCTCTTGAACTCCATGGTATTACAGCAGAAATGTCTAATCTGTTAGTCTTCAACAAAAATGCCTTATTTCTCTCTTTTTTTTTTTTTTTCCCTCAGGAGAAGGGCATGCCCTGCCCTTCCCAGCATAGACCTGAAAACTGCACATCTGAAGGTCCCACCACAATGGAATGGGTGCATCTCGAATTTCCCTCTGAAATCCCTGATAGGGAAGTTTTAGAGGAGAGTCTTTTGGTCATCTTCTGGTGTGTTTCAGCTCCTGGACTCATTGTGATTTGCAGTGATTGAAATAAATTGAGTTGTAGATAATCTGGGAATCTTTGTGTTGAAGGAATACAACTCTGAAAGTGCCAAAGAGATTTAGTGCCACTTGCAAAGTCATTTTCATTGGAATTTACTCTTGTAAGTGCTCACATTGTTTTTGAAAACAGGACTTTGGAGTGTGAGCACGAAGATAAAGGGGTGAGGTCCGACTGCTTCCTTTGGCGTTGCCTGCAGGGTCTAAATTCAAGAGCCCAGTGAGTGACTTGATTGCAGAATGTCAGCCCCATGACCCAGGCTGTGGAGAACTGAAAGTGCCTTGCCCAGAGCCCCTGCTGTGGGAGCCTGATGTAGGCAGTCTTTCCTCATGCACAACTCCCAGTTCACCCCTTCTCAAAGAGACATGTCCTCACAGAGCATTTTTCCTTATGAAGTCATCAAGACAGGTATAAGCTAAACATGCACTGCTATACCTAAATCAAGCTTTTACGGTACCATAGGCTGACTTGAAAACCAAAGCAATTCAGTAAGTGCGGAAAAGAAGTTGCACCATCAAGGGCTCCTCTGGCTGCCACTGGCGTTGGGAGAATTGTCCAGGAGAGAGATTTGGGTACTGAGGCTCAGGACTTCACTCAGTGGTCCAAGGGCTCTCTCCAGCTGTGTAGGATTGTAAAAATAAAACTGCTCATCTCCATCTAGCTGTGTTTAAATATAATATTTTTTTTTCTATCTACCTAGCTGATTGAATAAAGACTTTTAGTGGGTGAGTATCTTGGCTGATAGGATTCGTGACCCATTTTCTTAACTTTTGTGATCTCACAGGGGAAAGACTTCAATGTGTGGAGCTTTTTGCCAGAGCGTTTCTCTACAGCAGAAGTTTCCTGAAGAATTATATCAGTGAACTGGTTTTGGTAATGCTCTCATGCTGATTTCCTTCATGTTTACAAGGGTTTGTCATTCATTTGTTGTATAACTGTGTATAACTGGAGTATAACTGTGAATGGTAACCTACAAAAGCACATTGTCAACAAGTTCAAATGTATTTGTCCAAAGTGTTCCTGCTGGGAAGTTGTAGGTAACTAACTTGTTTGCTTCCCAAGTGGGAAAAAGCAAGAGCATGTGTTATCCCTTCAGAAATTGTGAGAATAGAAGGGGGAGAGAAGGAGACAGGGAAAGGAAGAATGCTATCTCCTTGCTCATCTGCAAAAAGTGGAGATAAGTCTTACATGAACTGAAAGCAATATCAGAATCATATCCATACAGTGTGACAGTATTATGCAGCCTGCACCCAGAGGTATGTGTGGTGTGATGGAGAACCCTTTCCCTGGTTTGGAAGAACAGCTCATTGCTGGGCCATGTCCCAGCTGGGAAGGTTGCCATCAAGAAAGGAACATAATAGCAACAGGGAGATAACTACCCCAAGGTTTCATGTAGCCAGAGTTCTCTATAATGCCTTGCTGCAGTTAACAGTACCACAGCATGAAAAGGAGCATTTAGACACATTTCTTACTCCGAATGCAACTGTTGTTTAAGATTAAAATTAGTAAGCTCTCATCACTTTCAGCTAGCCACAGGTTACCACACAAAATATCCCTCTTACTTGGTTTCCTTTTCCTATCAGTAAATATCTCTCTCCACCTCTGGGAACATACTGGGGCCTCCCAAAAGCTCAAATTAAATGGTTCACCAAAACCAACATGTGAAGTGGACATGTCTGTTAGCAAAAACTGAACCCAGAGCATTATAGCTTCTACTGGTATTTATGGTTAAGCATGCCAGCAAGATTTCAAACAATAAGAATATGTCCATAAGGGCCAGTGTGACTTAACTTACATGAGTTTAACATCACTCATTTCACTGGAATTTAAGCCAGTACATGTTGTATCATATTTGCTAGCCCATGGCTAGTTAGCATGGTTCAGTTGATAGGTAGTGGTGGTGATAAACTTGTAGCCTAGTTTGCCACAGAAACGCATCTGACTGTAGGTTTAGTGTGTTACAGAAAGGTTTGTTCTGCATGACTGAATCAAGTCAAACAATGTACAAAGTTTTAAGTAGTGTAACTTTGGGCTTAGGCTGAGGTCTGAGTTCCTACAGCATATGGGTTACTACTTACTTACCCAGGGTCTTATTGTCCTCTCCAGTCTGCCAACATAATTATGTGTGGTTTCCCCCTAACCCACTTCCATCAGAAAGGTGAATTTAGTTTAAGATCTTACCAGGAGGACTTTCAGTCTGTGTTGTATCTGCAGTCAGGCTTGAAGAATCCAAAAGAACCAGTAAGATCCAGAGTGGGAGGGTGGGGCAGTAAGGTTAAGCCTGAAAACTGCTGGGCGCTAACCTCCTGACTAGCTTGGTAGCAGTCGGCACAGCACGTGTAATTGCAGCTTCAGTGACCTGCTTCGCTCTTTCTTCAGTCAGTCCCTTAGCCAAAATAGTGCTGCCAAGCTAAAATCAAAGTAACTATACCAAGGGATGGATCAGTTTTAACAAAATTGTTTTCTAAATTGATTTAAATTGGTGTTCAAACTGTGTGCATGGCTTCCTTCAGTGACAGAAGTATGATTTTCTCTCTATTCCTGGTAGCTCTGCAGAGCTGAGCCACCTGAGAGGGGACAGGCTTGTGCCTCTCCATAGCTGGGCATGTCCACTAAAACTGAGCCAGATTTTGATAACAAAATTGTAATTGTTAGTGATGTTTCAGTTAAGAGCCTTGGGTGACTTTTTGCTTTCAGACTAAATCACATGGTACTTAGAGAAATATCATTTTATCTCATACCAGAGCACATCTTTCATTGCCACTGGGGCTGACAGCATTTCTTAAAAGTACAAGATTTCAGGAGAGCAGATGCTTCATACTATTTCTATTTGCTTGGCACTTTGAACCTTCATAACACCAGCCAGCTTCAATTTTTTCTTCTGCATCTGTGAATGTGAAGTTATGTGGGTTCTGGGAGACTGAGGTCTGACTGCCTCATATAGAAACATTTAATTGCACTGTGCTTGCTTTAAATGAAAGAATAATTTATTGTGCTAAAAGAATGTAAAAATTTATATATTTGGGGGGTAAGCTGTTGTGTTTGCATTAAACACTGATTTTTTGGACTCTCAAGAACAGCATTAGGGCCAGCAACCTTATCCTAGGTGCAGATGCACTGAAGGAGAAAAACCCAGACACCTACCTGCAATTTCAGCATGGGCATTTCCAAAGATGAATAGTACTGCAGGAGCTAGGTGCATTTATAGTTGTTTATGAATAATTATATTAAAGGTGTAGGGGTGACTGGGCAGGCTTCCTCTTCTGGAATTGAAATCTCATCTCAAAATCTTTAGCCTTTGGCTTGTGATCAAAATCTGCATGGCATTTCCACATTGGAGCTCATTGCAAGGCAAGACTTGAAGCTGTCAGTTTTTCCAAGAGATAATGGAGGCATTAAAAATGTAGCAGCTTACTGGGGAGAAAGCAGGATGGGTGAGGAACACGTGTTACTACCATATGCTGTAACTGGACTGTAAGTGGTCTCCACATATTCATGAATGATGGCTGACCTCTTCTCTGCTAGGGCACATGTGTGCATGTCCATCATAACAACACACTCTGAACTTACTCCATCAGAAGCCCTTGGGAACATAACCCCTGTATCTGTCTCCAAATATAGCTCTGCTGGTCTGCAGTATAAGGCAGTGGGGAGAGCTGCTGGACTGAGAAGCCATTTGGAAACTCTGCTGCAGTGATATGCACTGAGATCTCTATGCCTGGTTGGTGACCTTCTTTGCTAAGAGGCAAATGTCTGCAGCTTGTAAAAGAAAAAGATGCCTCCGAATGCCTTTCCACTTATAAAAGCTTCTTCATGCCGGCTCAGCAGAGCAAGTGAAACCCACAGGGCAGCGCTTACTGTACTTGTACTGTATGAATGTATGCAGCCATACATCTGGACAGGGAGGCATGTCCCAAGCAGAGGGCTGGGAATAATTCCTGGAGCTGCCTCTGACTTAGAGCTAGAGCTTTGACCTGAGCCAAACCGCTACTAGGAACTGTTTCAAAGGCAGTTCCTGTGAAGATAAGGCCAATAACCTCTCTTTGTCTCAGTATCCGTCTTTGTAACCCATTTGTAAAATAAAACTGCATAACAGCTCATAAGGGATTAGGGAAGACTCATTCATTTGTATTTGAAATATATCAGGATCCTTGGAGAAAAGTCCCTTATTAGAGAAGTAATAAATACAAACAATAATAACAATTCTGTTATCACTGTGAAATTGTAGGGATTTGGTCACTATCACTTGACTACAATTTTGTTTGTCCTGTAGATTACAACAAAGAACAAATCATCCTCTCTGTTTTTGAACATGGAAGATGAAAATGATATATTGCTATCTTTTAAAAGAAAATTAAAACTTTAACTCTAAGGTGTGTGTAATAAAATGGCACTTTAATTCTCTAGTGTGACATGCAGGCTTCTTCTGTTAATTTATTCTCTTCTTTTCTTTTTGTGCTTCATGTAATATTCTGAAGTTATTAATGTGGCAATATATCTGACCACAAAAACCTGCCTTGTAGTGTTGTTAAGACTGTGAATTAACTCCATAAATGGAAGGCATTTCTGACTTCAAGGCAAACAGGTCATGCTTGGGATAAAATGATTAGCAACATGACAGATGTGCAAGAATTTCTAGGGGAAGGTTTTCCCAGGTATCTTGCCACGATGTG
Source organism: Athene cunicularia (assembly GCF_003259725.1). Lineage (NCBI taxonomy): Eukaryota > Metazoa > Chordata > Aves > Strigiformes > Strigidae > Athene > Athene cunicularia. The sequence continues at coordinate 6,762,503 of NW_020799105.1, forward strand.
TGGGCTTATATTTCATGAGCCTGTGGGGACCCCAGCTGTCAGTAGCATGTCTCTGGGGTACAGAGTGTGGTGCAAACACCTGTGAACACCACCACCTGAGCTGCTGCAGCCCCTGCCTCACAGCCACTCGGTGCAGCTGATTCCCTCTGAACAGCACTGCCACTGGTGTGCTTGGATACCTTCCAGTGCCAGAGTGAGGGTGCTAGGTGGCAGGTTGAGGTCCCTGCAGCACATCCCCCAGTGCACCACACACTGGCAAAATTCACTTGGTAAGGTGGCACCTCAGCCCTTAAATGACTTGGATGTCACCTGTCTTAGCTGAGTAACCCAAAACCCAGCAGCAGCCAACAGAAAGGCATTCAGTGGGATTGAATTCAGTTCAGTGCAATCTAGACCAAATACAGCTCTGCAAACACTTCCAGGACTAAGATGTGGACCTAGAAATGCCCAGTGAATTTATTCTTGTACCTATGAGGTAAGGCATCAAAGGCTGAGGGAGTGCTGTACCTTGTAGTGATTGTAGCATCAAGCCCTGAAATCACCTATGTTGTAGCTGCAAATAACTTTCCTCAATGTGACTCATTATCTGTGTGCTTAGGTATCTGCAGGACTCATCCTGCATCAGTGGTATGGTTTACACTGGATACAAATTAACGGACACAAGCTCAGTGCTCCCTGTCTGTGGGACTTTGGCAGGGAATGACAAATTCATTGAAAAATTAAACAGTTTTTTGTTATTGATACCTGCTAGGATTAGTATCAGGGATGGGTAGTGGGAGTTATTAAGGAGATCATGGAGAAGCTAAACCGAGTGGTATGTTCCACACATGGCATTAGGTTTTACTGAGGCCTTGACTCTGCTGTGGGCGCAGCACACATTCATGGAGAGGCTCTCTTGGAAGAGAGCTAAAAGGAGCTGGGTTTTCCAAGATGCTTTGCTGAAGTGTATTGCTGTGTTGGCTTTGATGTGTCTCTCCATGCTGGTAGGTTAGACTCATGCTTTCAAAATGTCTGCTTCAGGCTCAGCAGTTAGAAAGGCAAAAACAAGACTGGGAAAGGTATCAAGAATAGTATTGTGTCTCTGCATAAATCCGTTCTGAATACAGTCTGTGGTAATTGCTGTCACCTCAGAAAGGTCATAAGAGTAGATTAGAAAAGGTACAGAGAGTAGAATTGTGAAGAAGTGCACAATATCTTCTTCCATGAGAAGAGATTAAATAAGTAGAATTCTTCAGCCTAGAAGGCAGACAATTTATAGGGATTTTTTTTTTCCACAATCTAGGGACTACAGACCACAAAATGGAAAGATAATCCTGACTACAGTGAGACAGGATATTTTTTCTGATGTTCTTGCAAGACACTGAATAATAGGGGGGAGAGGGGGAGAGGGTTGTGGTTTATGCTGATCACCTAGCAAAAAGAAAAGTTGAATGGGTGCACAAAGGACCTCCTTGAGTCTTTTTCTTTAGCTAAACTGCTGAGGCACATCTTGATAGATGCCAGACTGCTATGAAGAAGGTTGAGCTGAACCATGGTATCTCCACCTGGATTTGGTGGCCTGTCCCATTGTGTGGACAGTGCACCCCCTACAGAGGGCTGCAAAAAAAAAATCTGAGTCCTTGATAGAGGCTGCATAAACAGTTTCCATCCTGGCATTTTTACTAGGCAGCAGATGACTAGTTCTAGGTGGGCAAGGATTCTTGTCTAGTAGTATTAATCAAAGATCTTCTAACTAGCAGCATTTATCAGAAGCCTAATTGCTAATGGACACGTCTCATAAATACTGATTTTCTACCCTCTTTTTGGTCCTTGCTGGTCAGACCATTGACTCTAGCACTGTTGTGTGTGTCTACCTGAAACTTGAGCTCCCTGTCTCTTGGCACAAGCAAGAGAGTAGTTGGTTGGTGTTCTCCTCTCCTCTCCTCTCCTCTCCTCTCCTCTCCACTCTTTACCTCTCCTCTCCTCTCCTCTCCTCTCCTCTCCTCTCCTCTCCTCTCCTCTCCTCTCCTCTCCTCTCCTCTCCTCTCCTCTCCTCTCCTCTCCTCTCCTCTCCTCTCCTCTCCTCTCCTCTCCTCTCCTCTCCTCTCCTCTCCTCTCCTCTCCTCTCCTCTCCTCTCCTCTCCTCTCCTCTCCTCTCCTCTCCTCTCCTCTCCTCTCCTCTCCTCTCCTCTCCTCTCCTCTCCTCTCCTCTCCTCTCCTCTCCTCTCCTCTCCTCTCCTCTCCTCTCCTCTCCTCTCCTCTCCTCTCCTCTCCTCTCCTCTCCTCTCCTCTCCTCTCCTCTCCTCTCCTCTCCTCTCCTCTCCTCTCCTCTCCTCTCCTCTCCTCTCCTCTCCTCTCCTCTCCTCTCCTCTCCTCTCCTCTCCTCTCCTCTCCTCTCCTCTCCTCTCCTCTCCTCTCCTCTCCTCTCCTCTCCTCTCCTCTCCTCTCCTCTCCTCTCCTCTCCTCTCCTCTCCTCTCCTCTCCTCTCCTCTCCTCTCCTCTCCTCTCCTCTCCTCTCCTCTCCTCTCCTCTCCTCTCCTCTCCTCTCCTCTCCTCTCCTCTCCTCTCCTCTCCTCTCCTCTCCTCTCCTCTCCTCTCCTCTCCTCTCCTCTCCTCTCCTCTCCTCTCCTCTCCTCTCCTCTCCTCTCCTCTCCTCTCCTCTCCTCTCCTCTCCTCTCCTCTCCTCTCCTCTCCTCTCCTCTCCTCTCCTCTCCTCTCCTCTCCTCTCCTCTCCTCTCCTCTCCTCTCCTCTCCTCTCCTCTCCTCTCCTCTCCTCTCCTCTCCTCTCCTCTCCTCTCCTCTCCTCTCCTCTCCTCTCCTCTCCTCTCCTCTCCTCTCCTCTCCTCTCCTCTCCTCTCCTCTCCTCTCCTCTCCTCTCCTCTCCTCTCCTCTCCTCTCCTCTCCTCTCCTCTCCTCTCCTCTCCTCTCCTCTCCTCTCCTCTCCTCTCCTCTCCTCTCCTCTCCTCTCCTCT
>NW_020799105.1:6765503-6823003 GCF_003259725.1 Athene cunicularia
CCCCTCTCCTCTCTCCTCTCTCCTCTCTCCTCTCTCCTCTCTCCTCTCCCCAAGAGCTGAGGACATGAACTTTTTCCAGGGCTATCAAATGAACAGTGAAAGGAAAGAGTCTTAAAGGCTTGCTTAACTGGAAAATATCACCTGTCTTTTCAAAGGCAGTGTTTGCTTGTCAGCAGTATGGGCTCTGCCCAAAAGACCCTTTAGGCACCTGATTATGTAGGAGGGGGAGCTATGTTGTGCTGTAACACCTGCAGCACTGGCGGGCCGAGGGGAGGCAGGTTAGGTGCCAGTCCTGGGGGATATCACTGCCAGTGCTGCTCAGCACCCCTCTCTGGCACAGGGCAGGCTGCCACAGCCATACCGTTTCACACACTCCTTCTCCTAGCCACCCTGAGAAAAGGTGGGCATCGACACAGGCAGATTTTCTCTATCAGGACCACCGGGTACATATTTCTTTAGTTCATCTTTCTGGATGAAACACTGTTTCCTAACTGAATTTGAACTGAAATGTAACACCCTTCACTTACGTGAACTTGTTGCTGGTGAGAGATAGCACACTGTCCTGCTTAAATTTGCCAGTGGTTTCAGTGTCCACCTTCTCTCTTCCTCTTTTTAGCCTAGCTCTAAAACCCTGTTGCATTGCAGTGGTCAAGAATGACACCTGGGTCTGAAAAACAAAGCTTACAGCAAAAGCAGCCCAGGGGTAGGGTGCTTGCCCAGCACTGAGAGCACAGCAGGACTATTCACAGGGCTTCTGAGGCAGAGTGGCAGCCTAGCACAGTTTGCTTAGGAAGGCTGAAATTAAGGGATTTAGAGAAGAATGCTAGAAAGCTTAATTCATTTAGATGCCTTTGATCTGATCCTATAAAATCTTAATCTGCTCATATTTCCTGCTGGAAAATTTACAAGGAGTTAAGAGAGAGAGGACCCAACACACAAAGCTTAGAAGAAAAACAATGACTGTGGTTGCTTTGTTGCTCCTAGTTTTCCCTTTATTCTTTCCTTATTTTTTTAGGACTTTCCCAGTATCCCAACTCCCTTTCCATCTCCTCTTGTGTGTATTTCATTCGTATGTCCTTGGTCTGGGGATCTCAGTGATTGGTGGGTTTCAGTCCCCTTCCTGGGGGCCATGGTCCCACAACCTCTCTCCAGCTGTCTCAGCACACGGTGCCTAGGGTAAGCTGGTCAGGAAGGCTTCCTCCTGATCTGTGGGGAGCACTGTGTCCTGAGGCTGTGATTTTTCCTGCAGGAAGGAAGGCATTTCAAACTTCCCAGGGGTGTCTGATAACTTCCACTGATGAGGAAGGGAGCCTAGATGTCCGGTTTAAACTTGTAAAAGGCCAGAATTGGATGTGATGGATTCCATCATTGGATCTCATCTTCTTGCTCATACAGGATATTTTGCACTAGAGCATTTGTGTTCCTCACATTACTGATTGTGAACCATCCGTGCATTCAAATGCTGAAACAAGTGTTCTTGAATGTCTCTGTCCCTTGAGGATTAATTGCTGCATTCCTGCCCCCTTCCAATACTAATATAATAATAATAATAATAATAATAATATCTTCTATTTATAGAGCTTCAAAGTTTGCCAAAGAGCTACCTTTGGGATGGAACATACCAGCAGTTAGTGCATAACAACCCTAGACAACAACTTAAGACAGATGAATGTATCCAGTTGAAGCTGAAGATGAGATTTCATTTGGCAGAAGATAATTACAAAAGTTATTAATTATTATTGTTGTTGTTTATGCAGCTCTAGACTCAAGAGCAATAGGCACTTTTTAAATACTACCAGTAGGTAGACAAAAGCGCAAAGGCATTATGATCATACCATAGTAATTTGCAGAAGGCAGAATATGCTAATAAAAATATTCTCTTGGAGGTTTTCCCATCTAGGACTCAGCATAAGATGATGAATAGTCCATAATGCTGGGAGAGTGCTGGATTCTTTTCCTGGCTTTTCTATAGGTTTCCTGTGTAACCTTGAGCATATCATTTAGTTGATCTGAATCTAACATGTATACACAGCATGTAGTAGATGTTTAACTAAAGGTGAGATGTGGAAAGCATTCTAGTAGAAGTATTTGATATGAATCTCTAAGTGGTTTGCAGCATGATTTTATTCACATTGACAGTTGTGGGGGGTTTTGTCTTAAGCAAGAGTACCAGGTGTACATGTGCCCAGATTTATAGATCATATTCTCTGAGTGCGAGGTTAAGTGCTTGCTTACTCTGGTACTTGCAACAGTGGAAACCCCTAATATACTTGATGACTAATATAAAAATCTCATGGACTTCGCAAACTAATGTAACTCAAATAGTAAACACAAGGACTGTATGATTATATCTGAAAGATCCTACGGAAACAGTGAGTCTGCAAATTATTTTTGAAGGCAACTATGAGAATTTGGTGACTATGGTTTTTTATACTGATGCCAAAATAAAAGGTAAAGCTGTGAAAGGTACATAGGAAAATATGAATCAGGACATTGGAATAAACCATACATCAAAGCATTTAAGGTTGAACAATGAAAAAATATTGTTGTTTAAATGATATTTATTTTTTACTTATTTCTATTTATATCTATTCACCTATTCCTTGCTTTCTTTGTATTTTCTGGTCTTGCATTACTACCATGCAAGTTTTGTAGTTGTTTCTTTAATTGTTTACCTAAATATCTGTAGACTTTCAGAATTGGTAGAGATGTTTTTTTCTACTGAGATGTTTCATAATTGTCATGCTCAACTAGGCTGGAAAAAGGCTAGTCCAAGGTCTCATTAACATCCCTTCTATGAGGACAGTACAAACTCTGTCTTTAAAGCAATAAGCAATCAGAGCATGTTCCAGCTCCCACTCATGTCTCTGGAAGGGTTTCTGTTGACTGGAGCTGGCTCAGACATATCTGTCAGGCTGCTTGCTGCAGTCAACAACAATTTCCAGAATATCCAGCTTCCGTGCGTCACATTGAAATGTCTGAGGGGCTATTGTCCTTCAGCAGGGTTGGAATATTAAAATCAATGGGACTTGTGATCCCAAATGACATAGACACTGTTGAAAGTGTAATCAGCAGAGACATCAGACCTTGCCTCCTTGTTCAGGCCTGCCTGCATACTCAGGCATTTTCTTAATGGATTTCAGATACTACACAAATTTGAGAATTACTGCTGTATTTTGAAACAGGAATACCTTCTGTCACTAACAAAAAGATTGCAGTAAAAATGCACTTTGTGCTCACAGTGCTTAAAGGCTTCAGTCTGTGCTCTGCATTGTGTGCGGACCCTTCCGCTGAAATCACTAAGCATATCTGTATGAGTGACATGGATTTACTTAGAGCCCTGGTTTTGCAAACATGTTTAGTTTTGGTCTAAGAGAAGGGCCCTTGATCTCTACAGGAAGATAATCACATATATGTTTGCAGGACTAGAATTTTCACCAGTAATAATTTTATTATTTGCTTTATGTTTATCTTTTTGCCTAAAATGCCTTTGTAAAGTTTAAAGGAAACGAGTTGTGACTTTTTTTAAAAGACAATATTTATGTCTTTATTCCCATCATATTTTTCTTCAAATATTTGACACCATAGATTTTCTAATGAGTTTTGCACACTACAAACCTTTAAAAAGTGCCTGAAGTCAGTGGTTTATATGATCACAATTCAAACGACATGCTCTTTCCTTAATGGAATGATATTAAAGAAGAATTCTTCTGTTTGCATTTGTCAGTTTATTAATACCAGACACTTTAGTACATTTGGTACAGTGAATTACAGTCCCAGGAATCACTTTACTGCTAAAAGTAGTCTGAATACCTGGGACTCATCTGGTTAATCCTCATTAAGGAATTGTGACATAGTTTTTAGGCCTGGGGGTTTTTAGGGAGTTCCCTGATGTTATCTTCCTATCTACTCCACATACCTCACTGACCCTATTTTTCAAGTTCACCTACAGGGAAAGGATGAAGATCCATCCCTAGTTTTCAGTCTACCCAATTCCCTAGGCAGAATATGCCAAGGGCCTTACAGCCAGGTCCTGATCTGTGTCAACTCGTCCAGGTGTGCTGGAGGCAGAAGAGCTGTGACTGATTTCTGCAGCGAATCTGCACAATTGAGCTGTTTCCGATTACCTCATTTCTGTTTTCTCATTTTTCTGCAGTGGTTGCTTTCTGTTCCTCATTTGGCTCCTTTCTTCTCAGTCATTATTTAGCACTGTTCGGCAGAGAAGCACATTTGCTATTGTTCAGACCAGGTTTTTAGCTGTTCTTGGCCTTTCTGTGTTACCGTGAATTCCTCCCGCTGACACTGATAATCTCACTGCATCACCATCTGTTGGTTTGTTAATCTTCCATTCCTGACATTCAGCAAAACCTTGAATAATTACACATTCACTTTTTCTGAAAGGCTGGGCATAAACTTCTAGTTCTCTCTCTAGTACTTCCTGTTTCACTGAATGCCCATTTTAGATTATTTACTCTTCTTAAACATGACTTAAAGTTGTATCATTTTAGAAATACTGTATTATAATTCCTCAGATGACTGGAATGAGAAAAAACCAAAAATCTGTGTTACTTTTTGCAGTTAACTGGTACACTCTGATCTGCTAGTGGACTGGAAACAGGTTAGGCAATTGTGTTTGCTGTGGCTTCCATACTAGCAATGCCCATTTTTCTGCCAAGATATGCAAAACAGAAATATTTTTAAAATTTTCTGTGGCTTCCAATATTTCTTTTCTGGGAAAAATTTTGAGCTAGGAAGAGTTAGTTTGAGAAGGAAGAAGTGCAAATTTAAATTCCTTCCCTGTCTGATTCACATCTGGGCTGAAACCTCTCTCCCAAGCAAAAACTGGCATTCCCCTCACTGCCTACCAGGTAGACCATAGGGTAGACAACCATACAGGTAGACAATTTGCACCCCAGTATTTTCTGAACACATTCTGCTGTGAGTTTTTGAGATAATGAAGATGTGTTTTGAAACTTCAGTGACTGCTGAGGAATAAAATTCTCATATTTTCTTCTGCTGTGCTTCACTGTTTCCTCTTCTTGGCCCACAGCAAATGTATTCTGCAAACCACAAAATGAAAACCCATGTCATTCAGGCAAAATGATTAGCCTATAACAAGTTTTAATGTTTTATCTTTTCTCTCTTCACCCCCCCCACCACCCAGAGATAAGCCCACATTTGAACTGCAGGTACCTCTGCAGTACCAGCTGTACTGCAGCATAACAACAGTTTCCTCTTGTAAAACATTGGTATTCCTCAAATCCGGGGGGAGTCAGCCCTGCAAACACTGCCCAAAACCCATCTCTCAGTTGCAGTGGAACCCAGCACAGGCTAGGGCCAGTGGTTCTGTGGAAACTGCCATGGAAATTCATTCAACATGTTGTGTAAAATACAAAATATTGTATGAAATCTGGATGAGGTGGGGGGGACTGGAACAAAATTCATACTGGCTAGATCACCTTGTCTGTGGTGGGGTGATACAGTGCAAAGGACTCTGAGAGCAGCCATGTGACAACTCCAGGTTGACTAGACTGCTAGCTGCTTGGGCTCTCATATGATCCCCTAAAAATAGCACCTTATGCTTGCCATCATTGCTATCCAGCTATTTTAATTAGCCCGTGGTCTCTGGTTTTTGCTTTGTGATTTGTAAATAGGCAATATTTATGGGAAGTCAGTAACTCCACATTCCTCCAACCTTTTTTCTTAAATTAGATGGATTATAGCTATGTTTATTAAAAATAGCTAATGCATTTGTCCTAATATATCTAAATGTCACTGACTTCTACATAATGTTTTTAAAGAGAACTAATTTTGAGATCGCTTGGGCTATTAACAGCATTTTTTCCCTCATCTGACCTGTTGCAAGTCTGCTCATTTCTTAACCTTTAGTTGAAAGACTGATTTATTGCGTGTCCTGGGATAGGCTGAACCTCTCCTGCAAACTGCAAAATGCTGTCAGTTCCTGCTGATTTCACTGACAGTTGCTGATGGGAAGGGAAAGATTCCAAGGTAAATCAGCGTGCATAGGGCAGATAGGTACCTTTTGTTTGCTTAGATAGTGCGATCCCCTTGAAAATTTGTCCAGGGTAAAATAGTGCTTTGCAGGATCAAATCCTTACTTTCAGAATAATTTAGCCATCTTCTGGTGTTTAGTATTTCCTGTAGTAAGTTTCTTTTCTGCCGCATCTGCCTTCCGCTCTTGGCAGAGTGTTTAATAGTGAAACAGTTACACAAAAGCATATATTTGACATCCTATCTTTTGCAGATATGATCAATGTGCGGGGGGTGGCTGTCTTACTGGCAAAAGCAAGACTTTGCTTCTGACTGAAGAGTCAGTTTACTTTGAGGGAAGTACGTAGGATGTGGTTGTGACTTACATCCTTGCCAAAGCTATGAAGAAGGCTGTGTCTCTAGAGGCTAGAAGGCCTGCAGTCTGTCCCTGAAAGCCATAAGAGGGCTGGTGAGCCCCAGTCTGGTGCCATGGCTGGGCACCTCCCAGAGTTTTAGGTTGAGTGTTCAAGGCTGAGATCCAGACAAGTCGTCTGTGAGTCAGCTGGGTCTGGGTGGTGTTGATGGGGCAGCAGCAGGGAGAGCAAATCAGGCTGTAGAAATTCTTTTAAAATTGAATTTAAGGTCATATTCACAGATGGAAAAAAGATGGTGGAATCAATGTCTGCCAGCGATCACAAATGCAGTCAAAGCTGAAATGTAGCAAAGTTTGTTGGTTTCATGAAAAGTCTGATTTCAGAGAAGACTCATAACTCTTTTTTTTTGGTTGGAAAATAATATTTTTAACTACTTTCTAAGGGTAGAATGAAAATAATTTTGATATTGTATTATATTAAACACCACTTTATAAAATTCTAAAAGCTTGAACCATGCTGAAATTTCTTTCAGAGCTTCCTTTTACAGAGGATTCTTACTTTGCCAGGCTTCAAGGTCCTAGACCTATAGCAATACTGAGACATCTTTCTCACTTAAAACCCTCAGGTCTCTGCTGCCTCCTGGAGACAGGGAAGCGGGGTAGGTCTGACCAGAGCTTTTGCACAAAATCCAGTTGCAGGAGGAAGCAGTGATGCTTTCACATTTAGTAGAATATATGTAGATGCTCAGACAAGTCCAACGCCTCCTAGAGAAGAATGCAATACTGGAGACCTCAACTCATTTTCAGGCATTCTCTCTCCTTCAGCAAGGTGTGAAATGGAAAGATTGCAAGAGAAGGAACAAGACAAGCACCTCCTCCCCAGAAACTGGGAGCATTTCCAGAGGTGTGCATTCAGATCAGCTTGAGCATGGAAAGAAAGGGTTTGGGTCCAGGTTGCTGACATGCTGCAGAAATGGGATAGAACTGGCAGCCACCTCCACATCCAGACAGGTCTCATGGAGATGGAGCACACTTGCTGGAAAACAAACTGGAGGCACCTGGGCTGTCCCAAGGAGGCAGATGGAGCAGCATTTGGTTTGCACAATAACTCCTTGCTCAGCACTGTACTGCTGCTGCACTTCTGAGCCCATCCAGGAGCAGGCATGCAGGTCCTGTGAACATCCCCAGACAAATGCAGGCCTTGCAAGACTTCAGGTGAGGCACAGCAATATCTACTTGCAAGTGTGGGGATCAACATTCAGAGCAGAGGAAGGTGTTGTCCTGCTGTGGGATATGTTCTAGTCCTTGATTCACTGATTTTGTTCAGCTGATATGACACTGGGGCTCCTCTGTCCAGCCGATGTTCTGCACTCATCTGTCTAGTGACCAGTGATCAAGCTCTTGTATTGACCGTGATAACAGTCAACAAATTATTCAGTCCGTGGCTGCCAGCTAAGAACTGAACCTGCATTGCTCTGCTGGACAAAAAGTGTGTAAACAAACAACTGAAAACTCAATATAGTCATATTGCTCTCATGGGTTATTAAATAGGCCCCTTGCTCATTAATGCCAAGAGAATTATAAACCGTTTACTTTCTGCAACCAAAGCAATTTGATACTTGTATTTTTCTAGTGTAGAGTGGCATTGTTTTCATTTCTGTTTATAATCAGTTCCACTTTTTGGTTTCCATGTACCAAGGACTTTTTGCATATGATCAGTCCATTGACCCCTCGGGGTCTGCTTACTGCTTCTCTGGGATTTGCAGCTAAGGTAACAAAGGAAAAAACTGTCTCTCTCAATAGGGCAGAACTCCATTTATTTCCCTGGAGAGTGTTAAGGAATGGGATACAAGTCAGAAAAGGCTGAAAACTACTGCTCTTGCATGAGGCTCTCATGTCTGTATTCTCAGCCTTGCCAAGCATACAATTTCAAGTGTGCGTGTGTGTGTCTGTGAAAGATGGTGTTCATTATACATACATATATTCATTGTCCATTGACATACTTGTGCAAATTGCATACTCTTCATATAAATTCAGAATTTCAGTCCAAACGGCTGTCTACAACAGTCGGTGTGATCTGTTATTGCTCTACACTCACTGAAAGGAAGCAGCAGGAATTTTTGCTTTTTAAATTTCCTGGGAGCAGGATAACAACATCTAAGTGCCATTGGGTTGTGTTTGCTGTGTGTTATTCAGTAATTTTACCCAGAAGTGGTTTTATTTTAATGACAGGCCATCTGATCCCAGTCTCATCTGAACACTGAATTTGCAAATATATGTATTTATTATCATCATATTTGAATAAGCATAACGCCTATCCCAAGATTTGAGTCCTTTCAAAGCTGGAGTCTGTAAAGCATATTCATCATGATGAATAGTGTTAACCCCAGCTGTTTTTGTGTGAGAGGCCTGTTTTGGATTCTCCAAGCAATCAGCCACCTTTCCCGCACTAGCAGTTGCAATTTCCATAGGGGTCTTTCTAGTTGCAATTCAGCCTCTAAGCAGTTCAGAAGTTCATGGGCTCACAGAAAGCAGGGCTATACCTGCCTCTCTTCATAGACAGCAGGGATGGGTTTATTTTTAGCACAAGTATTCCAGAAATACATTCCATCCCTCTTTAGAAATGTGTGGGAGAGACAGACAACTATATACAGACAGTTTTGCCTACATTACTGGCAGAGGGTGCCTGAAAACTACTTTTCTACTGTTTTCATCCCAAACTTTTATTTTTTTGTGTGTATGCACCGGTTCTTCCTGATGTCTCAGTTCCCAGGTGCCATGACGCATGATGCACCAGGTCTTTGTGTATAAGTGCTTTCCTGAGTACAGGATGTGGGGTGTAGTTTGGGGCCAGAACTTAGCAGAAGTGCCCTGATGTTTGGCAAAAACAGCATTCAGTTTGGGATGAGTTAGGAGAAGCACTTGAGCACCAAAAACCCAGACTAGGAATTTAGGAGTGAGCTTTGCAAAATCTTCCTGCTGGCATCTAAGGTGAATGATGAACCTCTCCCAGGTGGGGAATTCAAAGTTGAAGGTTGCTTTAGAGAAGGCAGATCATTGTCTCTCTGAGAACTGGTAAACTTCAGCTGCTCTGGGATGGCAGGGAGGATTAGTTCATCACAAGCCTCCTGGTGCTTGGAGATTCTCAGTCAGCAGATACCACATGGTTGTTGCCTTGCTCATGCTGTAGCAATGTAATTAGCAGCTCTTTTTAGAATGCAAATGAGCACTGGGCTCATGGAGCCCTGCTCCACTGTGGAAGCGGAGTTGGGCTGTAATTGCAGGAGATTCTGCTCTTCATTTGGCTGCAGGCTGTGGCTGAAGTCCAGCGTGATGCTGAGCCCTGAGAGAGCCCCATGACTTCAGTAAGGAGCTCTGTGTTCTCAGCATAGCCCAGGATGCAATCCATTGTTTATATCTGCAGTATAAAAACTTAGCTTGTTGACTTCATGGCATATTTCCCCTATTATTCAACATCCTATTGCAGTTCACCCAATGAAACCCAGTGCTGGCATGTGCCTCCCAGGAGGGCAGATGGTCTTGTTTGCTTTGGAAGGAGGGTGGAATGGAGTCCTTACTCCAAGAACACTGGATACGTTTGTCCAGCCTTGATGATGAAATTAGCTATTTATGAAAAAGCCTTGGTAGGACAGTAATGTGTTATTCATATGCATACTTTTTACACAGCATTTTTAATGGTGACATTAATAAACATTTTGACTCCCACCTGTAGATACAAAAATGCAGTGCTTTAATGTTTGAATCACTGGCAGTAGCAAGCCAATCGCACAGCATTACTTTCTGTATTAGTTATCTCTGAAGCATTACCAATGGCAAATCTGAATGTAAAAATAGCTGATGACTGTTTGTTTCATCTGTCTGTTACTTGACACCGCATGGTTATTCCAATACGTATGTTTGCCTCTTCCCCACCATGATCTCTGTTTGGTTTCCCCTTGCCTGATAACTATTTAAATACATTTTACTAACTTTGGATTCCTTGCTCCACTTCACTTCACCTGGCTGTGCAGGTCCGTAAGGACTCAAGGTTTAGCTCCTCCACTTTTATTGTTTTATTTATTTTTCAGTGGTTGTTTCTATTAAGATAACCATGCTCAGAAGGAGAGTCTGAAACACATAAATAATGGGAAGCACTAATAGTAAGCAGTCTGCTGTAAAATGTTTTGGGGCTTTGACTTAAGGGAAGAAAGCGCAGCACTGCACTGTCCCTGATCACGAAGCTGGAGCACAGAAGGTAAGGAGGAAGCGTATGGGTCTTTTTAAAACAGGGAAACGGTGAAGAATGGTGGTGTCTGAGCATGTAGATGTGTGTGCACTCAAGGATCAGTTGTGTAATTGATCAGATAAGAGAAATCAAACAGCATTTATATCTTTTTTTCAGTGATTAGTGGTAGAAAGTCCTTTCATTTTGTTCAGCTTTTTTCTGCTCTGAAAAGTGCAGAATTGTCTCTGAAATTCTGTGTGTGTGGAAAGAGACATACATATAGATTTGTATGCAGTGATTACTGTTTATGACATATAATTATTTGGTAAAGGGGTATGATCTTTTTAAAAGACCACTAAATTGCCATGAAGCTCCATTTAATTGTCCTGCACATTGTGCTGTAAGCAACTTTAAGCAAATACTCATTGATTTTATTTTCCAGATTATTTCCTGCCTGCAGATAAGATACTCATACAAACTTTAGTGATTTGTATAGGGGTTTGAAGGCATTTTAATTTCTTTTTTTGGAACAAATAGGAAGAGAATAATTTAAATATTTTATAGAGAGCAATTAGCATGCTACAGAGCCTGAAAAAGTAAAATAGTTCAAATACCTAGGCAGTGCTAAGAGGCCACTATAAATGACTGTGACTGTGACTTGTATCCAATTTTAATCAGTGGAAAATTTCTTAAATGGCATAAGCTTTTCTGATTCCAGTTGTTGCAGAAACTCTTAATCTGCCATCCCAAGGAACTGCATTTTATTAGCCTCGCCGCAGATCTCAGCAGCAAAATAAGAACAGAAATAATGAAAATTGAGCTTGAGAAGCCAAACTGCTTATGCCTTTTTAAACGGTCTGTGAACAGGCAATTCAATTAAATCTGAAAAGGGAAAGGTTTTCCAGTAGCAGGCCAAAGTGACCAGTTTGCACTGACTTTGTATGGTATTAGATAGAGGGTTCCTCACTAGTCCTCTGCCACTGCTGGGAGGGAGGCTGGAGAGAAGGAAAAGTGAGAAGAGATAAGAAGGAGAAATAAGCTTTCTGGACAGGATCAACATCCATGGCTCTTTTCCTTCACTTCTTCAAGAAATTGGCTACGTAAAAAGCAATTGCCGTCTGTTAAATTCTCGAAGGATAAGGCTTGTGGAAAATATTAATAAATGAAAGATACCAAATATATTGGAGCCCCAAACCAGTTAAATTTCTCCATCCTCTCATGCTTGTCATTAAGGAGGTATTTCCATAGATATTCACAACTTAGTTACTGAAACAGTTGTAACAGGCACTGACGCTCACCAGTGAACTTGAAGGCCACAGCTGGGTAGAGGTATGCAGGTATAATTGCATCCCTGCACTGCAAACCAAAAGCACATGGACATTTCACTTTGTAGCTTCTTATTCCTACCTGCTTCTCTGAAATGTTTGTCTTGTCTGTACTTGCATTACTAGAGCTGTGCAAAAGGCCCATGAAAATGTAAATCACTCCAAGAACAGGAAAAAAAACAACTAACCCCATGAGCCAGGCTGGGAGAAAATGCCACTCATCTGTATCAGTCTTTCCTTTCTTTATTCTAGCTGAATTTACACACACAGAAAGGTGCTGGCAGAGGCAAATTCTGCAAGTGGTTTTTAGCTGCAGGCTTCACTGTGCTGGCTTGCCTGCAGCTGGGGTGCTGGGTCACACAGAACTTTATCTACTCTAAGAAAGCGGGTGAGTCCATTGCTTTTAGAGCTAGCATACATTGCTTGAGGTAGTGTTGCATTTTGGGACCTGCGGTCTGTGAGCCAGCTGATAGGTGTGTGGGAAAAGGGATGATAGCGGGGGCTGCATGTGTGCACTGATAGAGGAACTTTACCCTTGACAAAAGCTTGTCCCTCTTCAATCAAGCCTGCGCATGTTTTTGGGTGGGTCAGTGACTGCTTATATGTACATATCATGTGTGTATTAAGCTCAGTGTTTTGTGACTGTGTTGCTTCTTGCCAGGTTTTTATGGCTTTCAAGTGTGTATGGTCGGAGAGACTGCCACTAAGACCCCCATCCCTTAGCAGTCCCAGAGAAACTGAGGCAGCATTGAAGCCATAAGAGACAACCCTTCCAGAAGTAAAGTTGCTCTCTCCCTTGGGTTCCCCTGCAAAATGATCCTCTTTAGACAGGCATAGAAAGTAGATATTTAATTACAGTCCTAGGTTTCTCTATCATCCATCTCCTGTGCTTGCAAATAATGATACACAAGAAGGCATTAGCTAGTAATGATTAATTTAAATCATCTGGTAACAGTCAGACCAATCTTCTTATGAGCCAAGCAAGTCAAATAGTGATGCATCTTTATTTTCAGTCTCTCACATATCTACATCCCAGTAGCTTCAGGGATGCTTTTCCTGTTGCTCACTCACTATGTCTTGGGCTGTTTTGGGAACTGTGATAGGGATGTGACAGTCAGGTACATGAAGGCCACCTAACTCATACTTTCCACTTGGAAAAGATTGAAGTGAAAATCCCTGAAATTTTTTTAAAAGTTTCTAAAAGAGGTAAATGTGGTTAACATCTGGCTACGCCTTAACATGCGGAGTCAGCAAACAGCAGTATCTGGTGGTTTAAGGATATTGCAGATCCTCAGTCTCAGGTGTGCCTCTGTCTATCACCTTTACCTGGATCAGGCATAAGCTGTCATACCTTAAGGTCAGCCTGGCTAGCCTGTCAGCTTCACTGTAGACCCTTGTACAATTCTGCACACTTCTGATGGCTTCTGTTCTGTTGAAATGTATTTTAGGTGTGTCCCTGTACTCATCCTTTTTTCAAAGGTTTCAAAGCACAGGGCTCCACTGTGTAGAAATTGGTATAATCACCCAGAACTGTCTGGGATGTGGTGCAGGGGCAGCCACATGTTCAGAGGGAATCCTTCAAGCCACATCCAGGGTTTGTGCTGGGGCAGTGGGGCAACATTCTTGATCATGATGTTGTTCACTGATACTCTGTTTTGACTGGTCTTTGAAGTAGTGACATTAGGACTTAGTCTGTTTCCTCAAAACTGAGAAATTATTCTTTGACTAGGCTTGTGAATGAATGAAGCCATAGACAGGTAGCTAGAATTGGCACTTGTGGTATAGGGGAGAATTGAGGAGAAGGGCTGGGGAAGAAGTGGCTGGTAACAGCCCTGGGCTGCGGGTGATGCTACTGGTGGCCTGCAGCGTTTTTCAGGCGGCCTGGATGTTCTCAAAAAGCACTGTGATGACAGCATTGCTGAGGTTGCTGAGATGCTCACTCAGCCAGAGTCATTGGCCTGTCTCTTAGGGAACAAGTGTGGATTCTGTTTAAAACTCTTATTTTCCTTTATGTCTTTTGCATATATCCTTTACAGAATAATCACAAGAAATGCCTTAGCATGTGCATTAACTATAAAAGAATGAGGAATTGCCTTGGGGACCCACCGTTAAATCATAACAATGAATCAATCTCTGAATAGGAAGAGGGAGTCTGCATTTCCGAGGAAAAAAAATTAAATCCTGTTGCACAGTGAAAAGGGAACTGGAAGGAGCTTCCATCTTGCTCAGGACAAGACCACTGTTTGGCTTTTGCTCCTCAAAAGGAGGAAAATAGTATGGCCTCCAGAGATACTACCTGGAGGCAAGGGTGGGTGGGCTCTCCCTGCCCTGTCGAAGTTCTCCCATAGGTGGATAGCTGTCCCATGGCCACCTTCCAGATAGCAGGCAGGGGTAAAGCAAGCCACAGCTTTTGTCCTTCAACTGAAATGGCTCTGTTATGATCACAAATGGTTGAGGAGCAGTTTGTCATCAGAGGAAAGAAGTTATGTGAATGGATGGTTGTATGCTTGAGTCATATGCTCTGGCATGTATATAAGCATGTATTTCCCTCCCTATCACACTGCTTACTCAGGAACTGAGTTCTATTGACTGCACTTGAACGCAGCATCAAGGTGTAAGTAAGAAATAACTCTATTCCTGCAACCTGAGCCAGAAAACTTTGAAAACCAAAACCTCCACCTTCTCTTACCCTCTCTGGTACATCAGGTATTTCAGGGTATTGCATGACCCTAAATCCTGTGGAATTCAGTGGGTGAGAAAACTACTCAGAACTTGAAACCATTTTGAACCTAGCATGTACAAATGGCTTGAATTCTTTTCTTTGTAGAAAACAGATTCAGCAACATCCTTGTCCAAACCCTGGAAATATCCAGAAGATATAAAGGAAAAGAGCAGGTGAAACTAGCAGTAAAAGAACAGTGCTTGTTTTCTGCAAGCTTGTTATTTCCTGAGACTGTATCCTGTCTGAGTGGGTGTGGGTCAGACTCTCCTTGTCAAGAAGCTTAGATGGCTAAGTGTAAACTTGACAGTTCAGATGGTATTGGTGTGCTGAGGCTGGTGAGGAGGGCAGTGTAAGTGGGGTATGGTTCAGATTCCCCAGCCTGGAAAGAGAAGTGAGCCATGGCTTGTTGCTAGCTGCAGATTTCCTTGTCACAGAGGAGAATACACCTCCTTCCCTCTTGTGTCTAACATATTTGCTGGTACCATTACAATTTTCCCATGACAGGGACTAGTACTGTCTGGCATACTCCTTTACAAGGCATCCAAGCCATTACATTTATTTTCTTGTCCATGTATTTTTCTTCCCTTTCCCCTTTGTCATCTCCCTTCTCTAGCCATTGCGATGCTGTGGTACTCTACAACTTTCCCTCTCCTGCGGGAAAATCTCCTTTCTCCCACTCAGGAAGTGAAAACTCTGAAGCTTTCATCCTCTAAACCTTGCTTGAGACTGAATGAAAGGAGGTGAATATCTGTCTCATCAGCCAAAATCCTGTTAGTGCTCAGTGAGGGGGCTGTACCAATGCAGTGTCAGTTGTCACCTTGAACTAGTGAGGAAGGCTTGAGTCTTCGTGATATCGGAGAGATATAGGTATCAAGCACCGGAGGCAGAGCTGAGATCTTTGCAGTAAGTCAGTCATCTGCAAATCTGGATGGATTTCACTATACAATGTATTGCCAAGCTACAGCACCATACTCAGTTGAAGAGGTTTTTTTATAGAGGCTTGTGGTAAAGTACCAAGCTCTATGAAGGGCAGTGGGAAGGCACATTTTTGCCTTAACTGACAAAGGTTAAGTTCTTCTTGTGTGATTCAGAAAACATAGATTTTATTCCCTGTCCTTCCACAGATGCCCTGTTTGATCTTTGCAAATCAGTCAATTGAGGCTGAGCCTTAGCTGCTGTTCTGTAAATGAGACAGAAATCCTGCTTGCAGTGGAAGGGTTTGTAAGGATAAATAGCCACGAGATGTTCATGTACCATATTACTGGAGAGCTGTATAAATATCTCAGTATATAATGACTGACCTAGTTACAGACAGTGGCCTTTTCCAATCAGACATTTAATGCCAAGAAATGCACTGTTTGGGTTCAGTTGCTTAAATGTCACTTGTCTGTGCTGACTTCAGGTCATGGGAGGAGCACCGTCCCTTTGCCTTGTGATTCTTGTAGACGTGTGCTGTTTGTCATGTGCTGCACCTGCCCTTTGCCTGTGTCAGTCATGCATTCTGTGGTTTTGACTTCCTCCATCATGTCTGCATGTTACTGACTCTTCAAAGGCAGTGAATAGGGCTCAGATAGTGGAAGAAGTGAACAGGAGTTGCAATAAAGCCTCAGTTCAGATACAACCCTTTCTGAGAAACATCTCCTTCTTCCAGACTTGACAGGCCTCTTGGCAGGATGGGGCATTTGGAGGACATTGGGAAAGGCAGTACGGAGACCATCTGGAAATAACTGTTGGGTCTTTGCCATTGAACCAGAAAGGGAAAGGTAGAAAGACTTGCCATGATTCTCCATAGCTGTTGCAAGCAGTCACTGTTCTTCCAATTTTTCTTCACATGAGGTCTTCATCTCCCAGTGCTTGAAGCTTTGTGGTCTGAGCTGAAGAGGTAAGCATTCCAGCTGGGGCCTGGAGGTTCACATCCTTTGGGGAAAGGACACAGTGCAGGATATGTAACACATGATCGTTAGCTAGGTACACTCCCTCCCTGCATTCATGTTTTTACCAGGTTCCACTGACCTTCCTTGAGCTGTGAGTCTGGTGAGTCCCTGGGTCCAGCTCCCATGGCAACAGATACACCAGCTTCAGCAGAGCTCATTGGGAGAAAAATACTTCAACTGTCTTTTCTTCAGAAAAAAATGGTTTGACTAAACAAATAAAATCACAATCATATTCATTTTAATGACAGTTCCCCTGGAAAGATAATTGGAAATTATTTTTTTGATCATTTGGAATATTTACTTAGGGAAATTTCAAAACAAGATCACACTGTTGCAATACCATCAGAGTATTGTTTCATGTAGAAAATAAAATGAAAACTTTCAGTTAATGTTAAATAGCAAACACCCTCTCTAACTTCAGGAAGTAATAATATACTATTTTAACTATTATGGTATATATTACATGCTACTTCTCATGGCCTATAGTGTAAAAATAGTGAAATAATCTGTAATATATATTTCAAAATTCCATTCAGAATTTAAAAAAAATTCTTTTCAATGTATTTTTTCTTCAGAAACTTTATTCCATGTGAAATTTCAAAAACAATCTAAATGAGAACATCCTCCCATCACACACACACAAACACATTTCCAAAAGATTATATTGTCCACACGATGGCAATTCATATTGGCAGCCGGCTTTGCTGGTCCAGTCTGAGACTGCACATCTACCACACCACTCAGGTCTAGGTATTCTAGTGAATATTGCAGAAAAGAGCAAAATTACTTCGTCCCAAATGCACTGCTATTGTCAGTGGTGAGCGATACAGGTTAGAAAATCATAACTGTCCAGAGGACATCATTTGGTGGCATAACAAAGTGGTATCAGTTCAAAAATCCCTTTCCTTCACATGTTGGTCTGAATGCCACATGGCAGTGAGGTCTGGCCCTTCAGAGATGTTGGATTTCACTTTACTGTGGTTACAGTTATGTAGCCTTCTGGATAGTGCACCAGTGTCAGCTTAGGAAGTAGATGTATTTAGAGTCACCAATTCTGTTCTCAGTTATTCTACTGACGTCAGTAAAATGACTCTAGATTTATACCAGTGTAACTGAGAACAGAAGTTGGCCCAAAGTCAAGAACAGTCTCTCCCCTTCTCTGGCCCAGGACAAGCTGTTCGAGACACAATTACTGGGCCAAATCTTCAAGGGGAATGAACCCACTCTACACTGGTTTGGTTCAGACACATGGTTCCTTCACCTTGCCTTGCAGTGCAACAGTCAAAGATCTGCTGCTGGAATAGCTGAGGTCACCTTGTTCTATGCTAGTCATTTCTGTCAGCGTTTGGGATCTTCACCCCAAGGGGGACAGATCCAGTTCTCCACCCTCCATCAACTGGAACAGGTATTTGTATTTGAGGAAAGTGATTCCTCTTTCCCCAAGCAGGATAATCCATTTCGTCTGCCTTTTATGACCACAAAACATAGATGAACGTGATCTTGTTGGATAAGGGAAGTGGAGGCTCATGCTAATAGCTTTTACCTTATGGTCATTTTAACCAAGAAGTTGCCTTTCTTGACAGTTCAGGGAAATGTGGCTGGAGCACCACTGTCTCTTTTGCCAGGCAGCTCCCCTCCTTGGTGAGGGTGCTGTGATCCTCCTGGTCCATGTTCCCCGAGGGTTGCTCAGAGAGGCAGTGTGCCTGGAGTAGCCCAGGCAACAGGGCAGATCAGAAAGAGCATTTGGCTCCAATGCAGCCCAATATGAGCAGCTCACATACCCTTGGCAGTCCAAGCAGCCCAGCACAGGGGATGTTCGCATATTCTACACCAGACTACAGAGGTTTCTAATTTCTCCTGGATGTTCTTCTGGCTCCTTGTCTCTGACAGGGACTTACAGGGTGACCTTTAACTCCCTGACACCATTTTGTCTGTTTTCCTAACTGCACAGTGAAGACAGCAGTACTGTGATCATTGACCGACAGCAGCATGCTCAATAGCCATTCACATACTGATCACTGCTGCCATGCAGGATTTTTTGGTGATATCCAAGAAAGCTCACTGAGCCAAGCACCGCTCAGCCTAGTGAGGAGCTGCCATCAGCTGTGGGAGCATTGTCTCAGCCTGATCACACATAAGCTGAACAGGCCTGTTTCCATCCAGCCCTCTCATCTGATTATGAGGTCCTGTATATGCCACGAACAAACATGCACCTCTGCAAAAAATTCATCAGTTCATTAGGGATACTCCTATTTACCATGGCAAGAAGCACTATTCATTGTCACAATGAGCCCCTGGAAGCCCTGTGTGCAAGTAGAGCACACCACTGAATAAACCTCAGCCAGCAGTCACCACAGGGCTCTAAGTTTTGCACTGGAGCTGTGGATGGATGCCATGAAGAGAGCACCACATGAAGAAAACAGCTCACAAAAATATTAAAAAACCCACCTTCCTTCCCTCTCCCTTCTCTTCCCATCCTCAAGGGGAATGCAATGCTGCTGACTTCAAATTGCTATGGAACTCTCAAGAGTGCTGCCAAAATGCCACCACGATGTCTCATGGCACAGCATTTCAGCCAAATACCAGCCCAAGGGGGGTGGAGGAACCAACCAGCCCTTTACATATTGCAGCAGCAGTGATGTCACACACTCCAGCCAAGTTTTTCTGTCTAGTGAAAAGAGTTGACATTCAGTCTGTGCCAGGCCAGGAATAGTCTCTGTAATTTAACCTCCTCATCATAACTTGCTAGGCACTTAAGAAAGCCTCCTGTTTATAAGAGAGGGGAGGATCATTTCTGATTAAGCTCCTTGAAATCTGTGCATTCATGCAAGCTTTTTCAGTAGCTCGTATTATATGATGCCTATTGAAAACACCTCACATGTTTCTCAGCATTTCCCAGGCAGTTCCAAACCCACAGCATAGCCTTCCTCTGTCTTGAAAATAGACTAAATTCAGATAACCTTAAGTGTTTGCACTAGGTGAATCCTGACCTAAGATCAAACACTGCACCTTGCTTCAGGCTGCCATGTTTGTCCAAAAAGATACAGAAATTGGACTTTACCAGGCTATTAAATCAGCCATGAGCAGATTCTTTGTCCAAAGTTCAGAAGTTACTATCATACTTATACAAGGGATAGTTAGGTCAGTACAGTGCTGCTGTTTTCACCCAGTCCCAGTAGTGATCTGCACCTTGAACACTTGGTGTAGATACGGCTTTTAGAGCTTGAAACATGACACTGCCCAAGTACTAGTATTAGAGCCAGGCAAGACAAGGATTTTCACAAGGGTTTCAGAGGCAGTGAGGGTTGCTATTCTTTTTTTAATCAGTGGCATTGAGTTGTTTTTGTAACAGTGACTCCATCTAGGAAAATAATTGCTGAGATTACATCATGATCTACATGTTTATTGTTACCCTACTCACTTCACCAAATGTTCTCAGTTTACAAGGGACAAAATGTTTCTTCAGACTCTGTCCATAAGATCTGAAAGCTTCCTCCTAGTTCAGGCTCCACTACCAATAAATACTGATGAACATTGTGCTGCTGGAATTTAGTCAATAGCCCCATTGATGAGTGAGCCAGAACATAATCACAATCTCCCATGGCTGTGTCGTCTTTGCACAGTTAAGAATGTCATATAAGCAGTAAAATTGTAATTTAACCTCTGAGCAAAGAGATAACTAAGTATACATCTCTGCAGTGATGATGCCTTTTTACATCTGGCTGCAACCAGACATAGCATTGTTTTTGAGGGTTTTTTTTTATATATATATTTTTTGTTTGTTTGTTTGTTTTCTTTTTTTTTCTTTCTTTTTTTTTTTTTTTTTATTCCACTCAGACCATCTTAAACAGACCACAGAAAGCTCTGATTGGTAGAGACTTGTCCCTAAACTAACACTGGTAACTGTCCTTCCTCATGTAAGGTATAGAAGAGCACCCCAATGAGTGAGCCCTTGTTGCCACTTTTGCTAGTGTGTTTCGAATATCATGGACTGACACAAAAGTTTTCTTAGAGGCAAACCTTGCTTCAGGAAATTCTACTGTATCTACACCTATGTGTTATTTGCATTACCTCAGGGCCAGGCAGTTCCCCTTGTTGGAAATGGATAAATTCTTGCAAAGAGTAAGCAAACTAGCCTGAACCTTGGGGGTCTCCACAGCAAAAGGACAGCAGCAATGCACATTCACCACAGCTGAGATTTCTTTTAGCATCTCATGCCTCCGGTTCATGCATGGAAGCAAAAATATATTTTGTTTACTGCCCCTCACCATCGAGCTGTCCACCTTTCCTCTACTTTACAACAGGGACAGTGAAAAGGATGGACTTTCAAACCTCAGCTGCAATGGTTCCCAGTCCACCAAACTGATGTCTGTCTATGCTTGTTGGCAGTAGGAAGTCATATACAGGTGGAGTGGAGGCACACATTTTCCTCTGCAGTCCCTCTGAAAGACTGGCACAGCAAGGACGTAGACAGCAGCAGGGAAGAAATCTGGCACAACCCCTCTTTTTAGCCTGAAGACGTCACCCAGCCTTTGCAATGGGCGGATTACCAGGAAACCATTGCTCACTCAGCTGTTAGCCCCTGCTGGTGGTACAAGAAAGTGCTGGGGGTTGTGATAAGTTGTTTGCTAGGACCCTGACTGCACTCCAAAGCTACCAAACCCTCAAGGTTATTATCACTCTGGGATGAATGCCTGTCTCTTTTGGTAAGAAATCCAGTAAATCACTCCTAAAATGGTTGTAAAATGTGAATGAACAAATAAATTAATAAATACAGCAAGACACAATGTTCAGATCATGTAAACAAATGTCTGTTTTCAAG
This sequence comes from Athene cunicularia, assembly GCF_003259725.1. Lineage (NCBI taxonomy): Eukaryota > Metazoa > Chordata > Aves > Strigiformes > Strigidae > Athene > Athene cunicularia. Next base: position 6,786,896 of record NW_020799105.1, read on the forward strand.
TTGCAGAGTTCCCTTAAGATCAAAAAATGCTGAAGGTTGGAAACATCCTTGGACACTACTTCTGTCAAACCTACATCACTGGACTATTTCTACCTCTTCACTAAAGATGATCAGGAATGAAGCCAAATACAAACATGAGAGGGAGTTCTGAAGATAAGCAAAATTATATGGCAGGTATGTACCTGTACTGCCCACTCATATAACAGTTAAGAATCAAATCCAAGAATGGAGTAACCTTTCATTTGTCTTCTCTTTTTTTCTTGCTTCATTATACACAAAAATGTACATGCAGTGTGGGGTGTGAAACTCACTTTTGAAAAATCTTTGTATAAAGTAAAATGGAGAAGCTCTATTAAGCTCATTTTATTTCTGATGTAAATCTATTGTAGTTCTGCATAAGTCATAGGAATTGTATGGCTGGAAGGACAGAATCAAGATTCACTATGATACTTGGAGTCTAAAAATAGGCTGGCTGAGGGTTTTTTAAATAGAAAAGGAAGGTTAGGAGTGTTTTCATTTGAAGAAACAACTGAGACTGAGTAATTCAGCTGATTAAGCCCAGTTACTCTGACTTTTTGTACTTTGACCAGCACTGAGTCATCACAGGGGAAAACATGCCCTTTCCAAGAGTTTCACTAAGATGGGCCAAAGGTGAAATCATGGATTTGGACAGCTGGAAGGGCTGAAATCTGGATCTGGATTTTGTTGTTCAGTTCTACAGTGGATTCAGGCTTGAAACGGAGACAGTTTCCATCTCAAGCTTGTAGAAGCTGCTGTAGATGTGAACTGTGGTGTTTCAGCTCATCACACGTTCAATGCAATTGGAGATACAGATCAGACTTTAAGAAGTAGATTTTAGCTAGCTCTTGAATGAATATGCTTTTAAATTGAGTCTCGCTGTAGTTCAGTCAATACCCTGCTTAAGCCCTTGAATGTGAGAATAAGTATCGAAAGAGTTTGCAGAGTAAACTTTAAAGAGCTTTAGTGTATAGAATTCAGGTATAGCTAAGGGTCTATTTCACTTTTACTTGTTCCATCCAAAGATTCCTCCATCCTGTCTTCAGACTGATGTGGAGATAGACAAAAACCACAATGCTGTGGGCCCTGACTGCGCATCGTAATCAGGGATTAATGGAAGGCTGTGGTATTTTATGATTGTGTTGAATGGGTTACCTTTTGCTCTCAGCAATTCTGGAACTGAAACCAAATGTTCCCTGTGTTCCTTTAGTGGGTCTGCTAGAGTCCCCTAGGCTCTCCTGCCTTCTGCTGGCTAAGCTGATATTAGCAGCCTCTTCAGTTTCAATATACCAACCAAACCGTATCTGGATATGAGTGGCTAAAAGAATTTATCCCAGCAGTGTTTGCTTGGAACATGCTAATACACAGTAAGTCCTCTACCTGTGGTGCCATTCTGATTTCTCAAACAAGGATCCAACTCACGGTAATTGTCACAGAAAAGCTCCAGCCTGATACAAGCAGGTTCTACAACTTCGTTTTCCACAGCCATGAGCTAACAGATGAGTGAGAACAGAATCTTCTATAACTTTATTTTTCACAAAATATTTTAAATTATATCATGATGTCTTGTCAACTAAGTTTTACCAACTTTTCTTTCATTTTGGACATCGTGTGCAATGATGTATCCAGTGAGATTCTTTTTTCAAGTAAGATTTCTCCCTTTTTATTACTAATTTTTTCCTGGCCAAAAAATGGCTAACCTTAGCTAAATACATGAACAGCACTTAGAAGCATTTATGGTTGGAGGTATGGAAAGGGAAATGCTTGAAATTTGGCTCTTATATCCTTGTTTAAGAGTCCAAGTAAAGAATCTGAAGTGAAACCACTTTCTTTTAATGGCACTTTCCAGAAATTAAACTATCAACCCTGAGCTAATTGAATTGACCAAAATAACAATTATTTTTCATGTTGTCTACTGTATTGCTAGCACCTTGTTTAGAGTACATATAGGAGCAAATTAGTCAGTGACTAATATATCTGGAATATGCTCTCTGTCCGATACTGTTGATATAGAAAAATGATAATTTATAATTTTTGGCTTTGCAGAGAAGAAAGTTTCCTTCAGCTATTCTGTAAGATGAATTGATGTGCAACAGCACCATCTGGAAGAATTGCTTTGCACTTGTGAATTGCAAACAGCTGGAACCACCCCACACAGTTATTTGCCTATTTGACACCTGAAATTAATCCTTTGGATAATTAATTCATGACTCCTATGAACAATGCAGGGAAATAAGAAACATACAGAAGGACATAGTGACTCCTCGAGTATTGGGAGCCTCCTGGATGACACAGACAGAGAGGTGAGCAGCCTCACAGACCGGGCTTTCAAAAGTTTGTGTGTGGCAGAACTTGAAGACTCTTACAATGAACCAGATCTTGCCATTTCACCTGACTTTGCCCTCCAGTTCTCTGCTAAATTTCACCCAGGGACATTAAACCATGCAATCAAGAAAAGCAATGTCTGTAACAAGCTAACAGCAAGAAACAATGAACATACAATATGGGCTTCCACATTCCAGCAGCTACCAAAGTGTGTTCCAGAGGAGAAAAGGATTGCTAAAAATAACACCTTTGCCACAGAAAGGAAAAATCTGAATTTGCCAGTCCCTGGTCCAAGGAACAGTAAACATGTTTCAAAAGTGTCCTCACTGATTAAGACATTTGATAAGACTGCAGACCAAGGGTCAGGAGGTTCCCTGATAGCCATTAAGCAGCCCATTAAGAATAGCTTTCAAAAATGTAAATTAAGTCATGGAAATGATATGGCTTGGTGGGATGACACAGACATTTTAAGCATCCAGAAGGAACTTTCTGAATTTTCAGAGGCTAGTCAAGGTAGCCACTGTCTCAGTGGCAAACATGAGCCACAGAAAAGACCTAATAAAATAGACCTGAGTTATTGTGGTTCTGATGGTTATTATCCTGTGCTGATTGAGATGTCAAAAGTAGCCAAGTCAAATTTTTCCCGTTCTTCTAAAAAGGTTTTAAAAAACAGAAGTGTGAAAGTTAATGAGCCAGCAAAAAGAGGTAATTTTCTTCACAGTGAGAATAGTGCTTTTGAATCATGGAATATTCATCACAAAAAACTGACTGAAAAAGACAAATTCGTTGATATAAAAATGAAAAAGGAAGGTCTTACATACCTGGAAGAAGCACCGTTTATTAAAGGATCCCACACATATGAATGTCAGTTGCCACCTGTCAAAACCACTGTTGCTAAGAAGCAGGAGAAAAATTTTCATCTTAAGCCAACTCCACCAGAAGCTGCTTTCACCATCCCTCTCCAAACTGTATGTGTACCTCAGGGCCCTTTCCCTTCAGAAACCGAATTTCCTGCTGCTCTTCCTCCTGTACCTCCCACTAGGATACATGCACACCAGGGTCCTCCTCGGCCACCCCCTGTCCCTCAGGTACTTCCTCCTCCACTCCCCACCCAGCAGGGCCATCCACCAACACCCCCAATCCCTGAAGCCCCTCCTGTGCCACCACCCCCAATGCCAGCTCAACTTTCCCCTCCTGCCTTGTCCCAGGCCTCTGTCTCACCTCAGTCCACATCCTACAGGGTGGTTTCACCCTCACCTATGTCCCATGCACCCAATCCATCTCCACCAAGACCCCTGGCCACCTTAACTGAAGGAGAGGCTGCCGGTCCCCAGCTGGGTAATACCTGTCCACCCTGGAGGAGACAGAGGGCTACAAAAGAGGCAACAGAGAGGAGACAAACTTCAAAGGAGAAATTCACAACCAGTAATGAGATGTGTTCATTGTCTGAAAAAGTAACTGGTGCCAAGCCTGATATGGATGTGACTCCTCTGGCTAAACAGGTAAACTCTCCTGGATCGATCAGTCCCTCTTTCAACATCACTGAACTCTTAACACCCATCATACCACCAAAAAAGGAGATGGATGCTGTTGAAAGTGAGTTGATCCCACTGACACCTCCTCCCACTGAGAGCACAGCATCAAGAGACCACGAGGGGAGTGCATTTGGTGATTACACGTCTCGGGATAGTTACAAATCGAAAGCATCAAGCCTGTTATTCAACTTGAAGGATGTGCGTAAGCGTGTTAAAAGCATTTATACCCCTTCTCCCCTGTTAAGGGCCTTGGAGGAGAAAAATAAAAGTAGGGAAAATATACAGGAGAGTACAAAAATGAATGCCACACTCTCAACTTTACAAGAAAAAAGTCACAAAAATATTTCAGAGGAAGAGGAGTCAAGTGATATAACCTCCGTATTGTCTGACAGTGTTCACAAAAAGGACAATAAAGCGGATTTAACTGGACACCTTACAGACAGTTACCTGGCTTTAAGTTCACCCCAGACAACAGCAGACCTTTTATTTTACCAAACTGGAAACAACTTGAAGCAAGACAGTTCAAAACACAAAGATCTGGTTAAAAACAGAAGGGATAATGAAAACTTGCCTTTGTTTAGACATGAATCAAAAGAACCTGATTTAAGTAAACATCTGCAGTATCCAGCACTGAAACCATTCAGTAGAGACAATGCAGATACAGCAGCTGGGCAGCCCATGCAAAATCTGAATGTCCAGGGTGAGGAAAATGAGAGACAGGCTGCTATTCAGAATGAACACTTTGCCTTCAAAACACTCCCAAACCAACACTCACCAGCAGAGGATGTGCCTCACAGTGACATCCAAACCAATGTGGTGGTACTTGGCCATGAAGCACAAGGCAAAAGAAGCACGAGTTCTTCGGAGCAATCTTTTGTCTCCACAGTAGAGCAGCCACTTCAGGAGGAGCCGTTTCCACCAGTGCCCCTGGTGCAGAAGGCATGCCTACAGGAAAGCCAGAGGACTAAGAGTGAAATAGGTGCAGACAGTATCAAAAGCCACAAGGAGAGAGGGAAAGAGGTTGGGGGAGATGAACTGGAATATTATTCTTGCGTCATCTCTGATACTGGTGCAGCAGAGAAGAGGGAGGGGAAGGTTACTGATAATGAACAGAGGAGCTTGATGAAAGAGAAACTAAGTAGAGAGAAAAGGGAAGAGACCAACAGCATGGATTCTTCTTCTGATGGTATGAGGGAGATGTCTATCCCCAGGTCTGAGGAACCACAAACACCATCGTCTTCAAGCTCAACCAAACCCAGTCTTTTTATGATTAAAGATAACACATTTAGGTCTCCTCAGGTAATAAGGGCTGTCAAGCTGCCACTGTTCAGGTCATTTTCCCTGGATGATACAGTGAGCAGCAGTTATAAGGAAATGGAAAGTAGGTTGATGCTCCCAACGGAGCACAAGAAGCAGCACCAAAACATGTTGCATGCCCAGGAGGTGGGCTGGTTGGCATCAAGGCTCAGAGGGCAGCAGAACATGAGAGATGGAGCAATTGACAGAGGGAAAGAGGCCAGTGAGCCTGGGTCTACTTCAACAACACTGGATCCCAGTCTTCTGGAAGATAGAGAGAGCTTTTCATTAGGGAAGCTGATGGAAGAAGATGGAGAGACTTCTGCTTTGTTAAATAAAGTTGAGAAAAAGAATGAGGAAAGTGTCTGCAGAAGGAAAGAGAAGTCCCAGTCTAGGAAGGCAAGACACAGCTTAACACAGCCAAATTTAGGTCTGGAAAATGACCAAGCACAAAACAATCTCAGCTATCCCACAGAAAGAAAGACAAATTACTTTAAGAATCATCATTTATCTAATCGCAGAGGTGGCTCTTGTGCCAAAAAAATAATCACTAGGGAGACAAGTTCCCCTGTGACCGGCTTCATATCAGAGGACCACACATATTCTCCTGTATCCCATGAAGCTTTAGAGGACATCCTACATACAGAAGATGCACCGGTTTTGTTAGACAGTCATGTATGCTCATCTGTTACAAGTCCCAGGTCAGGCAGCATAATGCACTCTCTTGCTGCCAGTTCGTCATCAGACAAACCAACAACTTCTGGTCTTAGAGAGACAGAGGATGTTATAAACCCTGCCTTGCTGAATATGGCATTAAAGAACCAAGCTGATATGTCTTCAGAAGAGATACTTGATTTAACGCAGAGGAATCTGCTTTACGATTGTGGAGGGGAAGCTGAGAGACTGGAGCCCAGGGGACTTGGGGAGAGAGCAGCAGGCAAGCCTCCTGCTGTGCCACCAAAAACAGAAAAGGCTCTTCGACGGGCCAAAAAGCTAGCAAGCAGGAGAAAGAGAATGCAAGAGCAGCAGAAAAAACATCAGACTGAGCATACAGATACTGTAGGGAGAAAGCCTTCTCATTCTGAACAGACATTAGCATCTCCTTCATTCTTGGGATATTCTCATCTTCATCCTGCTCCTCACTCAACTTCTACTCCCACAGAAACCAGTACAGGAAGACCCAGTGGTGCATCAGCAGTAAGCCCTTCACCCTCTTCAACCCAGCGTAAACTCCTCCAAGACCCTGACTCTGGTCAATACTATGTAGTTGATTTACCAGCTGAAGTTAATTTAAAGATATTTTATGACCCAGAAACTGGCAAATATGTTCAAGTCTCAGTCCCTTCCTCAGAAGGGAACTTAGACCAGCCCCCCTCCTCAGAAATGATGAATTCTCCCTATGTCTCCTATCCTAGAGTGCTGCCTTTACCAGCTTCATCTGTAGCAGTTCTAAAGTCACCTTCTCAGCTATCTGAACCTACCGGGTTAATGCCATCTGTACCAAGAGAACCAGCTGAACTACCTGAAGATGGTCAACAGGACCAGAGGCATAGTGGAGCTGTGGATACTCAGCCCTGTATTGAACCCGCCTCTTACTCCTACAGTCAAGACGCTGAAGAAACTCAGGTTCGTGTAAGAAAGGACATGAGTCCAACCCCGAATACTGACACAGTATCCCTCACTGATTTAGACGATTTTGCTGCTGAAGGAGTATCTTGAAAACTGAAGTAATAAAATATGCCAGCTAGTGTTTCCAAGAACTGTCTGGACAAACACATGCACACAAAAGCACATGCAGATTTGATGTTTGTACAACACTTTATGTCTGAATCTCATTATGGTTTGGGTGGGAAGGAAAATGAAAGCTGACCACATTGAAAGATGCAAGGTGACAATCACTCTGAAGAAGAATGAAATTGAGTAAGCACCAAATTATCAGTGAGATGAAGGGGCAATGCCAGCTAAACAAATAAATATGACAGTATGAAGCCACTGCTTGCTGCTGCTGCTGCTTTGCCGTTATGGTGACTGGGATTGCCAAAGCAAGTGTCCTTTTGCCCAGATGTGTTGCATGATATATGACATAAAGTAAAACCTATGAGACCATCTTATCCATCCTATGAGACTTAGGACAGATGCTGCATCCACTGAACTTCCCTCACTCACTGCCTTTGAACTATATCTACAGGTAGAAAGCCTATGGCTTAAAAGTATGCCATAAACCCAAGATTCATTTTTTGCACACATTGGTTGCCCAGCTGTAATCGACAAGAAGATTGTATACTGGATGCACAATACCACGGCCCTGTCAAAAAAGCTTTAAACAACCAGAATACAGTTGCAGTTACTCTAGACTCCTCATATACTTTTGCAGCGTCCTCTAACATGCTGCTGAATTCTTATACTTCTTGATAATCTCCAGATAAGTTCCCCTAGAGTCAGGGGTTATTTATAATGCAGTTTAAAACTTCAACTCATCTTGATACTTGGCCTAAAATATTGTGATAAGGAGCAAAGTTGAATGAAATCCCATGACAGTATTTAATTTTTTGTTAGGATGAGACGATCTTTGCTTATTATATTTGAAATGCTTTTTGTTTTGTTTTGTCTTCAGGCTCCCACTGAAATACAGCACTAACTTTTAAAATCTGAAAAACATACCTAATTTTGGTCTTGTGAAGTTTCGGTTGGGTTTTTTTTTGGTTTTGTTTTTGTTTTTTTAAGGGTATAAAATATTATGTGCATGCCAGACATAGTCTGCTGTGAATGCAGCTCCCTTAAGTTAGCAGAAAGGATTGGCCAAAATAAAGAAGTCCTACTTGAAATGTATTTGGTATCCAAGTTACGACAGGCTCCTTTTCAGATGCCCACATCTTATGTTTACCTTCACAGTAGAGTGAAAAAATAAAGTATTAATTTCTATAAAAGTGTTTCTTTGGATTATCACTTTTCTTTGAAAGATCTGTATCAAAATATCACTCATCCTTGCGTAAGCTCTTCTTTATCATCATAGATAATGAGACAACCTTGGTGAAAAGGTGGAAAAATTGAATGTAATGTGCCTGCTTATAAATATCTATATTTGGAGTATTGCTTTACTTTTTCTCTGTCTCATTTTCATAGTTTCCCCAATTAAAACTGAAGTGCAGGAACTCTAAGGAAGAACTATACCGGTGACTTTCAGCCCGATTCACATCTTAGGCTATTTTTGCAGGATTGTTTTCAGTGAAGTTAACTCCTGAAAAGAAAGGGAAGAATTGGGCCTTTTTTAAATACATACAGTGTGGAGATGGGACACGGGTACTTCTCCACTATCCCAGTTTTAATATTTATGATAGAGGTTTTCTTCAGTAAATTCTTAATTTCCCAGGACTGAGGCTGCTCTCAGGACACAGAACACTTGGTAGTTTGACTCTGTCCCCAACCTCAATTAAGTTCCCAACCTTCATCCATCCCTGACAAGAGCCATGCATTCAGAACCTGTCCTGGTCCCTTCAGGCGCTTCCTTTTGCCAGTGTTATTTGCTAAAACATTTCCCTTAGAGGGGCTAGACAGACACTGAGGGCATCTCTTCATTGATTTCTGTGGGATTTGGATTTCACCTTTTAGTGATTTTCTAAGGTTCGTTTCACCTGTTATGCAGAGTTGTGTCAGATTTGCCATTTTGTGATTTGGCAGGGACAGTTACAGCAGAGGTGTGAGGTGGAAACAGAGAAGCTTGTACTGGTTTGGTGTGGGGTTTGAGCACATTCAACCAAATGCCCATATTTGAATAAACATCTATTGTTCACTCTCCACCCTTGAAAGTTTTCAACACCTGCCCAGATAAGGCCCTGAACAACCCCTCAGAGCTGACCTTCCTTGAGCAGGAGGTTCATCCAGAGACTCATGAGATCTCTTGCAGCTTGAATTATCCTATGACCCTATACTAACATTTTTATACCAACTTTGACTTGGAACTCAGAAAATGCAGTTTCCCCCAGGAAAGGACTCATTTTAAAAGAAATAAAAAAGAATTTGAAAATCAAAAGTGTTCCAGGAACAAGGATCAATTTTCAAGTTTTTAAATTAAGGGAATTTTTTTTTTTTGGTCACAAACATTTTCCTAAACTGACAAGGTGCCATTCAGGTTGCCCTTCTCTGTTGCTGTCACTATGTACAGCATAATGTCTATCCAGTATAGAGCAGAATGTTATCTACATGTTAAAATATGGATAAATAGATCTAGTCAAGTTTTCCAGGGTACATTTAGACAGAACCTATGTAATCTGAAAGTCTAGCTGAGTGCACAAGCCATTTTTCTTGGTTTGATATCACAAATCTAAATGCCCTTAATAGCCACAAGTCAAGAAGTAGGCAGAGTCTCAGAGGACAGGATAAAAGCTTGCTTTCCAAGGGAAGGCTGTGGATACAAAGTATCTGTGCACAGATACAAAATAAAAGGTAATTTGATAAGCAAAATATACAGCTTTGTTTTTTTTAAAAAAAAAATCCCTTCTGCTTGGTTCATTGTCATTTGTTTTGTAGACCTTCACACTTCTCCTTGTGCACCCTTTTCTTGAGGGCCTTCTTGAACTCTTATGTGGAGAATGGTATTCTCCAGTGTACTACTTCTAGGTATGCAAGGAATGCAGAGTGTATTTTTCACTCTACTGTGAAGGTAAACATGAGATGTGGGCATCTGAAAAGGAGCCTGTCCTAACTTGGATACCAAATACATTTCAAGTAGGACTTCTTTATTTTGGCCAATCCTTTCTGCTAACTTAAGGGAGCTGCATTCACAGCAGACCATGTCTGGCATGCACATCCGAAAGGGAGTTTTGACCCAGAGAATATGTAGCTAAATGAAACAAACAGAACTGGGGAGTTTTGAAAACAAATATGAAAGTGGCTCTCATTATGTATCCAGAGCTTTCCCTAGAGTTATTTGCCACAGGGAGTGAACGATATTATCAAAGTGTTGCTCCAGGTCCCAGCCTGGTGCTAACTCCATTCGAGTATGAACCCCTCAGCAAACCTGTCTGTGGCCTAAACCACACTGTTGGCCAACTTCTTGCTAGGCCATGGGAGTGTGTATGTACAAACACACACATGCATGCGCATAAACAACACAATATATATGTAAGTATTTTATATATATATAAAATATACCTATAAAGCTTCCATTTGCATATCAATGTAAGACAGCAGTAATGCAATGGTGAACTCAAGATATTTGTGTGTTAAAAGGAAGCCAAACGACACCTTTTCAAATAACAAATATTTTTCTTTCCTTACACTTTTCTGTTTCTGTTTGTTGGAATTTTTTTCCAATGCTGCTGTGGAAAACTAGGACGGAGAGGTCATTACTAGGCAAAATGACAACTGTGAATTGACCTGTTTCTTTGAAGGAGGAGGGGGCTATGGGAAATGTGCAAGAGTCAAGAAAGCAATTGTAGGAAAGCACTGTTTTGTGGTGCAAACAACAGTGACATTAAATCATAGGTTAAAAAGGTGTTGAGACAAACTAAGCTGAATGCTGCCTTGCCAGCAGACAGTGGTTAGGACTAAAGAACACCACAGCCTCCTTTAAGGCACAGAAGCACAGCAGGCTGAAAGGAACAGAGGGCCCTTGCTTTCACAGCTCCCTTCTCCTGCACATGGCCTTTTTTGCATGTTGCATTGCTTGGTGCCCCGAGGCTTGTTTACAGTGGTCATTCTTCCTTGGCAGACATGACTGAGGCCAAACCTGGCTTACCTAGTCTTTGGCTCTAGGGCCAGTACTGCCTCCCTCTAAACCTCCTTCTGCTTCTGGGGCAACTGCAACACCTTCCAGTCCAGTTGTCACACAGCAGACTTAGACTGCCATCCCTCAGCCTTGACTCTGTCCCAAGAGCTCGAATTTCCTCATGCAAAATGCTGGATTTGTTTTAGAGAGTGCAGTTTAATTGAATTGGACTGGGTGTGTGGATTTTTATTAACTCCTCCTTGGGTGTTCAGTGCCTTCCTACATCTGTCCAAGAAAACGTGTGTCATCAGCATGTTCCATCAATGCAACTGTATTTGCAAATACGTAATTATTTATTAATTAATAAATAAAATAAATGGGACTTGTTTTACAATACTGGAATGACTTCTAGCCAGATTTTTCATTGTAATTATGTCTCACTGTAATTATATCTCCATTTTTGTCAGCAAAAAAAGCCGACAACATCGCAGTGTGTGTTTTTTTGTGCATGTGTGTGGCACACAATCAAAAGATCTAAGAGGTGACTGGATGCAGGACTTCCTTCCCCTTCCTCCCCCTCCTAAAGACAGGGAGCAGGAAGATGGGCCCAGGATTCCTGCGATCATTCCCACCCCTCCCTGCTGTGTGAGGGCAGCAGTCTGGCCAGAGGACCCTGGGGATGTGGTGCCAGCACCCAGTCCAGCAGCACTGGAAGAGGATCACCTTCTTCCCATCACCCAGAAGACAACAGGGCTTTTGCATTCTCTGTGGCCCAGCCACCTCGGGGAAGTTACCAAGTGTGTAACTTAGTGTAACTTCTCTTTTTTCTTACTAACTAGACTGTATGTAATCTCCGAAGTCTTGTCAATGATGGTTTTACGTTTCTCCTCAGATTCTCTTATTGTCTGCTGCATTATGAAACCCAGCAGAGACTCTTCTTAAAGTCATTTTGGCTCAGTCCTTGTCCAGACTGGCAATTTTATTTAGATCTGCTCTGCTTTGATCCATGACTAGCCAAGCAGTCCTCGCTGATAGTGAAAATGTTACTGTAGTTGAAATATAACAGAGCATAAACAGAAAAGTTGGCTAGTTCTGTTTTTACCAGAAATACTTTGACAGATTTGCATATCTGTATTTGGGGGATATATTCTTTTTCCTTTCTGAGTAAATAAAGAACTCTAAGTCTGATCCTCTGTCTCACTGAAAAGCAACATCAAAAGCTGGTGATATTGTACATCATGGGTACGTGGGCTCTAGTGAATACATACAAATGTGTAATTTGAAGCAACTGGTGTACATCAGTCATTTTTATTAAAGAAACTCTGCTTCAGAGCCTTACAGGAGACAGAAAGAACATAGAACACTTGAGTAAATTGAGCTTCAGTGTGATTTGGTTTGGTTTATTTTTGTGTGAAATGCTCATTATAACAACAGAGGTCAATGATTAATTTATTCTGTCTTTAGGATGATTATTCTGGTCTTATGATGATCTTACCACTGTCCCCCGATATTAAAGATAATATTGTAATTATGGGGTTTAAATGGACAGGGAATGGCTGAAAATGACTTGAGGTCTTCCCTTTCTTCTTTTTGATATTCTCAAAGTTTTCATGATGTTGATTTTTTACATTAGACAGTCAGGTCTTTGGTACTCTATGGCCAATTAGAGACTTGTTTCTAATATGCTATTGACCATACTTAGAAAGCAGCATTTCAATAGTGCAGAAGAGAAATCATTTATGTCCCAATTGCCTAAAGCTCTGTGTTTTTATTAAAGCAGATTTAACTCAAGCCTTTTGGGAAGCAGCTTGCAATGCTAAAAGATAAACACTTTCCCATGTCAAAGTCCATATCAGGTACTTTGAAAGAAGGAGAAGGGGAAGGCTTTGTGAGAAGCAGGGACAATCTTTGAAATCCTTCTATCAATGGAAGGAAGTTGAACTCCAGCAAAAGGTAAAAAATGTATGTATGTATTCAAAGCTGGAGGTATGCTTTGAGAAGCCAGGGCTTGTCAAAGTCGAGCTGCCTGACAGGCTTGGAATCCCTTGTCCTGGAGTTCCCCAGTGTGTTCACACTTCTGCCTACTTTCATTCAGCATCAGAGTCTCATCTTCTCACAACTACCCGCCCAGTTGCTTAAAACTGGCATAGGAAATGGCAGCATTCAGAGCACACAGAAATGGGCCCTGCTTATTGCTAAGCCAGAAGTGCTGGTGTTGTCACCAACAACAGGAAGCATTTCAAGTGAGCTAAGGTGGCCTTCCACAGGATCTTCCTTACATTGACAGGCCACAGATGGCAGACAGACTCTGAGATAAACAGCAATCCTTCTTTCTATTCCCACTGTCGATAAACTGTAGAGGATGCAAACTGGATCTGGCCCAAGAGAAACCCTTTCTTTGATTGCACTGAGATCACTGAAAGGCTTTTGGCAGAAATGGTTTCTGCTGGTGAGTGCTGCCTGCCTGCCTGCATGTATGTAGGTATGTCTATATCTGTATATATAATTACAGATATAGTATTCATGTTCTATTGAAGTGTCTGGATGTGATCTAAGCCGTGCTCTTGAACTGTCCTTTGCATCTCCTACCTGTCAGTCCAGTTACTTGCACAGTCTGCCTCAAGGGAGTTCCATTTTCCCTGGGCTTCCCATGATCCACTACCCCAGGGAGATGAATGTCTGTTTCTTTCCATATTCTTTCATATTCAGGACTGGGAGATGTACCTGGGATGTCCCCATACCTCCATCTCCCCTGTTGGAGGAATGAGCAGTCACCCTCAAACCTCTTGCTAAATCTGATGCAGCTGGTGAGTCCTGAGCAGTCCCCCAGGCTGGAGCAGATAGGATTGAAAAGTGAGATGGAAAATCCCTTTTGCTTAATACTCTCCCTTCGTGAAACCACTGCACTATCAACCCAAGACAACAAACACTTCTCCTGGCAACAGGATCAGTCCCAACATCAGCATAACTGGCCCTAGCACTGATCCTACTAACAGTAAACTTCTTACCTTAGCAACCAGATGAGCCCTAGCATAAACCAAGCAGGATCAGATACCAGCTGGAGTACTGGCCCAGAAACCTACTGACACAGCCAAGTCACATGATTGCACCTTAGCAGGAATTTTCCAGTAAAACAGCTCCTCTGCTTAAAAAAAGAAAAAAAAAAAATTTAAAAGGCTGCTTTGACAACAATGAAATTTCTTCTTAAAAAAAGTACTTTTGGGGTGGTTGATTTTAACATCTGACTCTGAGCTGGGAAATTTGCTGAAAGATTATTGAGAAGACCTCATTTGCTTACATGTATGTATAAGTGAACAGTCCTAGACCTTTTTTTTCTTATTATTTTCAAATAAATCATTAATTTAAAAACATGTATTAAGAAGTTGAAACTAAAGCAAATGTTTTCAAATATCTCAGAATGTTTCCAATAGTCCAAGTTGGTTTATTACATTGTGATGGTTGGGATGAATATTACTTTGGCTTTTCTTTTTTTTTTTCAGTGTTTGGTTTTTTGCGGTTGTTGGGTTTTTTTTTTTTGTCCAGTATGGAATGAGGAAGAGAGGTCACCATCAGCAAAATGACTATGTGAGGGCAAAACAGTTTCTGGTCCAGTCACAGACAAGTGGTCGTAGCACTGGCTGCCACTGATGAGCCACTGTGGAGCTCCCTCTTGTGCTGGACTGCCCGTAGCTCTGGATACCGCTGCCGTGTGACCAGCTCTGTGCTGGGTCTTTATTATTAACACTGATGGTGGGGGGGGCTATTCCCGCTGCTAACTAACTGTGTTTTCAAGTGGTAGAGGAACCTGGTTGTAGTTTTATATTCTTCAGGGCATTCAAGACATGTTTAATGGCGTGCAATATCTGCATCCCTGGAGTATACTAAGAGAGGATATTTGATTGTGCTCAGTAGGACTCTAACCATGTGGCTTACACTTGTCAATTTTCATGCTTCTCATCTGAAAAACCCAAACAACATCCTGGTCCTTGAAAAGCTTCCAGCCACATTTACGCTGTGAGAGGAGTGGTATATCCATACAGAGCTTGAAACACTCCGTCAGGACGCACAGCTTTGTCAGTAGAACCGATCTTGGTATCACGGCAGTAAGACCACCCTGTAAATAAATCTGATTCAAGAGTTAAAACTAAGGTTTATACATGTGACTGCATCTGTACTATGGGCTTTCGCTGGAATAGCACTGTCAGCTAAGGTCACATATGCCTGATATAGGACCTGAGCAGGAGGAAGCCTGTGGTGCTCAGAGGCCATAGGTAACACCACATGGATCCCAACATGTACTTTTTATTCTGGTTTATTTTAAGCCTGAATCAAAAAAAACACTTGCTAATTCCTAATTCCCCCCAATTAATGCTCACATTTCTGTGTATATGCTGCTAACACAGCACACATCAGACATCATCTTCCGTACCATGCTGGGCTGTTTGAAAACTTTTCTGCACCTCTTTGCTTATTGCTGTCTCTGCCAGCAGGAGCACTTCGCAAAGGCTTTCTGGTCTGCTTGTATTTAGCTCAAAATGCTCCCTCCTGCTTATAGAAATGCAAGGAGCTGAGCTCAGGAAGTGAGAGAGTCCCAGGCAGAGGGCAGGGAGAGAGAGTGAGAGAAAAGTAATGCTCTTAAAAGGTGTCATCTTTACAAAAGTAATATCTGGAAAAATGCAAGTTCTCTTAGTGGCAGGTGCTAAGGTTTGCTTTCTTATGGGCCTTGTTAAACTGTGGCCCAGATATAACCACCCTGACATGCAGGAGCTATTTAGGTTGGACACATGTAAGTCCCAGACTGTGAAATGAAAGCTAAATCACCTGCCCACACGGTGGCAGTAGGAACAAGGTGTCTCTAGTACCTTGGCTCCTCCTTTCCTGGCTCATAAATGCAATTCTAAAATATAATTGATAACAATTATTCTCATTTATTCACTCCTTTCCTGTTTCACAGTATCTGGCAAATGGTCTACTGCAGAACAGAAGAGCACCAGTGTCACTAAAGTAATTTTAGTATGTATCTGATTCATCAAGCTGATGTAAAAGCATAACTCTTAATTCACTGTATTAATGTTTTAAAAGTTTGATTTGACCTGAACTGGGTAGAAATTGGAATATTGCCAGAGTTTCCCATAAACGAGAGTCTTCCCAGCCTCAGCAGCTCTCTAGACACTTGACATTTGTACAGAGCAGCAGACCTTTGATATTTTAACAAAACAAATTGAATTCAACCAATACAATTTCAGCCAAAATCTAGTGATCTCTTTGTGTGGGGCAAAGAGTATCACTTGTATCTTTAGCTGTACTGCTCCTCATCTCTGGTGAGGATGTGATGCAGCCAAGTCAGTGTGGCATTGAGCAGCAGGGTGACACAGAGGTACTGAAGGGTCTTAGATGGGTAATGAGCCCCCACAGAGGGAACAGCAAGGCTCCCAAGCTATGGAGGCTGCTTCAGTTGTTGTAAAAGGGGATCTCTTAGCAAGAAAAACCTCCCTTTGGTACATCTGCACTGAAAAAAAGTTATGTAGGACTCAGGATGGCTGGGCACAGTGCAAAGGGATCACTAGTAAGAAAGCACTAGTAAGAAACCCTCCTCCTTCCTTTCCTTCCAGCTTGGACCCAGGCTGTGAGCTCCATCCCACAGCGTTATAGTGGAGGTAGGGATAAAATGTGCAGAGAGTCCTGGGCTTCTTTGACAGCTGTGGTGTGCATGAAGCTGACTCACCTAAATGCAGGTCCTGAGCCCTGTGGAGGGAAGCCCCATCAAAAAGAAATTAAGCTGTGGTTTGCATGCGCTCACACATGCATACACACACGCATGAATGCCTGGCTGCTTGTGGTCTGTATTATTTGTCTGAACAACAAGCTGCAACATCAATCTGGTTTACTCCCATGTTCAGCCCTACAGGAGAAGTATTCAGGTACTTGGCTTTCTAGGTGGGATTTTTGAAACTTTTTGACCCCCCTTTCAGATGATGATTGTGAAATCCTCCCTGGAGAACCTCTGGCTCAGTCCCAGGTAGGTTTAGCTCTAAACGTGAGTAATGGTTCAGAGAAGAAATAGAATAATTTCTTTTCTCCTGTACATCTTCCTTCCCTGCCAGGAGTCAATTTCTTGCACACTGCTACAGAAATATTTCTAATAAAAATGAACAACTCCCAGAGATCCTTCTTTCCCTTGCTGTGCCAAGGACTGGTGATCACATCAGCATCTTGGTTCTCAAGCATCTGCCAAAACCTGATGGCTTCAGCCAGCACGATGGAGCAAGGGTGAGCCAGCTGTGATATAACAGGGAGAGTTTAGGTTCCTGGGGAGTCTTCTTTGCAGAGATGGGCTTCTTCATTTAATGGGCTTTGGATCTTATTTAACACATCAGCTCATGTACAGTGCGGGTGTAAAGAAGCTGTGTGCATATAATAAAAAACATCAGCCTATTCAATACCTAGGGGAGTCTTAATAAATTTGCCACTATAGCAAGTGTTAGTCTCTAGGGCCAATGCTGAATACTTGAATTTAATAAACAAAAATTCTGAAGCAGGAGAACTGAAAGGTAAACCAGTTCAGCTGACAAAGCAAACACACCTTAATTAGAAATTAAAAGTTTTCTCCTGGTCTTGACCAGTCTCAAGGACCAGCATCTCAGACTGGTTGTGTCTGGGCTACCTTCTAGTGGCTGCTCTCTCAGGTGCATTTTCTGACCATACTATCAGAGGTCTCCCAACCTGGGCTGAAGGACACTGCTCAGAATACACAAGAACTTGCATACCAGACTAGACCTGGGCAGCTAACAAGCTATATATGTCCAGGCCATCCGTGGGGCATAAAATAGGTCGTGAAGGATGACATACTTCCAGTTGTCCACCTGTATATAGCATTAATGTCATAGTACTCTAGCTTATGCTGGGGCTTAGCAAGCAGGGCAGTAACAACCGCCCTGCCACTAGACCAGCCCAGAGAAGAGAGTATTTCCTCTGTACAGAGCTGTCACAGTCTCAGGTGCTCCAGCACCATCCTCCAGTGACTGTAGGATCATTTAGATAAACTGTTAACTGTCCAAGACCAGAACCAGCTTCAGTGCTGCTGTTACCTTTTATGAGAAAATATAGATGCAAGGTAACTTCCAGACCCATCAGAACAGAATTGGGTTGAGCATTAGATCTGGAAGTGATTCAGCCTGCAGAAAAGAGCTGCATTTTTTTGCTCCTCTGCATGTGAGAACTCTTCTTGGCTAAAATTGCACAGGTGGTGATGGTTTATTTCCTTCTCTGTATCATGTTATGGATGTTACAGCAGTATTGTAAAAGCACTGACTACAGAAGAAGCCATCAAGGTTAAATACTTGACGAGTTATGCAGGCCAATACTTTAAATCTTGGTGAGTTTTAACTATTATAAGTTTACCACAGGAGACTTGTCACAGTTCCACAAAATGATGCTCAGACTTCTGAGACAGCAGACCAGCACCTACTTGTTTTGTGGCAGAGAGCTTAGGCCTGGTAACAAGGATGTTGTGGTTGGATTATTAAAATATTTTTCAATACATCACTCTCAAATAAGGCTGGATTTGCTATATACCAATAATATTCTCATTCTCACAGGCCAGATCTATGTAAAGGCTGCTTTGGTTAGTATCAGGAAAAGATCATATTGTGTGGTAATATGGTCACCTGAAGTCAATATTTTACTACAGTGCAAAGGAAGTTTTTAACTGGAAAGAATAAAGCATTGTTTATTGTACTCTACTGCTCTTTTATTTATGGCAGGGGTGTCAAACTCTTCAGTGGAAAGGTCTGAATTATGTACTTGGAGCTTGGGTATCAATTCAGGGCTTCTCGCTTCCCCTGCTTTACACACAGCTTCCACCACGTAAATGGCCAGGCACAACAGGATCTTTATTGAGTAACGGCTCTTTTAGGGGGAGAGTGTGCCACAGCAGCACACCACAAGCATTTCATCTCCATCCCCTGCTCCCTCGTGGTCCACCCAGCAGCAAACGACTTCCTCCCACACTGTGCCGATTTCTTTCTGCTACAGGGAAGCAGAAAGCTTAAGCATACAGCAGAAGTGCAAACTTCCCAGAGACACAGCACTACCAGTAGGCTTTTCTCCCTGGCCCTGACACATGATGAGGGAGTCCTCTGGGAGGTGTAGAGAAGGTCAACCCAAACTCACCAAGGGCAGCAACCTGTGGGGAACACAGAGCAGAGGGCACCGACTGCAAGAGGGAAGAACTGATGGTATACGAAGATAATTTTCTGCATGCACATGGCCTTCAGCATCACTGTAAATAATACTCTTAATAAAGAGACAATTAGCCTAATAGTCTCATTACTATCCAGAATGCAGTGTAGGAAGGACTGGCCTACAGCATAACCTAGCAAAGGTGCATTCCTGCTATAATGTATGTAGGCATAAGGAGGCCTAAATACATGTGCAAGAGATAAAAATCATGGAGAATTGAGAGAATGGCATGCAATCTTCTAAAGAAGGTCTCATGGCCTGATGTTTTGCATCAACCCCCATTAACAAAACCCAGACCAACGTGCTGCGATACCCATGCGCACACACCTGGAGCACCAGCTTGCCGGCTGGCTCTGCCATAGCCTCCCGGCACTGGCCTCAGCAGTGGGGCAGGGCCCTGCGCAGGGCAGCAGGGACTGTGGCATGGGGAAAGCACAAGCTGAAAGTCAGCACCAGAGCTGGAGGCAGGACCGCAGGCTTTCTGCAGAGTGGTGAGTGAGGATGTTGGGAGATGGTCCAAGCAGGGAAGGTGGGGGATGGGGGAAATTTGGGCATTGTGGATATTTGTGATTTCTTGAGAAAAGAGCCCAGAACTGGAGAAGCTTTACCAAAATCATGCAAGTGACATTTGCACAGAGGCCATTCATGCCACGTGTGGCTCATGCTAGTGTGGAAATTCACAGAAAATTACTGCATGGTATCTAGTTACAATGCAGTAAGCCATTAAACAAAACATCTTTGTCTTATATCTGTTCCCTCAAACCTTGGGCTTCCATTTTTCCATCACAGAACTGAAAAAATATCACACAGGTTGATTTTGGAATAGCTCGCATGTAAATCATCCCCTTGGGCTTGGGCCTCTCACGCTGGGGTTCAGCCTGAGTGACTTTTTATAGCCGAGTTATAAACTTTTAAATGCCAGACTTAATCAGAGCTACTGAGATGGCCATTACAGGAGTGGTTTAAGTGGCACAGCCCTGATATATGATAGCACAGAAAGAACGTAGGTGGCTCATCCGCAGTGGGCAGTCTATCTGGAAGGGAGCAGGGTCTGGTGGCTAGAAGCGGGCATGACTGAGATACAGATCTCTTGAGTTTTGTTTTTGCCCTTGTGCTACTGCTCAGCGACCTCGAGCAAGTTCCCTTGGGCTGAGCTGCCCTGAGCAGACAGATTTCACATCAAAACTTGAGAGGAAAACCTGGCTTACTATGCCCTTTTCTCCCCAGCATGCTAATGAGAATGAAAATATGCATCTGTCTCCCTTAGGGGGGTTGCAAGAGTTGTTGGTGAATTGGGCTAGGGTTTAACGTGGTATTGTGCAGTCAGAACATACAAAT
Organism: Athene cunicularia; assembly: GCF_003259725.1. Classification (NCBI taxonomy): domain Eukaryota; kingdom Metazoa; phylum Chordata; class Aves; order Strigiformes; family Strigidae; genus Athene; species Athene cunicularia. The sequence continues at coordinate 6,807,356 of NW_020799105.1, forward strand.
CTGAAAGCTTCATTTATGTCTGGCATAGAGCAACCACCCACAAAATCATACCAAATAACTATAATCAAGAATACGTAAGACACTAAAGAGTGTAAAAGACTTTGGGCTCAGGCTTAAGGGAGACTAAGGCCACCTTGTTCCAAACAGGGGGCTCTGCAAAACTTTGGGGCCCCTAATTTTGCAAGCTGTGAGACACCAAGATGTTCCAGCTATGAATCTGAAAGACCCCTCCATTCTGCAACATCTTTGTGGTCTAAGCACAGCTGGACAGTCAACAATGTGAGAATAGATGCTTGGACGAAGAAATTGATCTGAATGAAAACAGTACAGGAACTTTTCAGAGTCTTCTTTCTAAATTTATTCAAGTATTAAACAAACAGAAACTACAGCATGCATCAGATACTTTTCTTTATTGTACAACAAAACTATGGACTTGTTTGTAATTGCAGCATTTCCAGCAACATCAGGCAGACTTGTCGATGCTATCCAGTTTTGCACAGTCACTAGAGTGTCGCATCATGAATTATTAAATCAGTGCTTCGTGGTAATACATAATTTCTTATCAATTATTCATGCTAATGTGCGTGTAGTTTACTTAATTGTGTTATTGACGATCAAAAGTAATTTCCTGAAAATCCTCAAGGACAGAAAATTTAATCAGCGTAACTACTTTTCAGATGCAATGCTGTTAAGTATTCTTAATTTGCTCAACAATTCACTTATTTATGTACCTTTCTGGAGGAAATACGAGTTTAATCAAACAATTAGATTGAAGAGTTAGTGTACAGAAGGGCTGAAGTTCAACTGAATGCAAGGTAATTATGTTGAAATGAAGTTGGACCTGCCTCTTTGGAGTGGAATATTTTTTTTAGTCTTTTGGGAGAGGGAGCACAAAAAAACTATGGGAAGATCACTAAGAAAAATTCTCTCTTCTCCAACCACTTCCCACAACAAAGCACACAGCAATTTATTTTATTTTGGTGGAAGAAAAAGATTGTTGCTGTTGTTTAATCTGAGCCATAATTTGCAGCCAGGGAAGGCACCTCCACCTACAGTTCAGTAGAGCAGCTCCTGAAGCTGGAACACAAAGGTGGATCACAGACTACTGCATGTTCTCCCCCTTAATTAGGACAGTCCAGGATTGCCAAAAGAAACACACATGTAGCAAAGGAAAAGCAAAATTACTCCATTTGATGAATGTGGACCCTGTCAGACTTTTCTTTGTACCTGGATCCAAAGATAGACCCAGCAATGCTCTCTCTGATGACATATGTTCAGAAGACACAAACTCCACCCTAGGGGAATGCCTGGTACTCTTTACTCCTGGAGTGAGGTGTTTGGTGCTGCCAAGCCACCCCCTGAAGACCAGGGCTTTCACCATTTAAATGGGTGCTGACACCAAGCCCTGCTCAGGGAAAGGAAAGTTCTGCAAACCCTAGAGAAGTCCCAGATTCTGTGAAATTGTCAGCTGAGATCAGTTAGGTGGGGGAGAGAGATTTTTGCTGCCAATCTTACTCAGGATTGCCTTTCTAAGCACATAGCCAACCTCAGATCCTGTGAGAAGCCACACACAACCCCATGTAAAAGCATGTGCTCAGTGCATTGCAGGAGGTCCTCAGCACAATATGCAGAATCAGAGCTGACAGGAGTCAACTAGCCTCCACGTTACTTGGTCAAGGCTCAGAGCAGTGGTTTCACCCTGTTCTCCAGGGACATCTGTGGACAAGTGTAAGAGTCTGCAAAAGGCACCTAAGAAAAACAAATCCATGTCACTAAGTTTAAATCTGCATGTACATTTCCCATGAAAAAAATGTGGGGCACCCCAGATGGAAATGCCTGCTCTAGAGCATCAGATATTAGTCTGCTTTGCTTTGGGGAGTTTTGGGTCAGAGATAAAACTGTATTTCCTGAGGCACCAATTTCTCCTTTGCACTGTGCCCACTCTGTAATAATTAAGACATTTTCATATCTAGATTCATTACAAGCCTTCAGTGAATGGAATAATCTGATTTTGGATGGCATAAAGGAATATTCTTCCAAGCTTTATTTTCTCTTTATTAAAAACAAAATATGCAAGCACATATTTGCAGTGTTGCAATGCAGGATTATTTTGTTCTCCAGTCTTTCTTTCCAAGAGAATGATGCTAAAATACCCTCAGCTTTGTGCAGATCTAGACACAACTGCACTCTCCAATAACTAAAAGCATTACCATTTGAAGCTATGAATGCTGCTCTGCAGTCATGTGTCCTTTATGTCTAATCCAGGGAATGGCAAGACTAGCAGACTGATGTTCACACAGGGACTAGTGCAAGGATTTTATTCACAGGTAAACTGATCTCAGAAACTTCCCAGCAATCTACTCATGAAAAGTTTCACTTTTGGGGAAAAGGAGAGAGAAGGAAAAAATTCTGAAGAATTTTGTTCTATTTTCTGCTTCTCTTACACCTGGCTTTGCCTGGGATAGATTTGACTGAAGTCAAATGCCATCAGAAAACAGCAGGCCAAATTGGTATATACCTGCATATTCCTTCACCTCTGTTGTGCGTGGTGGGGTAAATGATGCCTGGATGCCTCTCCTGCCTCAGACCTTGTATCTGAAAGTGCTGCCCTGCTGCCAGCCCTCCACCTCACACGGGATGGGAAGCTGAGATGTGTGGGAGCAAGCCAGGATCCTGGATGTTTCAGTGCCCCTGGGATGTGGAGGGGGGAGCTAAAAACAGTTTCACAAATGTTTCCAAACACAGATAGTGCTGATAAATCAAGGGAATGGACCTACAGCGGCGCAAGAAAAGCAAGGGTGCGTGAAAGGCAGCCAAAGAGGCCACTCAGATTTGCTGGGTCCCTGGTGGCCCCATGACATCCTGCTGGGTCATGGCCACACTGTAGTTCACCCCGTGGCAGACCCCTGGCAGCGGGTCCCTGCCCTCAGCTGAGGGGCCGGTGCCGGTCCGGTCTCATACGCTCTTCTCCCCTTCCATGTGCTCCTTGGCTGGAGAGGGCAGCTTGTCCTGGCTGCTCTCGGGGCCGGGTTTGGTGGGAGGAGTGGGGCTGCTGCTGGTGGTGGGCAGGAGGTTGGCAGACTGGAGCACAGCCTCCGAGTGCTCCCGGGCCTTCATGCGCAGCGCAGCCACGCTGGCGGTGCGGTTGCTTTGGCAGCCGTAGGTGGGCAGGAAGGAGAGGCCCATGGGGTCTGGAACGCAGCACGAGCACAGTGGGCTCCCTGGGGAGGAAGGAGACAAGGCACCATCACTGATAGGGAAGGTCATGGGGACTGTCTGACTGTTCCCTCCGTGGTCAATCTGGAGACAGCAGAGATGGGGTTGGAGTCTTGAACGGCAACAATCCCCTCCCCTGTTGACATTTAGTGGGTACGTAGATATTCTCTGGATCAGGGCTAGAAAAGTCAGATCTTGTTCTGCTGAGGCCCACTGTGAAGGATCTTACACTGTGAACAGTCCAGGGTGACAAACAGAGTGAGCAAGGGCAAGCAGAGTCAGAAGTAAACAGTGAAGTTTAGATCACACATGAGATTTCCCCACAGTTCATCCCCTGCTCTCATACCAAGCTGCTGCTCTGTGGCTATTTTCAGTGTGGTATGTTGAGGTATCCCCTGCCCTACCCCTGCACACTGAAGCCTGATCAATTTGGGCAGTTGCATTTGTTGCGTGAGGGGGGGGGGGTGTCCCATCACTTGTCTATATCTGAAAGATTGCTGCAGAGAGAAAGGTCAAAGCATTCTGGTTATTATGCAGGAACTAATGACCTTCTCCTATCTCACTGTAAGATGAGACAGGCTTTTCCTTGGCCAGGCCCCTGCTAACTATTGGCATCATGTCTACCTGCAAGAGTCTGTTCTACCTTCAACCACCTCATGTCTGTGCTGCTTAAGGATGACCTCAAAGAGAATGGCCTCCAGAAGTGAGCCAAGGTCATCTAAAGCTGCTACTGCTGATGTGGCTTAAGAGTCCCATCAGAAGAGATGGGCCAGACCATTGAGACACATGGGCTGTTCCAAGTAGGCAATAAAATGAAATGGGTATTCCTATCCCTTTAAGCCAAAGGGCTCCCTGCAACCCACTGACAGAGGCAGTCCTTACTCCACCAGCTGCCTTCCTTCCTGAGCTGGACCCCTACAGGCTCTTCCTCTGTCTTATTTTAGATAATACTGGGATTTGGGCCAGTTCCCAAACAAGCACACCTGGTTGACCACTGGGCAGGACATGTAGTCCATCCAAAAATCACCCTGGTACCTAGCTTAGATGCATCTACTGAATAAAAGAGAATGTGTCAGAGGAGTAGGGAGGGGAGGAAGGGTGGGATGGCTGACCTGCTACTTTAATTTGCTCTCTGGTGAGAAACTTGGGTGACACCACTTTTCTAGGGGTCTCAGAGGCCACACAAACTCCACATCCTTTTCTACACCCCTGGAAATAGCCTGTCCTTTGCTGATATGCTACCTCCCAACAAGAAACAAGCTGGCCATGCACATCTTGACACAATGCAATGTCTTCCTCTGATCTTTCCAAGCCAAGGACTTGCTTTAATTTCTGTAGTTAATATTTGAGTTAAATGGCTCATGACTAAGTGATGGAACTAATAACCTGCGGGGAGCAGGTAGTCTTTCTTTTACATTTCTGCTCTTGGTAACAATGGGTCAGCATCCATCTGCTAGGGATGAAGCCAGACAGTTGTTTGGTTTTAGTATGTTGGCAAGACTTCTCCAGAGCAATTGTCAGAGATTAGCAGCTTGCAGGTAACATTGAGGAAAAAGTATTGCTTGTATTTTAAAAAAACAGAATCTGCAAGGGACAAGTTATTAATGCAACTGGAAAAATCTTTTCTCCTTGTAATAACTCCTCTGATAGAGCACAAGATCAGCAGACCAACATTTCCATGGGTCCAGGCATTAAAAGGAATTACACAAACAAGTTTCAGCACTTAACTAATATCCTCAATTTTTTGCTTTTATCACTAGGAAGTTTGATCTTAAATTCTGTGACTGCTTTGAGCAGGTCAGAAGGAGGGTTTACAACAAAATCAATTCACTAGCACAAATTACAGTTTTTGTTGCCACCAAACACTCTCATGATGTCATTTTTTGCTCTGTTGAATTGCAGTCACTTGTGGGGTGCTGGACAGCCACTGTTCTACCAAGAGGCAGTACTTCAGAGTCCCTACAGATTGCAGCAGGTCTTTAGCTGCAGAAGCCAAACAGAAGTCTTTTTTCAGACTTTTCAAACAGAAGTCTAGTTTTTCACTAGTATTAAGCCCCACTATCTTAAGGTTCAGCTTTGAAATGGGGAAGCATGGAGGCCTGCTTGTGCATAAGCTGTCTTTGCAATGCTGCTTTCTAACACAGAGACTTTCAAATGCAGCTGTTCAGCTCCCAGGCTGAGGGGAGGGCTGGCCCAGCTGTGGTACCTAACACAGGGCTGAGCATGGTCACTGTCTGCTTAGTGGGAGGTGGGGAGAAGTGGAAAAGAGTCTTCCCCTTTTCAAAAGAGCAGGAATCAGCACCATCCCCTAAGAATAATTTTCATTCCATTGTTAGAGAGGGATAAAATATTTATCAGTCTTCAGTACGAATCTAAGCTCCTTGCTTAATAATTAGACCTGATATTACCTAGTGGCTCTGCGACCTGAGGGTGCAGCTACCTATGGTGGAAACTAGGACATTTCTAGCAATAATTCAACCAGAAACCATTCTTTTAATTTTCACTGAGGTTAAATCTCTTGCAAACAACAGCTCACACCCAAAAAAATGTAAAGTAACAAGTGTCAGTTGCTCCAGGGTCCAACTAGAATACAGGAGAGTAGGATTTGGCCCTGTTTCTTTTAATGTAGGTTGTAAGGAAGATTGAATCTACCTTACAATTGCCTGTGTATGCAGCTTGTAAATCCAGTGAAATCTATCATAATTTGCTGGAACGAAAGCCAAGACAAACTATGGGAGACTCAGGAGCCCAAGGTCTGCACCTGTCCGTCAGTCAGCCCATGATGGACAGGGATGTGACTTTCACCAAGAAAGAGGCATCCACATATAGCAGACATCAGTGGTTTTTACATCTTATTGCAGTAACCCTGGGTCCACAGTGGGGAAGGGAGGAATTGTTCCTACTGATTTTTGGATCCTCAGAGGAATTTAGGCACCTAGCTCCCACCAAAATCAGTGAGGTGTTATCCCTAGATCTTGATTCAGCTTCCACTAACATCTATGACAGTCTGATATTACTTTAATGGGATTTGGATCAAGTTGCTACAATACAGACAGGGTATGGTTTTCTTTCTTTCAGGAACTTACTGCCTCCTGCACGCAAAATTAAAATACACAATTAGATTTCCATTAACTTACAGCAAATTCTGCTGAATTGATCTGAACCTCCTTGTATTCCTATATGAGATCATACTTTAAATGCTCAGCCTGAACATAAATACTTAATGTAATAAATACAGTCTGAAATATTTGATCCACTTGGCAGTTTAATTGATCTACTACAGAGACTGACAGGAAAAATTAAATTTGTTCTGTCTTGTCTCTGCCAACATCACATTTCAATTGAAACGATATCTGTTCTACAATTTTGGTTGCAGACCCCTTTGTGTTGTACCAAGGTTCAGTTTCAGCTGATAATAGTGGGGTGGGAGCAGAGCCCATATTGGTACATAAGTATTTAAAATCTATATTTAGTATTTCAACTCAACAGTTTAAAGAATTTAATAGATAGCCCTTCCAAAAGGAAAAAAAAAAAAACCAGTTCCTTTCCTCTTTCAGTATTTGTGCATATCAGCATTTGATGTGGACAGCTGAACAGCAACCTGACATGGAATGAAGTGAGGAAAAATTCTTGTTTAAAATCCTCACCTGTCAGTGCATGCTGTTTAGTTTTCAGATAAAATATGCTTCATTAATATTTTTTTCTTCTGATAGTAGTCACATTGGTTTGCTTGAGCTCTAAATCCTCATAAACTCTGAAATCACTTTCACAGAGGTTGGAAGGTCAACAACAACCTTGAGTTCACAGTGTCGTTTACCAGTGAGAGTTGATTCAAAAAGAGCTTCCTCTTGCTCTTCATACATGACACCAACACTCTATCTATTAAAGCCTGAGGCACAAGCAGGAAAAGCAAAGGCATCTTTATCTAAACCTTCTTGAGCTCTGAATCAGGAGGGTCAGAAGAACAAGAAAGCCATGATCAGACGCTCCCAGTATAATTTAGGGTAGCTTCAAGGCTGCTGAATTTGTGCTAGATTGTTCCTTCTTCTAGTGCCTAAGCTGGTTAAGTGTGGAAGGCACCCTGTGCTGCCCAGAGGCTGGAAGAGCACTTCAGAGCTGACGGCAGACCCCAGATGTTGTAAGTTCACATCTCCTTGACATGTGAACCATATACACCCAACGCAAAAAACAAAGAGCTGATGATCTGGCCCAGTTGCTCTAGCAGGAGCCTTTTTGTGTAAATAACTTGACACTGGAACAGGGTGATTTCATCCTCCTTTATTGTGCCATTAGTACTGTTGCAAAAAAATAATTCAGAAGCCAGGGCCTTGCCTGTTTGGATAGGAAAGCTGTCAGCAAAGCCCTCAAGAACTGGGAGAACAGAATAAGCCCTTTGAATACTATCAGCTCAGCATTTACCACTCTTCCCTTACACATCAAAAGCATGATCCAACCATAAATCCTACTGACTTGTGTCACTCCGAGAGGGGTCAATAGGAACCCCTGCCCAGCTAAGGTCCACTAAGCTAATCAAGACTTGTCCTGGAGGAACAAGCCAGCAGCCATTTCCTTACCATGGCTCTTAGGGCTCCTAGTATCTTCATATTCCCAAATATTTGTGATAAAGACCAAAAAAAATCTACTTGTGAGGTAGAGCAGTGCTAGACTCAGGGACCTGTGATACAGGAATCAAAGGAATTTGCTTAAGGTCTCTTCATCTGCAGCAAACTTAAGAAATGTTTTAAATTCTCTAAAGTCACAGTGGCAGGTAAACTGGGAAAAATGCCACACAGAACCACTTGATATATTTGCTCTATTACATCAGAAAAGTCAGTAAATCCATAATCAAGAATGACGGAGAAAATAAAGGACCCCAAGAGTTTTGATTCCCGTTCCCCAGTCTTAGGGTAAACAGTGGTGCTTCACTTCAGTAAACACTAGTTCAAGGGTAAGTTAGGTCCCTGAACACTTCTTTTTCAGTCTTGGCAATGAAAATTGCACAATGGAATCAGGCAAATTCTCTTCATCTTTCCATAACAGAAATTGAAATGTAATTGATGGGCACTTCTAGTTGTGTATTTTTTCCTGGATACTGCAATTAGGCCTCCCTAATAGGAACAACAGCAACCACAGCAGCAACAAACCATAAAAGAGCCTAATCAATGGTGCCCTGGAATATCCACTTTGATGTGCATAATGCAGTCCTGCTTCTCTATCAGTGGTGTGGAGGTGCCGTGAAACCAACTGAGATATAACTTGCACAGAGCAGAGCTGTGGGTGAATTATGAAAGTAATTCCCTGGCAAGTGTAATTATTTCTCTCCTCATACACTGCACTCATCACGGGGTCTGGGGAAATTTCAGCGGAATGTAACCGACACACTCTTGGCCTCAGCCACCAGAATGGTGGAACACTTCCGCTAAAAAACGGAGATTTTTGTTTACACCCATTAATAACATCTTCTACATTAATGAATTGCATTCATGCTGTCATCCATTAAGAAGGTACTTTGAGGTCTCTCTCTGCACAGAACACTAGCTTCTCCTGATGACTCCTGTTATACAGCCCATAAATAAAACAAGTATTTTCCCCTCATATTTGAGGTCTGCAATTAAGTCTACTAAATGGACTGCAGATGCATGGTTTACTGTAAGTGATTCATCTTGGAAGATCATGAAAACATCGAAGTCACCACAATGAAGTAACATAGTTGTCAAATTAGGACAATTTCAGAGAGTAACAAACACCAGAAATTTAATCTATGTGAGCTAACCTTCTTCTTGACTATAGCCAGTGGTGAAGAAATAAAACCCTGAAGTAGGAAACCATATATACCACAGAAATTATGATCTTATGCTAATTTTTCAAATAAGAAACTGTATTTCCTGAAAGAATAGTACATAGTGAGGTGATATGGAAATTAACAGATGCTTGCTACTAAGTACAGCCTCTGATGTGCTAAAGTTCAGAGAGAGAATTCACCTAAGGAAAGGAAAAAGTCTGTTGCATTACTGAATAGAGAATATTTGATAGAAACAGGGAAAAACTGTCCTGTGATAATATATTCTTCTTTTGAACAGTCTATGCTCTGAATTACAGTTCTGAATGCTATTGTATAGGTGACCTGCTTTCTTCACAGAACATCCTGTGGTGGCAATACCATCCCTTTGAGGAAAAAAAATTAAAAATCTCAGAGACAGCAGGATTCATGGAGCATAGTGGTTAGGGAGAATAGCTTTCTTGTCATTCATCAGAGCAGATCTAGTCTCATGCTCCAACGATATCCTTCATTTATCTATAAGTGGCACATGCAGGGTTCAGATGAGAGCTGCCTTTTGCAGAGCATGAGGCAAGTCTACAGTTCACTGCACGGTCTTTCTGAAAGCAAAGTTGCAGGCTGAGTCCCTGCTCCTTGTCTCTACTAGAGATTTCTTGTCTCTACTAGACCAACTTCATCATCAACTATTACATCCTTATACTACAAATTAGATCCAGAAACTATGTGCCCCAGACACTTTATGCAGCCTTGGAAATCTGGGTCTGGAGCCAAGCAATCAAAGGCAGAGAAAGAGAGGTATTAGTTTCTTTACAGAACTCTCAGATGGCAGAGTGAAAATGGTCCCTTAGAGCATAAGATAATTATTAATTAGTTACATCAGCATCATCACTTGTTATTCACTGTATTGATTTTAAATGTCTCCTAAAGCATTGGTCAAATATTACTCACTGACACCAACAATGTGTTGGCTCACAAGCCCAACAAAACCCGTCTTGTCTCCTCAAAAGAATAAGAAAACAACCTAGACTTCCCTGTAGTATCTGATGTCTGAGAGTGCCCATTTGTCTGCAGGCAGCTTTTACAGCCTTACTGAAGAATATGATTCCCTTTACTGGCCAGGATTATTCTCCCAATGGTGGGAATATATATCTATGTATGGGATCCACATAGAGGAGCTGCATTTAATTTGATATTTGCATAGAAGAAAGCAGGGTTATGCATCCATTGGTAGTGAAATGGTGCTCTGATTCTGGAGCAACTATTTTGCTTTCAAAAGCACAAAGAATTCCTGGTAGTTTCAAGAATGGCCAGCACGAGAGAGGTACCAGGAAAACTCCTGATCATTGCACTCTTCAATAAAATTTGTAAAATCTTGGAAAACCTAACTACTTGTTGAATTTCTCCTTTTCCAAGTAATCAAAAAACCAAACAGCTCAGAACTTTATGCCTTGTGCTGAATTTGATGGGATTTCATGTGGCATAAAATCCTATGCCCTCAAAATCACTGTGGCAGACTCCTGTCAGCCTTTCTGCTGCAAAATACAACTAGATTCTCGAGGGAGAGGCTTAGGTCACTTCATTAAGACACACAAGGACACAGACTAATGCCCACCTAAATGTAGGGTTCGTTGTCCTGAGGTATGCAAATCAGCTCCTAGCTCAGTGGGGGAAATGAGAAGGGAAAGTCAAACAAACTGAATTGAACAAGATGAAGAACATCATATAAAGGTTTTGTGAACACTCCCTGTCCCTTCCTTCCTTTCCACAACCATTATCTCTTTCTTCAGGCTGACATGTGAGCTTGGTTCTGTTCTCAAATACATTGGTTTAAACAAACCATCATTCACCTGGTGTTTCCATACCACAGAAAAACAAAACATGAGTGAATCAGGTCCACTCAGAACCTCTAGAGATCACCCTGTTCATCATTGCCAATTAATGAGACTGAAGCTCAAGGTTGCTGTGCACAGCCCCTGCCCACGCCCAGATGAATTGCTCTTGGAGAAACAGGGAAAGAGGAACTTGTGGAGATGAGTGGAGGAAAGAGGAGACAATAATCCATATATAAATACCACAAGAAAGATGCTACAATTATTCCCTGCTTGTATAAATCAAATTTGCCACCTTATAGAACAACAAATTCTCCCTTAACCTCAAAGCCAAAATTTGACATTACTGAGACCTAGCTGCAGAAGAAAAAGATCTCCCCTGAAAGCAGCAGTTCAGTCTACCAGTTCCTTGCAAGTATAACAATATGCTGACAGGCACAGGCAGCTCCACAAAGCTCTTGGTAAGCAGATATGCAGATATTCAAATCTGTAACTGGATTTCTTAAAATCAAAATATACTACATTATCTCAGTCCCCTTGCATGTATCTGGAGATTTCTAGTGCCAGGGAGGAAATATAAATGGGGCACCTCAGCAATGAACTGCACATGTAGCTGACAACATTCATCAAGAGAATACGCATGCATCTGATAACTGACTATCCCTATACAAATTATAAAAAATCTGTATTTACATTTGGGACCAATTTTTCAGGGACACTGCCTCTTAGCCTGGGCAACTGACTATCTAATAAGTATTTCTGCAAGAGATTCAGGAATAGGATTTTTCCTGCCCTTAGGTTGTAAAACTGCTATCAAGCAAAAAGGAGCAAATTATTAATTTCTCAATTTAGTGGCTGAGCTGTAAAAACCCAGAAAATATTATCTGGAACTCTTTCAAATAAATAACACTTTACAAAATCCTCATGACTTTTTTTTTCATTCATTTTTATTGGCTTTTGTTTATTGGGGTTATTTTTCCTAAAATTTACCTACTTTTAAACATGAAACAAATGAGAAAAATGTATTGATGCATTTAATCTTGAAAAGGCTTAAATGTAAATTTTAAGAAAAAAAAAGTCCTTTTCTTCCAACCAAAATAATTCACTGAACACAGCCCCATTTCCACACCTTTCAACCTGCCCACAACTACATTTATCAACCATTTTGCCTTAAGAATCTCACCTGTATCCAAAAGTCTCTGCCCTAAGACTTCACAGTCACAGGGTGGAGATCAAGAGGATTCATGCAGTCCAACAGCCTCTGCCCACCTACAGGGTTTAGGCTGACAATCATCCTTGAAGTTTTAGGGTTCACATCATACTGTGTGGCTTTTCTTGATTCAAAATCATAGGTCCCAGACCTATCAAAACAGCAGTAGCTGTATGGTGTGTCTGGCTTCAGCTTTTTTTGAAAGACAGAAGGAAAAGGGGAAAAGGGAACAGGACACTGGAGTTAATGCAAAACTCAGCAGTTCCAGTCATTTGCTTCAGGAATATACCTTGGCAATGCTGATTTAACTGGAAATACAAAGAGCATGAGGTATGCCAGAGAACACAGTGAGAGGTATTAGAGGACATTCATGTTCATAGTGGAGGGTCTTAAACTGGGAAACATTCCTCACAAATTATTGTACCACATTGGAGGATAGAGTAAATGTATGTGCCACTTTGTGCTTGGCAGTGCTATGAAGCTTTACATCTTATAAATCTATAAATTGAATTCATCCTGCTTACACCCTTAGTCTTATAAATTGTTAGACTAGGAACAGCTAATGGATCAGCTGGTGATTTATTTTTAAAAGATGCATACTGCTGCTTTTTGGGAACTGAAAGGGATATGGACACTGGATGTACCCTTCCTGAAGCCTAAGTCCCAGGTAATGAGGAATTACTTTGTATCCTCCCCTGTCCCCATGCATGCGCTTTATTCAAGTTCTCAGAGGGGACCTACTGTTCAAGAAGAGAAAGGTCTGGCATTGTGCAGAGATGCACTGCAAAGGAAACCGCATGCAAAGAGCAGATGAAGCATCAGTAACTGTGCCAGATAATGTATAATGCAAAAGGATGTGTATAACTAATTTATTAGTATAAATCCAACTCTTCAAATAAAGCATATGCGAAGAAAACTCTAAAGGAGCAAAGCGTACCTGCCTTGCTCCTTGAGACAAACCCTGAGCTCACTAAAGCCGTCTGAGTAAAGTGAAGGATCTCCACCACAAATGATGCTACAACTTACAAGAGACTCACTTCTGTACCTGCAGCATCAGTCTGTGCAATCACTGCCAATCATAACAGAGGGAAGGATCCACCATTTCCCAAAGGCTTCCCCACTGCCTCAAGTGCTTAGCTTGAAAGACCCACTCTTTGACCTTATCCAAGAAGTTAAACAGTCACTTACCTTTTAGAGAGGCAACATGGGATAAAGCTTGTGCATAGGTGGCTGTGTTGAGAAGAGTCCCCGGCAGGCAGGAAGGGAAGAAAGGTCCTGTAGGACCCACTGCTCGACTCAGGCTGATGAAGAAGAAAAAACAACTTCCTTACAAAACCAGAACTAACTGATTCCAAAGACAGCATTTGTGCATGCACACAAACATGCTGGTGTCTTAGCATCCAACTAGATGGGACCAAACCCAAGTTACATCAGCCTCCCACAGACACCAGCTTCTCCACATCTCCACAGGGAGCAGCGAGTTGCACAAGAGACAGCTCATCTTCTAATGATCTGGTCTGTACGTGAAGATGATGCTGTGTAGGTCAAGGGTTAGCAGCAGGCAAATTTGTATCTATGTACACACATATGATGCATGATTGCCCCAAAGAAAGACAGTTGATAACATGTATTACTCCTACCTCTGCTGGATCTCCAGACCCTCTTTTTTATTCCTGGTTTGTTCTGCTGGAGAAGGGGAATTTAAATTCCTCGCAGGAGGTGCCACCTCAGCCATTGTTTCTTTAGAACCCTCTTGGTCAGAAGCACCCCTCTCTGTTTTCCTCCATTTAGCTCTTCGATTTTGGAACCACACCTGGAGCAGGAGGGCAATCCAGTCTGAATACTGTGTTTAGCCAGATGTTAAGCAAGGAAATTGTAAATTATTACTCTAGTGAAATGAATCATTTAGAAGCTTGGCTAAAACTTTCTCTTATTTTATGTCCCCATTGCTATTCTAGTTGAGCCTTAGGATTACATTTGTATCATCTGGAATATTTCTGTGTCTGGAAAACAAGCCAGACTTGGAAGTCTAAAGACATTCCAAAGACATGTTAAAAATAAAATTTTTGTTAAAATATTTTGATGTTACTGTACCAGTTAGCAAAACACTTAAACACAAGCTTGCCTTTATGCTCACATTTAATTCTCACTGACCTCTATGTTTTAACACATCCAAATCCTTTTGTGTCGGGATGGACTTAAATACAAATACAAGCACTCTCACAAAAGCATATGTAAGTCTTTAAATGAGCTGCTGCTAGAAACAGAAAGGTCAGAAATGAAAAGGTATGTATTAGGCCATCTTATCCAGCCTATTTCCTGAAGAGGACTGATGCTTGCTGTTATTCCACTGATATTTGTCCAGTCTGCATTCAGAGAACTCAAAAGGTGGTAGGTACTAATTCTGGAATATCATTCTGCAGTTTAATACACAGCAGTTTCTAAAACATTTTTTCCCCTGTAATGCAATCAAATATGCATGTTCTTGATTTTACCCCCTGATTTTTAGTCCAAATACCTTTTTTTTAACATTTACCCTGGAGTGATGCTCTGAAAGGACTTTATTTGAGGTGGAAAATGCCAAGACTCTCCTGAGGTCAGGAAATCCACATTTTAATACATGACTTCAAGTATAGGCAGGATTGTTATTATTATTGTTATTATTCTCCTCCTACAACTCCATTTTAGTTAGCTGCCTTTTAATTGCATGTATCAGCAAACGTTGAATAATGATTTTATCTATATTCTAAATTTAGAGCAGTTAAATGCAAAGCAAAATGCAGACACTTTCTTGTGTCTTAATTGAATGAAGGTCACAGCTATAACAACATTTAATTGAGCTATTTTTCATTATCATATTTTAATGACTTTGCACTGACAGTTCGCCTGCTTCTGAGGAAAGAGCATGATGAAGTCGTTTATTTCCCTATTTAGTTATTGTTTGACAACATCATCTTCGATTAAGACTCTGCTTTATAGCACATTAATCATATTTGAATGAGCAAGGGGTATAAATGTAAACATATCTCCCATCCTCTGTGTTTCCCCATGTCCCTGCATGAAAGCAGGCTAAACAAATGCTTGCATCTATTGTCTGTTTGCATAATAGCCAACAACAAGGCTAAACACCAGTCCTCAGCAATCTAATTGTCACCACCCCTATCTCACCCTTGCACCTTTCAGGAAGAAGTTATGATCTTCCACTTCTGAATGCTCAATAATTGTCCCATTTATCTCAATTTGCAGTTCAGTCTTTAGGCACCAATAGCCAAAATGGCATTTTTTTTTTTAAGCCAGTACCTACAATGCAGTGGCAAAAGGGGATTTTCATTTCCAAATAATAATCAGTTTAATTTGCCCGCATATGACCAATGATTCATGTTCAGATTTAATAATCAGGATCGCATAATCTGATTATAGGAGAAATAATTTGTTTACAATCCCCAATTTACTGCGGTGAATTCCATTATCTCTCTTCAGCCATTGGGTTTTAAGAGATACTAACATGACCCTAGGGAACAAAAGGCAAGCTATTATATTTCCTACAATTAGATCTTTGCATAGTCTTAACCCCAAGCACCTAAAAAAAAAAAAATACAGAAACAGCATGCAGA
>NW_020799105.1:6824101-6826350 GCF_003259725.1 Athene cunicularia
GTGTTTTTTTTTTTTTTTTTCACTTGGGCTGTTCTACGCTGTTTTCATCCTTTTAGCAGAGCAGACTGGCCGCCCGACCTCCGCCGGGAGAGCCCTGCCTCGCCGCCTGGACCCCGCCGCTGACAAAGCGCCGGCTAATTGCCGCCGGATGGGTTTTGGGGGGCCGCTCTGCACGCGCCTTGCCTTTCCAAGCGATCGTACCACGTCAAAGTTTGATTTTGTTCACAGCGAGGGGTCCTGGATTTATGCTCGCTTCCCGTCTGCAAATGATATGCGGCGGGACCCTTTGCAATTACTTTTAAAATGCATCCGAGACATAGGCTCAGCGGAGAGAGATGGCCCTTGCCTCAGCCCGGGTGAAAATTAGACTTTAAAGTACCCAGATGAAATTTTCAAGTCAGGGACGCGGGATTGGATCAAATCACATAAACTGCAAAAAAAGCAAGTATAATGGCGCATAATTGGTTCTGTAATAGCATTACACAAGGATAATAGCCTGTTATGGCCCCCTGCACATTAAGTGCTTCCCTGGCGTAAAGCCTTTATGATATTAAAGGGGGAATATAATGATATTTTGGTTATTAAATGCGTGTAATTAATTTATGCACCACTGAAAATAAAGTTGGTATTATGACCCACTCAAGATGCATCAGAAGATGTAAGTCAGACAACTGTTGATAAGTTCTGGTGTCTATGTTTCGTCTAGACTGCTGATTTTATTTTGGAACAATTGCTTCTCCGGCAGACTACACAAATTTAATATTTTATAAACATTGTAATGTTCTGTGTAGGAAGGGCGAGCAAATCTACACAGGCTCTCCTAGATGTGATGGGAGTTTAAAGATGTAGCATGTTCATACCAAAGCAAAGGAGATAGATACAGATGATATAGGTGCAGAAATAGATAGAGATTTTGAGGAAATGATGTCTTTGAAAAGTTATTCTGCATATATGATCTCATTAAATAAACACTAATAAGCCTTGGAAATATCACCTGCTCTATCTGTCTTTCACACTAGGCATAGATGTGGAAATTTCCCTAATGTATATTCAAGCTGAAGTTATGTTTCAGTCCTGTAAAGCACTATTTTAGCAAAGCAAGGCAAAAATTAATTGTACCCGAGATCCAAATTGATTTGATCTGATCTTCTCCATTCACCTATAATTTTAGAATACTAGTGATAGATTTGGAAAGCTGTATTCAAACATGTTTATACACACACATATATATTTACATGTATACACATACATAAACACTTCTGGGGATATTGCTGTTTGACAACAGATATTGACTTACGATCCAGGCAAGTCTCTGAACAGCGAAGTATACTATGAATTGAGATGGCTTTTACAGCACCGTGCAAAACACAAGACGAGAGTTCTGAATCTGACTGCACTCTTTAAAATAGAAGCATAAGCTTTAGGCCAATTAATCTTAAAAAGAAGAACATAACCCAGAGGTACTGTCCAGATCTCCCCTCCCCTCCATCTCAACCTTTAAAATCCATGTAGGGCCAGTACTGCAAGGATCACTTTGCACAGAGACAGATGTGCCTCTTCCTTTTTCTCTGACGTCGGGAAGAAAGGAGTGAGAGAGAATGTTTTATCATAAGAATCCCTAATAAAATAATAATAACTTCATTATGGCGCTCTCAGGCCTTGCTCTAGTCAGGGGGCTGCATTGCTGTTTTGGCTCCAAGACTCACTTTCCCCAGCAGTTTGAAGCCTGCAAGTTCAGCGTATTGCAGGAGGCAGAGAGGGTGAAATGGAGCACGGGGAAGTGCTCCAAGTCACTGCTTTTTAAATAGAAGCAAAAGGACCCTGAGCCGGGCAAGGCTCAACTTTCTCCCAAGGAGCAGCAGCTGCAAAACAAGGAGATAACTAACCAATATATAATCCCCTACCCCTCGCCAGTTCGGTGCCTGTTTACTTTTAATGCACGAAACGTAGAGCTGACATAATAAAAAGTTAGCGCTGTGGAGTCTTGGGTGCCTTTGTCGGCCGGCCGGAGCCCAGAGCCGGCGGCAGCGGCGCGTTTCAGCACCACGGAGAGCGCCCGCGTGCCGCGCCTCTCCGCACCGCTCCGCACCGCGCTCTCCCCCCCGGGCACCGCACCACTCCGCACCGCGCCGCTTTGCTCCCCCTCGGCACTGCACAGATCCGCGCCGCTCCCCCCGGCACCGCACCGCACCGCGCCGCTCCGTGCTCCCCCTGCACCGCACCTCCCCGCTCGGCCCGGCCCGCCGGGG
>NW_020799105.1:6826400-6843743 GCF_003259725.1 Athene cunicularia
CTTTAAAAATTATTATTATTATTATTATTATTATTATTATTATTACTACTACTACTACTACTACTACTACTACTACTTCTATTATTACTATTATTATATTATTGTTAGTATTATTAGTATCATTACTGGTTACTAGGCCTGCAAGCAAAAGTCAGTTCTGGATAGACGTTTTGCTGATTGTGTCTGTCTTAAAGCAGAACTGTTCCTGTGCTGCACACACAAACACACCTCTTCTCATTTTTCTCCCATGACAATAAAAATCCTGACTGAACTGATGAGCAGAAATCACTGAATGGACGTTTTCCTTGAGAGCGCTCAGCTTTGAGGGGATCATTTGTAAAACTCAAGAAAGTCTGAATGGCTCAAGTTTGATGAAATGGCTCTCTTGCCTTTCCATGTCCAAACACTTCCTTTCCTGTAATTCTCAATACCTGACCACAAAAAAAGGCTAGCAGCTAAAAGGTTATTTTACCCTAATTCATGTGCAGTAAAATGTATTTTCCAATTAACGAAATTTGCCGATTTGTCCCGCTTGGACACTCTTATAATTTATAATGTAAAAGTGTTCTTTCTTTATCTAAAGACCAAGGTGACTGCTTTTAATTTTCTGTAACCTCTTTACACTTGATGTTCACCAGACTCATAATGTTAATTGGCTTCATATACGGATCATCAGTTTAATGAAGGAATAAATCCTATGTTGCTTTATGTCCCTCTGTTTTAACAATGATTGCTTTAATGAAGAATGTGACGTGTTTGAAATCAAAGCTGCAGGAGACATTAGAGGGTTTTTTTAATGATGACTGAAATGCTTATTTAAAGCTAAAACCATGAGGTTTCCATTTTTCAAAAGCTTTTCTTTAAATCATCTTTAAATAATTTTCTGTGGAAAATACTGACACATTCTTCAGCAAAGAACTTTGTCATTGTCAGCAGAGACTGAGAATAATACAGTTTTGTAATATATACATCCCAGTTAGGTTATGAAAATATTTCTGAGCTGATTTTATACCACTGCAGATTCAGAATTTAAGTAAATTCAGAATTTAAGTAAATTAAGTAATTATTTAGATATAAATATATTTAGATATAAATATAAGATCAGAAATTAAGTAATTCAGAATTTAAGTAAAACTCCCGGTGAGTTAAAAGGAGTTATGCCTGCCTAAAAAAGGAGTATTTTGGGGTGACTAATACATCTTTTTGTCAACCTACTGTATTTTCACTGTTCACATGTAGATGAAGAAAATTATAAGGGAGAAAGAATTGTCAGTTCACACACAAAAGCTCTGGATTGCTGTAATCTATTTCTCCCCATGGAGGTTTTAGGATTTTGGGAGCAAGGGTAAAATGTAATGAAACATGGGCTTGTAGAGGTAGGTGACTGCAAATCAGAGCATCAATTAGGTCAAGCTGAAAAGCAGCAATTAGACCCAACTGCATGTGCTGGTTATACTAGCTACAGCAGGTTTAAAATGTACAAAGCAAATGCATTCTGGTAATTGAACTTTTACTCTCCTGGTCCCACTTACAATGAAAGTAAGCCTTACAGCCCCCTCACCCTACCACCCCCCACCCATATACTGGATATATTTTTTTTCTCATTTGAGAGCTGCTGTCTGGACTGAAATTACATGATCTTTAAATACAGGAACATGCAACACAGAAGAGGAAAGTCTCTAATCAACGCCTGGGCCAGAGCTGAGCAGCCATGGCTTTGGACAGAAATTTCATGACATGGCAGAGGAAGCACATGAGAAGTGAAGGATATTAGCTTAAATTACATATCACTGAGAATTCATTTAGTGTGCCAGGCCTGATCCCATGACCTCTTGGTTTTATGTCCCCACAAATATTATACTCATTCAACCCAGGTCACACCAAGCTTTAAGTAGATACACATATATCTTCTCCCCCATCTGCCACACAGTACTGTGTTTAAGAGAACTATGTTTTTCCTTTCAGAGTTGTCCAGGACTACAGTCTTACAGCCAAAACTGTATGAGTATGAAGAATACAGCCCATAAACCATACTTTGTCTTCCCTTTCTGTGGATAACTAGAAGGTACCGTCGGGCATCTCTAGTGGTACAGAGGAATAGTCTGTCAGAAGCCTTCTTCAATAGTAACAGTTCTCTCCCCAGAGCTTTGCCTTTATGAAATCTGTGCCCAGTCCCTGTGTTGCTTACCATATGAAGTGACCAAGAGTGCAGGTTGGGACTATGCCAGGATTTGCTGAGGCAAAAAAACACCGGTTTTGAGGGGAATAGGCTGGGGTTTTCAGTGACGATGTCATATAGAGGTGCTTCTTCCCAGATGTGTTCTTTCCCACTAAAATGAGTCTTCTAACCAAGATCTGTGAGAAAAGACTTCCAAGGGAGTAGCTGTAAGAGTGAGAAAAAGTAGAAGCATTACTTGGAGGTAGGAAAATGAGATACAGAAAGACTAGTTGATTTAAGTTGTCCATAATGGACAACTACTGCAGAAGAGAGGAGTAAGCTCAGACTGTGTAAGTTAACATCTTAAACATTTGACCTTGCCTTTGGAGATATTTTTTTTCCAGAAGCAGCTGCTCTGGCTTATCAGAATCCAATGTTTTTGAAAACTGATCTCACATAAATGTGGATGATACGATTATTGATATTATTTACTTTAATCAAAAGCAGAAAAGTTATTTCCTATAGCCTAAAAGGTACCAGAGCTGCTACAAATCAAGAGCTGTGGAGGTCAAAGTTAAAAATTGAAAGACACATGATATCTCAAATTTAAGTTTACACTTTCTTTGGGTGGTCACTACTCTCCCACAGACTTGCTAGTTTATTTGGAATTTTTCAGGTGCTTGGAAGTCTACAAGAACTGGCCCTTGAAATATACATAATTTCTGCTATTGTTTATTCCTCCTTTGTTCTGATGTAGCAATAAACCAATATAATGTTCTCAAAAATAGCTACCCAGTTTTATGTTCCTGTTCCATGTAGAGCCACTAAAACAATGACCTGCTTTTCAAAGATGTTGACTACTGTCTGTGACTTTAGAAATCCTAAAAACTGCACACCTTTTTCAGAGACGTGGTCTCTTGACTTCTCTGCAACTCCTTGTGTTAACAAGACTGAATAAACTTGTCTCAGATCTCTAGCTGAGTGCAATGATAGTCCAACATTATGTTCATGCTAGCTGGATAGGTATCTTGATGCTGTTATGGTCTTGTTCTTAGCCGAGTATGATAAAGCAAATCTTTTAGTATCAACAAGGCAAGCCCTTGTGCTTATTCTGTGAAAAAGCACAAAGAAGATTAAAACTCTCCTTTCTCCCTTTTTCTTCGTCTCATTACTGGTGGTGACGCAGTTTATGTGTAACACCTCCTCAGTCCTTCAGCCCACTCTCTAACCATGATTAAGTTCAAGCCCATTCCTGCTCCACCTGTTAATATTTGATTCAATAGGAAACTAGGACTAGGCATTTCTCCATCCAAATCTTTCTGGAGTTATTTCCAAGGATCTGGATGCTCTGTGCTAATGAAAGGCATTACTGAAACACAGATAATGGTGTTCACTGATGTTCAGAAATTTGTTGATTCAGAGAGTGAGATGGAACCATTTAAACAAACTGAATATTACACGAATGAAGGAAAGGAGAATATCACAATTCATTCTTTGGTCTTAGGAACAAGACAGTGCAAGGTCATGAAAAATTCAGGGTCCTAAAGCAGTCTAAAAAAATTTCAACTTGAGAGATTATCCATATAGTCATTCAGACTTTCCCTTCCAGCATCATGAACCTTATCTTTCTCAACATATTTTCTTAAACCACAAAGCCCTTTCTCCACCCTTTCCTGTGCCCTCTCTCCCATTTTCTTACCTTAAAATTCAGGTCCTATCACAATCTCAAGCACCTTGAAGCATTTGGTGAAATAAGTCTGGAACACTTGAGACAAGATTTGGAACAGGAATGGGTTATCATACATCATAGTACTTGTAAGATCTCTTGCCCATCAAGTAAGAGGCATAATATACTTGGTGGGCTTCTGTGTAGAGATACTTAGCACACAGGGGTTACCACAAAGTGCTGATCTCATGACAGAGTGTGGTGAAGAAGGAAAAATTTGGTGGTCTTGAGGAGCACAAAGTTCTGGACTTCTTGTACCTAAGGTTGGCCTTGCTTGAGAAGCAAGTGATATGAGCGGTCATCCAAGAAGTAACATGAGAATGGCCATGGTCATGCTGCTAATCAGTTAATTTATGCTGCCTGGCTAGATGGGAGCAGAGAACCCTGCTGGCATTCTCTGGAGTTCATTTAGGGTTTGCAATGTGCAAACCTTCATTTTTTAAATTTACTTATTTTTAAATAGTTTTATTTTCTTAGCCCCTCCTTGGGAAAGTTACATTTACTCTTTCAAAGTTTACATTATTTTATGTGTGCACTGGAATTGCAATCACGAGTCTGAGAACACACATCTCCTGCTGCCTAGAATGAGAATGAACCTGTTCATAATATTTTAATTATTATTTTAAAAGATTAAATGTTGAGTTTTGAACACTGAAGCTGTTCACAGAAAAAAAAGAAAAAAAACCATGCCCTCTTGGCATTTTGTGTGAAAACTAAAAAAAATATTCAAAATGTCCAAAAGATACTTGTAATAAAGAAAACACTAAAATAATGTCAAATTACAAATATAAAATAATTTCTTAAAATTAAAATAAAGGATCATGGAATGCTGAAAAAGATTTTTAGTAAAATTTTTCTCTTATCTTTTTGGCATGCAAAAATTTGAAAGTTGTTTTGACTTCTTGACTCTGAAAATTCTCATGCAATGGAGAAAAATATTTCTGCCCTTTCCTGCACAGTACCTGCTGGAGAAAAGCAGTGAGGCTGAAAACTGTTGAACCACAGAGGTAGTTGGTGTCCTGGGGTGTGACCACGGTCTGTTCTGTCTATTTTCCTGAGACTGCTCCTTTGAAATAGCTTTATAAACCAGTATGAGCAGCCAGATGGTGACTTCAGTGGCCGTGGACCCACCCCAAGCGCAGCACATCAGCGGTGGCAGCAGCCTCCAGGGGAGGGAGCTGGTGGGCAGCTGGAAACACTTCAGTCTCTCCCATCCACCCGTACTGCAATTTTTGGCTCCCAAAGATCTCAGGTCAGTTTGAACTTGATGACTTGTCAGGCCAGTCACTTGGTGACTGCCTATCATCACCTGTTCTGCCAGTGGGAAGATAGTCTTGTGGTCCAGCGCTAAGACTACTAGTCTCTTGTAAGACTCCAGGTAAACCACTCAGGATGGGATTAATTTGATCACATGTTGGTGCCTGTGTTGTCAGTATGGGAAGCTGGGTGAGGTGAATCCCAGCCCCATTTTCTCTAGGTCTCAGCCACTGGCCAGCCCGTTCACACAAGACCATCAGCCCAATATCTAGGTCAAAACCTCCTTGTGGTAGAAGTCACTAGCTACAGTTAGTAATAGGACTTCAGCCTGTAAAACAAGAGCTGAAAATGCAGCACCTGTTACAGTGTGCCCTTGTGAGTCAGAAAGACTGTTACTGTGGTAATAATTATAAATTATATCTGGAAACAAGAGTTTATTATAATCTAGGAGAAATAATCCTAGCAAGTCTCAAGATATATCAGAAATTATATGTTAGTTACCTGATGATCCATTTTCCACCAGAAAACTAGAAAACAATGTTCTACAATACTATATGAAAATAAATCAACTACTTGCATTTTGAAATCGTCTAAACTTTCTGGAGTAATATGTAAATGTAAACAGGTTCACTCAGCAGCTGCTAATTTCCAGAGAAACACTGGAGAATTTAGATCTGGTTTTGCATTTTCATAACCTTAAAATAAATGTGAGGTTTGAAATAATTGTTTTATCAAGACAAAATCTTTGTGACAAAAGAAGCAGAAAAACCCCATCAAAACCCAGTCCTAAAACTAAATACTTCATTTAGGAAATGTAAAGTTATTCAGGATAGGAAGCAAATAGAACCACTTGGAGTTAATCAAATGCAGTCTTGTGCCTGAGAGAGAAGAACCCCATATATTGGCACAGGCCACGGGCTGACTTAGGTTTTCTGGGGATCCTTGTGGATATGGACTTGATCATATGCCCTTGGTACACCTATGCAGTGCTGAAGGCTAACCCCTAAACCCCTTTTGGCTTGCGTTATCAAGACCATAGTCACAAGGTCAAGGGAAATACTCATGCTGAAAGTGGGTGTGCATTGGGACAAGGGCCAAGGAAAACTGTCAGATCTTCATCTTTTGAGATATACACAACTCACCTGGACAGGGTCCTGAGCACCCTACTCTGACTTTGAAGTCAACCCTGCTTTGACCAGAAAGTTGGACAAAGACGGTCTAGAGAGGTCCTTTCAGCCTATTTTTTTTTTCTGTGATTCTATTGTTGAGTAGTTTTGATAAATCAAGCACAGTATGAATGGCAAACTAAATCACTTATTCCATTCCCCCAACACAGTGCACAGTCCTCGATAAACCTTACTAAATAAACTGAAACAATTCTCAGAAAGTACTGAGATCTAGTTAAGTTAGAAAGTACTGGTTGATCTACTTAAGTTAGATATCGAATGGATTATCTAACATGCTTACATTTGGTTTGGCTTTTTTAAACAGAGATGATGTCTTAGCTCTAACAGCAAATGTCTGTCTCTCCAGTCAAGTAATCAGTGTTTTAACTCCTATTGCTTAATTATTTTTCTTGCAACATTGTCTGTTCTAATTCTGATTTTGAACCACTAAAACCATGACACCTTCCACTTACAGCCTGGACTTCAGCAGTAAAATGGAGATCCCAGGAGTAACAGTCAAAACCCAGAATTCACTGCTTATTCTGAAAATTGTGATCATTTATTCCCAGCAGCACTCTGGCCTGCAGGGCTTTCAGTGTCAGGAAAACTAGCACAATGCTTAACGTGATTTAACCCCAAGGAATTTTAGATATGTTTTGGGGAAATTATACTTTGATTTTTTTTTGTCTATGGCTTTTGAGGACACAGTTCCCTGGCCACCAACACTGGCTCAGCACATTCAGCAGAAAATGTGACATGGACAAACAGTCAACTCCTATGTGGATCACAGTAGAGAGTCTATATCGATTTTTATGTACACACACCAGTTTTGTGCTGCCAGACAACTCCATTTAACCTGATAGCTAACCAAGCAAGATTTCTCTGAGTCGATCTGAACCAGTGTTTATGCCATAACTCTGCTTTGTGTCATGAAGCCTGGATTTACAGCATCACCAAATCATGGTTGCAGTTAAAGGACAATCAAGTCTCAGTAACAGGTCATTTTCCCATTTACAGGAAAAACTTAGAACTTTTGTTTCCTAGAACCAAGACAGACTGTGATCTAGCTCTGAATTAGGCAGTTAGTATCTGCATGAATCTATAGCTGCACACATCCTTGTGACAACAGAAAGTTAGCAGTCCCTCTTATTCTGTGAATGGCTTCTAGCAATAAACCCAGTAGGAAGAAAGAAAACATTTAATTAGGTGCTTTAAGGCACAAATGTCTCATTCACCAAAGGTCAATTCACACCTGCTAACTATTCTCCTTGGAGGTGAGCTATACTCAACACTAGAAGGGGAGAAATGGCCTAGGCGTGACATACTTTTACACAAAGCCATTGAAATGCACCCTCTGTATGTGGCAATGCTCTCAAATTAGCCCCGAGCTCTCCACCTCCTTACGGGTTAAGTAACACCATCCTTTGGGAAGCCGTTCGGGAGGCTGCCTCTGAACACGAATGCATGTGCCCATGGGTGTACATGAGAAAGAACCCTCATGTGTACACGCATTACATGTGTATATTCGCATCCATGATCTTAAATCTGGACTAGAGACAACCTGGAGGGTTCGCTATCTGTGGGAAAGTCCTGAAATTTACAGTAGGCACCAAGCTTCTCTCCTTTCTTTTCATGAGACAAACTCTAGGGCTATGAATCAAATACTATCCTCCATGGGTCTTTCAATTAAAGCACATAAACGCTCCTTTTCCTACACGGAGAACAGGAAGCATAGTTACTACCCCAGGCAATCTGGAAACAACTCAGAGCATTCCTAACTGGATTCCTCATAGTGAACATCATTTTCAAGTCTGCAGAGCAGACAGAATAGAGCAGAGGTTTTTCAGCTGCTTACAGCACTGCAGTGCTGCAGCTTTCTCAGGGCAGGCATAGTTAAATTCTCTCCCCCCTCACAAAGGAAATAATCCCAGAGTAATTTCCCCAAGCCCATCCCTTCTGCGCCCCAGGACTGCATATCCCGCCTGCATATCCCTCCCCCTGCTTCACCTTCCCATCATCTACACCTCATGACATAAGCACCACAGAAATCCCTTAAAACAAACATGAGAATTTGGAATTTGATCTCCTGTGGACTTGAGTTACAACATGCTCAGATCCCACAGTCATCCCACTGCAGTGTTGTGGGGGCAAGGTTTGGTGTTCTCACCTTATGTAATAACGAGGGTGACTGCACATACATCACATACCCAGAGCTCTTTAGTTCCAAACCAAGGCCAAACTCTTTATCATGGAATTGAGCATAACCCTATAACTTTACCAATGGGGTTGGATTCTCTTCCTAGGCATTGTCTGACTCCTTCTGCCTCTAAGATACTGCTTTCTATATGCCTCTAGGTATAAAATGCAAGGTATGTTATTTACAAGAGGATCACACTGATCCCATGCTATGGAGAGGATGCAGAGACCCATCAGCTGTCAGAGATCCAAGCCAGCAGACCGTGAGTTGCAGAGCTGAGTGCTGTACAGACAGATGCCCCACGGCAAGCGGCTGACCGGGCACTCTGCTTCCAGCCACCAGCTGAGGTGGCTCAGCCAGCCCCAAGCCTGCTGTAGCTGTGCCCTGGTGAGGCTTGGAGCTAGAGGCAGGGGAAGAGATGCTGCAAGGATCCTCTCAGTCCTTTAACGGGGGGCACTTCCTCTGTGTACCTCTTAATTCCAGTCTCTGGGGTGTTGATGCTCTTGGTCACATCCTGCATATAAAATCTGTGGTCATACCTTTTTGTTTCAGCTCTTTACAAGAAGAGCTGTTCAGGGACAGATGTGTTCCTCATTGATCTCAGGCCAGTTTATCACAAGAGAGTTTGCCACCAGCCTTGCTTTCTCTTGCTGCTGTTGTGATGCAACATGATATAACAGTGCACAATTTGAGTCACCAATACTTTTGCAGACTGTCCATGCTGAAGACTACCCCTATTCCCTCCAAAACACTAGCTGTTGCTTTTTGGTATGCTACCTAAACATATGGTGGTCTGATTGAACCAAGACTCCAAAGTGTAGCATTTATTATTTTGGAATTCATACTTAATTCAGTTAACAAATAACAAGAAAATATACCTTTAGGTTGTTTTTTTTTATTATTATTATTAAAAAAAAAAAGGTAAGCATACTTGTGCTTAATTGTTATTCTAATTACACGTTCTGGTGTAGTGTAAATTTTTTCCCTTGGCATTATTATGAACCTCATTTCCTTACAAAGTCCAGGATAAACAATTCCAATATATTTTGTTTTAATTATCAGGGTTTAATGGGGCATAATGCGACTATGTTGAGTGGTGCAGAAAAAAAATAATTTAATGTGTGCAAAACTACTGAGTGCTCCTAGCCTGACTGTGCATATTTCACCTATTGTAGGGCAGCACTATGCTGGCTAATATTCAGTGTGCCCATCATTTATTTATTAATCATACTTGATTTCAACAGAAAATTTTCCTTTTTTTTTTTTTTTTTTGCCTTGGCATCTGAAACAAGAAGAAACCCATTAAGATATCCTGGGAAAAATGGACAATTCTCTAAGTTGAGCAGTGAAGGATGCAGCTGATACATAGCCGATGTGGTACTAGAAGCATTTGTCATGTCACGGACATAAGAGTGTGTTGGATGTAGAACTTGCCTCAGCCAGTCTGTTCCAAATGCAGTCTTTCCATCAGCATTATTTGGCAGTGAAAACTTCTGGCTTCAGTTCTTAGGGCCCCCACCAAAAGGAGCATAGATAACACCATTCAGAAATGACCTTGTCTGGACACTGTAGATCCATTTTCCCACTCCCAAGGTATGGTTCCTACAAACTTAAAACACCAGGGATACTTCTGCAGTGAAAGCTGCAAAACAGCAGCCTGGGAAGTAAACCACTGAAGTGAGATTACAACCCTTTATGGTTTCCAAGGTCCCTTTGCCAATGGCACTGAACCCAACGGCTGGGCATGGCTGATGCAGCAGTCAGCACCACCCTGCTACCAGATTTATATTCCACTTTACCAGGGTGACCATATACCAAGATCAAAACACCTTTCTGCCCTGTTCCCCCCAAGTTTTATGTAGGCAGAGGAAGATTTTAGCCATTTGTCTGGGAATTCTGAACACAAGGCAGTGTGGTCAGCATAGCCATGATGGGCTCTTCTGTATAAAGGACAAATACTTTTGTTGTGCCATGCTGGGCATGTAGAACAGGTTTGAAGCATTCAGTCATACTAGAGTCCCTGTGCCTGCACCATATAGCTCACACACCACCCGTTCAGCATGTGAACTATGGGATGGTTCCTGTCACAGCCCGTTTCCCTGGCTTGTGGGAATGAAGCCTTTTGTCCCCAACAGATCGGAGCTTTCTGAATGCTTCACTGCCTGTTCCAGCCTAGACTGAGCACCAAGTCCTTTGCCTTAACGGGTGCTCCCAGCAGGAAGACCTGCTCCTTGGAGCTGCTCTGACATAGGAGTGTCACAGCTCCGATGATAAAACAATCTCTGCAGCCTTCCAGAGAAACAGCTAAGGAGAAAACACTTCTCTCCATACAGACCCATTCATGCCACCCTTTCTTTCTAAATCCTTGTCTTGCCTAGGCTCCTCTACTCCACCCATTCCAGTCTGTAGTTCTGATAAGCACATGCCTGGCCACACACAGACACATAGCCTTCTGCAATTAACAGTATTTTTGTCATGGCTTTCCAGTTTAGTGAAATTTTAATAAAGGCATCCCCAAAATATTACAACACACATGAAAATAAAGCCTTACACACCATGAAAACTAAAACCATCTCAGGTGTGTTACATTCAGGACCTCCACGAGGTAGGACTTGTTACAAGCACCACACATGACCAACATGAAGGGCTTTAATCTCTACACCTAATTCAAGTGAAAGTGAATTACAAGAAACTTCACTGTGAGTTGCACTTCAGGAGTAATTACCGGATCCTCCCTGAAGGGAAACACATCTATTCTGCTTATTCATTACACTCAACATCGAAGTCAGACGACTTGATACTGAAGCCAGTGGGAATGTCCTCTCTTCTGGAAGAGTATTTGATTCATGACTCTAGGAAGGAGGTTCAAATACAACACAAAGGACACAGACTGATGTTACATTATATTTATTTGAAAATTAACATTTTATATTACAGATTAAGTTAATATATTCCAAGTCTTTGGGTTTTAAATAAAATAAATTTATTACAGACATCAGTATTTACAGAAAGAAAAACATTTACATAAATTATTTTTTTTATTTCATTGGAGTAAAAAATTTCTCCAGGAAGTTTCTACCCACAGGAGATGTCACATTCTGTGAGAAGTCAGCCTCCTTCAAGAATTAATGGAGACAAAAAACCCAACCAGGCTTAAGTTACAACTCAACGAGTTGACTGAGGAACTGCAACGGGCTGGTCACTGTATGAAATTGTAGCAAGGCTGAATGAAAGACCTCAGGGAGTCTCTTCCAAGTCGATGTTCTTCAAGGAAGAAAGGAAGGGAATCAGTGAGTGCCTTCCATCAAACTTGCATCAGATACAGGACTAGGCCAGTGTCCAGCATGTTCCCACAGACCTCCAAAGTTTAGTGGTCTTCTTTCTTCCTGCTTAACTATAGGGATTCTGACCCAAGCTTAGGATCTCATTGTACAGCCACTGTATAAATATACACAAAGGCAATCTGCTGCCACACAGCCAAACAGCCACAGCAGGCCATGGTGGAAGAGGGGATTGGCTGACCCTTCTTCACAGAGAGGTGCAGCTCTGAGTCAGGAGCCAGGTTTGATAATTCCCAGACAAATACTGACCTACATGTTTCCTCAGATTGGCTAGTAAGTGCCATGGGGACTTACATGGAGGTCTCTGTATTTGGTAGAGCTGCATAAAGAACAGGGGAAAGAAGTGCATTTCTGTGTAACACATCAGCTGCAGATGGTAGAGGCTTGGGATTAGCTCTGGGCAAACACTCATCCTGAAAGCTCCAGGTAGGAGTGTACGTCCTGGATCATGCAGTCAAAAGTGAATAAGGTTGTGTTACTAAGGGACCTGCACCCCCCATCCTGGATTGAGACAGGATACTATACCTGTTAAACCATAGGAAATTCTGAGACTCAATATGCAGAACAAGATCTTAATTTGAATGCTCAACTGAATGTGTTTCAACTCCCTTCACTTCAGCAAGTTCCTGGTTCTAATGGTTTCCTCTGTCTACAGGCACTCAAAGAGCTCTCCATATGGGTCAGCATATTCTCCAAAAGCCCACAGCTCTTCAAAAGCCAGCTGTAAACATCTTTCCACACAGCCATGATGAAGGTAGAAGAATTTGAAGCACAGCTGAGTTTCTGACTCTCCTCCCCTGTAAAGAGAAATGCCATCTCCCTTGGTATATTCAGCAGCAAATGGGGAATTGAATCCACGTGCATGCCAAATACAGACAATAAAAGGTCCTGCTAATGACAACCACACCTTGTTGCCACCATGTCTTTATAATTTTTAAGGACCACATTCTCTTTGTCATCAAAGTAGAGAAGATTGAGGGACTTCAACTCATCTGGCACACAGCAGGGCATGCTGACATCTTCAGACAGTTTAAGTGTATGGACTATGGACTGAACTGTAGCATGGTTTGTTGCATTTAGACCTTCCCCCAAGGGGAAGAGACATGATCCTCTACAATAAAATGCATTGTATCCACTTGGATAAATAATCCATCCTGACCAGCCAATAGCATGGAAGTCAACGTAGAGTTCCCTTCGATGACATGCTGTTACTTGGCTTTTGGCAGAAGGGACTGCAGCAGCTCGAGGTCTCCTGTTCTTGCTTGCATTGCTGCTTTCGATGATCTGAGTTTCATGAGGCGCACGTAAAGCATCATTTCTGGGAGGGTTCATCTCTGTTTCTGAAAGGAAGTTGTATGTTAAATCTTTCTTAAAATGAATGAATTTCCTAAATACAGTAATCTGCATGATAATCTATTCCATAAATCTACATCAAAGTCTTCAGAGTAAATTTAAAAATGACACTTAAATTGTGAAAGTAACAGAATGGGTATGTATTTAATTGCCATTTCAGCCATATTTCAAACACTGCCAAACCTTGTGTTTTGCTTTGTAGCCTGGAAGGCCCCAACTCTGCAGAAATATAAAGAAAAATGATATAGTAAATACATTCTGTGAATTCCACAGGCCCTTTTCAGGGCCGAATTTGGTATTAAATTTATATGGCCACTCCTACAACACACATGATGCCGAGTAGTGCTAACAGAGGGTGGAGATCACAGCCTTTTCTCTCTCCAGTATTCTCCTCTCAGGAAGTCTACCCACACACTTGCAAAACAGACCGCTCCTGTAAAGTGTGATATTTAAAAATATTTTTCAGTTCTTGGATCTCAAAATATTACCACCTGGTTTATGCAACTGTGCTAGAGCACAAAGTTTACTGACAACAGTTTGCTTTCTTAAAGCATCTTCTGAGAAGCCTTGATAAATGTCCATGGAGACCTCAAGATTTATATGAAGAGGCTGAAAACCACTGTTAGACATGCAGGTAGAAGAACAATCTGTGCAGATTCACTGACCACAAACAACAGGCAGGTCTAGGGAGTTCCTTCACTGAGAAATGGGTATAAATTTCTCAATCCTAGCAGAGCATCCCATACAGAGCTTGATGCTCATTAAATTGGGATCCAGAATTTCACTATAAAATTTTTATTTGGAAAACAAAAATAAACAGGCCAACCTCGTTTTTGTTTTTAATCAATTTCACCACTTACCCTACCCAGTTTCTAATTATACAAATTCAATCGTTTAGCAGAAAACCATGCAAACCAAAACCAAACATTTTTTTCCCCTCCTCCCAGCTTTTGCCCTTTGCGTTTATCAATCTCTAAAATGCAGCCTTAGTTGGTTTTACTGGAAGACCAGTGGGAGGCAAGACACTGTTTTGTAAATTAAGGGACTAGGGCGTTGTTTTCGGTGAAAGCAGCCTTTAGTCACAATGCTAATTAGTCACTGAACTTAAACAGGTGCTTAAAAACCAAGCCAAGGACAGAGGGATTTAAATTGCTTGTTTAACCACCTCTTCCACTCTTGAAAACTGCACTAAATAACACTACTTACATTTGCTTTACCAGCATTTTTACAAAGTTCCAGTCACCGAGGGTTTTTTTTTAGCCTGAAATTATTTACAATTTTCATGCAAACTTCACCACCACAAAAATAATATAAATAGTAATTTAAAAAAAATAGAACTCTTACCCCTTCACAAACAAAATAAACCAGATTCTCCCTAGAGTTTAAGAATATTTCTGGCAAACACATTTTTCTGAGGGTAATGGCAACTTAAGAGGCTGGGTGACCTACTAGCAAGAACTATCAAACTGATAAGTGACAAGGCTGAACTTCAATCTGGTTCAACACTTTAAGTAAATATCGAGGTTAGGTATACATGAGACAGAAGATAACAGAAGATGAACAAGGAGTCCATATTCTAAAACAGAGCTACTGCTCTTGTGTGAACTTACTTGTGGAAGAGGGTACAAAGCTGGAAGACTTCCATTTGTTACTGTTGGTGAAGAGGACCAGGAGAGCATTTCTACTCTCCTGCAAAGTGCCCTGGCTCTTAGCAAACTTAACCAGGTTGTGCTCAATTCTATTGTTGAATACATGTGTTGTAGTTACCAAAAAGCCATGGTTGGAGCTGCTGTTTGCAACCCACTTGGAAACCTGCCAATGACAGGGGAAAAAAGTATTTCGATATTCTTATTACAGCATTACAATTAAGCAATGTTTGTATCAGGAAAAGGGAACAGGCAACAAGCTATGACACCATAAGAACATATATTATGACAAAAGTGAGGTAACTGTATAGCTGAGATTCAATTGAGTTTAACATTTAAATCAGTAATGCATCATTTAAAAATACAAAATACCATATGCATTCCCCAAAGCTACATTTACAGGAAGATAATTAATTTCAGAGAATTTACTAATGAATAGACGAGTCTAGGAATTAAAATTAACATTAAAATAAATACTCTCTGACTTTAGCCAGGAATTTATTTTTCATAGAAATCTTAATAACAGTGTAATATGAACTCTCCAGACTTTCCATACCATTAAAACTAATTTACATCTAACAAACATGATATTTGAAGAAATTAACGTGCAATCAAGCAAATTTACTTTATCTAATTGTTATAATTACAGACCAGTAGATAAGGCCAGACCATTCTCAAGCAGGGCTATCATGACTTAAAATGCAACTCAACACATCATCCAAGCATGCTGTTCAGTCTGATCATAAAATCTTAGGCAATGAACAACGCTGTCCATGAGTACAGATTTAAACTCAAGAAAATATGCTTTAAACCACGTTTGGTTTTTTGCTATGGAAAGGTATTCACGTACTGATAGTTTATCTACAAAACAAGTATTGAAACTAACAAATAAAGAAGTCTACAGAGGAAGTTAAATGAAAAACAATACAACCATGATAAATTCCAGAAACACAACGTTAAAGCACACTGCTCTGTAGTAATGTCACCAGAATAAAAAGGAGAAATGAAAAACCTACGCTTCACACATAATCAATGCCATCTCATTTGACAGCCTAAGGACTAACATGTTTTAATCATAATGACATACTTTGGCCTGATATCCCTTCTATCGTCTACATTTGGGTTACTCAGTTCTCATCATGCCTGTGCCGCTAGCAGCATGTGAACTCTTTTAATTCAGGCAGCACCGGCTGTACTTTTAAGTGTAGAGAGAAAGCTTCTCCCTCTGTTGCTGTCCTTCAGTTTGGTTTGACCATAAAACCCACCATAAGGGCAATGCTGGACTTATGAGCTGACTGTCATTCTAAGAGATTTAGAATTAAAATTAAGTCGGAATTCTCTGCTTACTGTCTGTGTGACGCTGAATACTTCCCAGCCTTCTGTGTACAGTGACAATAACCGTGATGCAATGAGATGTCTTTTCTGTGGCTTACTTCCACTCTCCAAGAGCTCATACACTTCCACCTTGATGAGAGAAATACAACAAAACAGTAAGAAATGAAGCCAGTTGTTCTTCCAGTAACACAAGAAGGATGAAGATTTAAACGTATGATGTGACAAAAACATGCATAAACTTCTCATTCTAAACCAGGCAAAAAGTAGTTTTTAGACAGTTTAACAGAAAAACAAGTATCACTACATGCATCTCTTCTAGATGTCTTCAGACGCAGGATACGGGACTGTTTGATACTATTGAAAAATATCCTGACCATCCCTCTTTCTATTTTGAGCATCTGATAGCATGAAAGTCTTCTGTTCCTCCACATCTTTGTCTTCAGGTCTGCAAACGTCCAGTCCTGCCTTTTGCCAAAGGAACAGACACACTCAACGTCAGAGCCCTCACCTGCCCTATCTTCCTGTGAATCCCTTATGATTATTATTATTTTTTAGACAGCTCAAGCAGATAAATTTAATTCGGATTTCAAAACATCTCAAACCCCTGAAAGGTACAGTCTGTTTTGACATAGGTCTGACACAGGTATCTTTAGGGAGAGCTTACTGCAATAGCGCACAAAGGACAGTGTACTGCCAAAGACAAAACTCTGCGTCTCATTTTTTTCCATGCTGGAGGCGAAGAAAAAAGTAAGGACAATAGTTAAATAAAAATCAAAATCAATCAGGTTTATGTGGTAAGTGGCTGCACTCCTCATTTTCAGTATTATTAACGTCGAAAGCACAAGTGTTTAACCGACAGATTATTTCCGCACTTACTTTACAAAAGTGTTTCACGTCAGACCTCCTAGACACATGTGTCCTCTTGAGCTTGAAGACCCTGAACTCGGCTTTCAGCACCTGCTCGCCCTTCTCCATTGCGCTGATGTCGAAGTAGAAGTGGTACTGGTCCACGGGAACTGGAAAAGAGCCTTCTTCAGGAACAACGCACGACCCCGAAAAACAAGCCGTACCCCCGCGTCTTCCACAGAAGCCCCCAGGTCCGCTCCAGTCTGCAGGGGGGACGCGACGCGGCAGGTGAAGGGGCTCCGCGGCGGGCGCGGAGGC
>NW_020799105.1:6843793-6880944 GCF_003259725.1 Athene cunicularia
CTGAGGGCGGCGAGGCGAGTGCGCGGAGCGCTGGGCAGGGTGCTCAGCCCTGATGGCCGCTGCCCCCGGGGGTGGGCGGCCGCGCCTCGCCCGGGCCATTAAGGCCCCTTAAGGGCTCAATGGAGGCATCGCAGCTCGCTCGTTAACGAGAGGGGGCCGCTGGCCGGGCTCGGGGGATCGGCTGGTGGTTTCGGGGGAAGCCAAGTGCCTGCAAAAAAAGCCGCACTTGTGAAAGTCTTATTCTTTAAATTTACTTTTTAAAAGGCTGTGATTTGGGCATTGCTGATCCCAGGTGCTGTTTCTTGTCCTCGAGGGCCCCAGCAATAAAACGTACATTTGAAAGTGAGCATCCGCCTCCCTTTCTTCCAGCCTCGCAGCCCAGAGGATTCCCCCTGTGGACCCGGGTATCAGGCTGGACTCGGCCTGGCCGGGCTGCAGGACCGAGCCTGCGCCTACACTAGTCTCTGACTCCGGCCCTGCAGCTGCCCAGAGGGAGGCTTCAGGGACATAGTTTGGATTTCTGCTAGTGCCGAGCGGTGAGAACTTCGAAATAATAAGAGGTGGGGGGAGGTATATGCATACTGAAAAGCTATTTTTAAAGGCTTAGATAATGGCCAAACCGAACCAGCTTTCAGTAAGTTGCCTCCCCCCCTTCTTTAGTTGATGGAGTTCCACCTACCCGTGAAGAACTACACTCCCAAGCATCTTGCAGACTAGCCCTTTTTAAGGCAGTCTGGCAATTTAGTGAGGAGCAATTAGACATTCCTGATGGTTCACGCAGCTGTGCCTGTTCTGTTTGTGCCACATGGCCCCATGTTCGGGAGGTAGGTTATGGAGCAGGTAGGAATATCTTCTAGCTCCTCTGCTTAGGCACACTGTATTTAGACAGGAGTACTTGCACTTGAGCAAGTATGTGGGCACTGACCTTTTGGTGCTCTAAAGCTGAAGTTTCTAGGGCACTTGGCCATGTGGCTCTTCAGCTCCAGACTCCCTGCTACTGGTCACTTGTTCCAGCCTCCAGCTATTGTAGCCACATGTTTGAAAAAAAAATTGGATCGTTATTATTACTGTTTTTTTTCACCAGGAGACAAGCTTACAGGTCCAGTTTACCACATGAGATTCAGAGGACTGATGGAGGAAAATGAGCAGCAGCGATAGGTTAATCAGACCAGTGTAAAGAGCACTATTGCTACAACCAGCTTTGATTTTCAAAACTCTCTGTCTTCTAAGGGCTGTAGGTACCTCAGCTCATGGCTAACAGCAGTGCTGGATGAAGTAAAATCCATTGCCCTACCTGCCTAAGTGCATGAAAAAAGACTAGTAAGATATGAGAAATCATCACTAGTCAGCTCTGCTTCCACTCCACTGCTTCTTCCTGTGCTTATCCTCACAAACCTTACCCTGCCCTTGGGCCTCTTCATTTACTTGTATCCTCCTTAGACCTATACCTCCATTTTTACTCTCCTGGTGCTGCTTCCAGACATTAATGTCTGGAAACACATAGCTAGGGTTCCCAAACAACCTTAACTCTGCCCTAGAGACAAAGATTTATGAAAAAATCCTCTCTGTTTAATATAAGCTGGGACCACAAACAACGAAATGCCTCAATCATAGTAGTGCAACTGCAGAAATTCCAGTCTACAGTTCGCCAAACATAACCCACTGAGTGCTGTGTTCTTTTATTTTCATATTTCTGATTAGGCAAACAACATAATGAAAGCCTCGCTCCCTAATCTTTCGTAAGACTGTATGACTCACCACTTATGTAAGCCTTATGCAGGAGTTGGTCATAGCTCCGCTGATGATACTACATACTGGTTTGCAATTAGTGCAAGGCTTCAACCTCCCTGTTCTGTACAATAAAAATAGGCTCTCTCAACTTACTTGTTGTAAGCAGTGTGGCTTTGGGAGCCCAGGAAAAGCAGGGAATCTGTAGGGAACTATGACATATAGTTAACAACTTAAAATTTTAGGTGGATTCTCTAAAGAGTTCAGCATTGGCATTTCTTTTCCTTCTCCATCTCTCAAACGACTGAACAAACAGCTTGCAGGGTCTGAAGAGTTCAAAATCATCTAGCTTTAGGGTATAGTTTATGGGTGAGAACAGTGGGATTTATTATGTGGCCTGCCACATCATCTTTGATGCTATTACAATTAATATGAGACAGCAATATTTAAAAAGCATGGTTATTGCATGGTATCAGTAGTGGAAAGAGCAAAGTTTAGTTGGGAGCCTTCACTGTGCATTTCAGAACCTTAGCAAGTTTGGACTTAAATGCAAGTCCAACCCTGCCATTCAGAAAAGAAGAATTCAGCTCAGAATATACTCTCTTCTCCTATTAATTTCATGTTTTTCATGACATTTCAAACAATAAAAACCTAGGGGATAGAGCTTCTTTCTCAATACAGCTGCCTGACACTTCTCCATACATTCTCTGTGCAGGTTCTGCACAGTTTAATGTATGGAGTTTAGTGACTCACATCATCTCTTCTTTCTGGAGAGGAAAAAAAAAAAAAAGTACCTTTCTGCTCCCTGAACGCTGAAACGATGTGCTGCAGTCTTCACTGTGGCTTCTCAGTGAACACAAGGCATTTCACTCACTTTATAGCACCTTAGACCCATTTAAAAAGGAAAAGAGGAATGACCCTTGCATTAAAGATGTCAGACTTCTCTTTACTTTTAATGATATTAGAGGCAACAAAACTTCTGCTGGTGATTCTGGCTAAGAATTACTAAGGAAAGCTTTATCTTCTAAGTCTCAGCTGAAGGAACAGGGCTGTACCACGAGAAATATGTGAAGTAGGAGTGTTGACGTCACCCCAGAGCCTAGAATAGCTGTCCCTTGAGGGCTGGGTAGATGGAGAGCGCCACTGAGTTAGTAAGCGTATATTCAGCATTTAGCCTGAATGTTGGAAGAGGGAAATTATAAATGGCCCTAAGTAGCAGAGAATGTTTTTACCATGTATCTAATATATAAATACCTTTCCCAGAGGAAACAAACTCCCAAGTGCAGACTTGCCAGCACATCCTGACTCCAAGACATGTGTCCTACTCAGGCCCTTCAAAAACTGGCCTCTCAGCAATTTTGTGCGATAGCTTTGTGTAAACTACAGTTGCTGAATTAATGATCTAGACACTAAGATGTCATATTATCTCTTTTTTTCCAAGCAGGACTTTTGTACTGTGATAATCATTTCCTGAAACATTTCCAAAGGACTTGAAAGATTTCTTGCCTTCCCCGAAAGACTATCCATCAGATGGGAAGACCAATGCAGCAGGCAGTATAGTACCACATCTTAAGTCACCCAGAGGTTTATAGCAGGACAATACAGATCTCCCTGCTCCTGAGACACCAAACAGGTAGATTACTCCACATTTTAAACTATCTCAGTGACTATTATTCCTTCCTAATTTTTCTGGATGGTTTAAATAATTTCTTGACCCATATACTCGGAGTAAGCAAAGTTTGAATAAACCTGCTACAGGGTCTCTTCACATCTAATATTTTGATCATCTTTACGTATCTTTTCAGAAAGCACAGCCACCTCCAACACAAGAGACACTGCATCATCCTTCCTTGCTGAACCACTGAGATATGGCTGTTCCTCAACACCTCTTCCCTTTAAGAGAAAACTGCTTAAACTGTTTCGATTTGATGTAGAATCAGAGCAGTATGCAAAAATAACGCAGGTCTGGTATATCCCACCAATTTTATTATTCATCTACCCAGTTCCTCCTAAAAATAGAATTATTTTATGTTGAAGAAAAGTGTTATTCTTTTGAAAGAACACTAGTCAAGTTATTGTTTTCTCTGAGACTGTTTTGTCAAATTAATTGCTTAAATTGCTGCTTCCTGTGACAGCTTTCCTTAAGGATACATACTGTAACAATAACTAGAAAAAGCAGCGTGAAAGTTATGTGATGCCTGCCAGGATATCTTTGTCACTGAGAAAGTATGGTGTATCATTATATGTGGATTTTTTTAAAAATAGATGTCAATATGTAACTTTTTAAATCCCTACCAATGCTGTTACGAGGATTCTCTTCTCATTTTCACGCTGTTTACTGAATAGATTTTGTGTATCTGCTCAGTCTCGGCAAATGCAAAATATTCTCCCTCTGTGAAGTGCTTTTCCCTTACATACTGGTGATGGGGCATTATGGTTCCTGGCAGTATTCATTCACTACCAAACTAGGTTAATTGGTAGATGAGAAAAGTCCTGATTCAATTGTAGACTAACATCAGTATAACCAAGTGCACTTCATATGTAACTTTAGCTGGGGAATCAAGACACAAAGGTCTCTTCAGATGACTACTGAAATCATTGCCACTGCCTATCTCCATGATTTCTGAAAAGCTCATCTCAAACTGTATCTTGTGTTCAGCCAAAAATGGAGCCCACGAGATCTCTCTCTGAAAATCAACCAAAAACCTGTGCAACAGACTATCCCTTTTCAGGAGCGTACTCACCTCTAATTGTCCTTTCCATACAGCAGTACGAATAAGCACACAGAAACTGGAGGAAGGCTAATGTTCTGTGGCTGTTTCAATCACATACGTGCAGCATCCCAGATTACATCCTTTTTGGCTCTGATGAAGGCTAGTATTGGAAGGCTAGGTCCTCGAGGAACAGCATCAGCCATCAGTGGAGCTGCATTTACAACAGCTGAGGAACTGGAAAAGTCTTAGTCCTAATGACTCAGTAGCTCAAAGAAGGAAAGAATCCCATCAAGTCCTTCTGAAAGTCTTGTCCCTTCTGTTGTAGCTTCTTGAAAAGCAGAGGATTGCACTACTAGAAGACAGTCAAATTTAGCTAAGTTTAGCAATCAAATTCAAAAGCAAAGCTGACTTGTGACTTGAATACAATTGTCTATAGGTGACTATCATCTGAAGCCCAAACTTACAGATTGAAAAGCCCAATTCTCTGCAGCTCTACTCGTGTAGGTAACATTTATTAGCTGTAGTGGACTCAATTCTCCACATGGTGTAGCCCTTTGAGAAGGGGCTGAGCCACAGTATAAAGTTATGGATTTTAAAATACTCCTCTCCATTTTTAATCACCATTTCTATCAATCTATCCATTCAGCAACCTGCTAACATTTATTTTGTGGCAGGTCATTATTGTTCAAAAGAGTCAAATGCCTACAACCTTTAACAGAATCTCTTTTCTTTAGGCCAGAATTTTGTTCTTATACTAGAGATGAGGGAGTTGGCTATAAAAGACGTAAGTGTTCAGCAAAAAGATGAATGCAGGGGAATATACACCTGGAAGAATGTAAAAGGAGGATGGGATGGGGAAAAACAATAAACAAAGTGAGAGGTTTTTTTACATTCCCCTTTACAAATATGGTTTGAAATCAGAAGGAACAATTATGGTAAGTTTTAACTTCTGCTGTTAAAATACCAGTGCAGCACATTTTACCCAAACAGTGCACACAGTCCCCATAACTGCTTATAGAACAATCCAAGTTTTTGCTATTAGTTTTCTAGGGTTTTGTTCAACTGCATGTGTCTTTTGAGCTGTGTGGGTAGTATGTCACATCATCTATACTGACATGACATTTCTGGAGTAAAATGGTGCTCAACTTTTAGCATCTTGACAGGAAAGAAATTTTCAGTAGTTCCTTTTAGTATTTTTTTAAAAAATTAAATATTATAATGTTTCATGCTGAAATGTCTTTCCTTAATAAAATGTAATGATTTTTTCCAACTTGATTCCTAAATTAACATCTGTATTTTGATCATTCTTTATCCCCTTTTTGCTGAGGTAAGAAAACAATTAACAATACACAAGCATTCTACATGAGTGATTTTTGGAATCATGCAAATAAAGTAGCAGCTACCAGCCGGAAACTGCAAAGGCTAAAATATAAGCTTTGAAAAATACTATACATCTATAAGCTATTTAATGGTAAACATGTTTGATGATGCAGTATTAGTAGTCAGGAATTATTTCAGTTACTCTTTAAAGTTAATTCCTTTCGCATTTTCAAACAGGTACATCTAAACAAATAAAAATCAGATAATGCTTTTATTCCATAAAGTAGGATTATTCTGAAATAACTCTTCTACTTTAAAACGTATAGCAGCCATATTATTTTCCAGAACAACTTTTACCTGTAAATCAGCCTGTAGACCTTTAAATCACATATACTTTTGAGATGAAATTTTTTTTTTTTTGTTTTATACTAATATTAATTCAGTCTTTTAAACAAAAGCTAGTACTGGAAAAATATCTAGTTGCTAGGATGCATAATTTGCAGTTGTATGAAAAATGGAAATGTAATTAAAGATAATATGAATCATTTAGTCAGAGCCACACTATACAGGAAAAGATGGTTCCCCCATCCCACTCTTCCCTCAGCCCACAAAGACGACTTCTAAAACAGACTTTTGGTTTTGCTTTTTTAATAAGTCCATAAAAGCCAAGGATTTATAAAAAGCACATGCAAGTTCATTTACATTAACAGATGAGTGAGAAGCTGCAAACTTTCCTTAGTACAGGAAAGATGTCTTTAAGACATCTTGGAACAAGACATGAGAACTGACAGCTAAAGTGACAACAGCAGCTTTGCTGACACCAGAATTCCTGATTTGTTCCTGGGCACAGGTATGCGTGTGGACATGACACCCGAAACGCATTAGAATTCTCTATGGCTTTGAGAACTGCATAACTGGTTTGTTTTTACTCTTTTATTGATCCATTTTAACTTGTATCAACAGATCTAGAATTTTTGAAGTGTTTTGTAATTGCAGTCTAGATTCTTGGTTTCATCTTTCTCCTGAAAGAGGGAATGTAAGTGAATATAAACGGATCAGAAAGATGTCAGGAAAAGGTGCAACACAGTCCCCACCTTCAAATGCCACGAGGAAAAGGAACAGATTCTTGAACTGTCTGCCCTCTCCAACTGTCTGTGAAAAGCCAGCCAACCAGTTATTGAAACAGTGAGGCACAACTTTTTGCAAATCTCTACAGATTCTTTAGCACTGAGCAAAACCAAAAGGAAAATCCACTGGAAGTATCTTGAAGGCTTTCTTTATGAAAACAGTGTTTATTCTTGCTTCACCATGCATCTTTCAGTATTTGTACTTTGCCTTGAAGTAAACAAGATACTGTCACACTGAACAAAACCCTAAAAGTAGCTCAGCTTTCCCTTTTCTCAATAGCTTAGGAA
The DNA here is from genome assembly GCF_003259725.1 of Athene cunicularia. NCBI lineage: Eukaryota > Metazoa > Chordata > Aves > Strigiformes > Strigidae > Athene > Athene cunicularia. The sequence goes on from NW_020799105.1 coordinate 6,850,971, forward strand.
CAGGAAGGACATTAGGCATTATTTAACTGTTCCTAATTTAAGCTGTACAGTAATTTAATGTTGCTGCAAGAATGTGGTTTTCTTCTCAAAATCTATCCATTTTTTTCCCCTTAAGATTTCCTTACAGAGCAAGCACATTAGTACCTTGAAGACAGACCTAATGTAGTACTTGGGTTTGTTAACAAATAATCCAATTCTTCCTTCCTGGGAAGAAAATGGGTATTAGAACTTGTCTGACTGTCAGGAAGACTGAGATTTTTCCCTATCTACTGAATAGGTATGACCTGTAACTTATGTATAAGCTCCAGTTATGTCTCTTGCCAAAAGTGATTATGTTTAGTAAAATACAGTGAAACCATTCCCCCTCTGATTAACTAACACCTCAGTCTTTGTCAAGGTATAAAATTAAGCGCTAACAGGGAAGTGGAAAGATTTTGACATAAATTACAGTGAGACCCGTGCACATTTCATGGGATTTCAATTATCAGCCCACAACCTGTGACAAACATAACAGTTACTGTCACCTCAGTGGTAAGAAATATTGTACCAAGCAATTGCCAGTGGTGTATGGGACTGTAACCAAATTCATGACTATGGTGTAGATGGGTTTTTTGTACTATAATTTTCCATAATTATCAACTGTCAGTCATCTCAATACCCTGCCAGGCTTTCCATTCTTTGTGATTAAACCTCCATGGCAGTAGAATTATTTCCCAAGTTAATTAGTGATTTGAGTTACTATATGCTAGATGCTGGCAACAATGAAAGCACCAACATTACAACAAAATTCTCACTACTGCTGGAAGTGTCATACAACAATACTGATGTACTTGTCAGTACAAGTCAATCTTATGCTGACCACTACCATCATCTTTCTCTCTTTTTTTTTTTTTTTTTTTTGCCCCACGACCAATCAAGTAATATACAAAAAAACCTAGGAAGATGTTCTTGGAATTTCACAGAAATCGAAGTCTTACAACCCACAGCAATATCCATGGATCTTATTGCAAGTCAGTATGTATTCTTCATCCCATTTATATTAAGATTTCTTTTGAAGAAAAGGTGCTGATATTTTGTATTGGTTTTTAATGTATGAGGTAGATGGCAGTTTCATATAAATAGTGTAAATCAAAAATTAAGTTAGCTCTGAGCCTGCAACAAGCGCTGCACCACTGACTGCTCAAGTAAATTATTAAATCATGAATTCGAAATAATTCCTCATTTTAAAAGACAAACATTAAGTCTCTGAAAGGAAAGTGGTGGCTGAGCATACACTGACAGGTGCCTTCCCTTGACAAAGGTCAGCGGAATTCCGGCTTTAGCCTCCAGACACCTTCACCATTCGGGTTCCTATGGAAGGTACAGAGATTGCGGAGAAGTTCTCTAAAGATGCAGGACTGTGCTGCAGGCAGTCTGGACTCAAATTCATGCAGTAGTTCCTGAGTGCTAGCCTCGCCATCCACGCGGGCCTGGAACGCTATGAAGTTACGCATATCCACAAGCAGTTCATCATGTTCAGTTGAAACTGAGGCAGGTGCTTGCTGATGATTCTCATCTCCCTCATTCCTCATCTGCTGTGGTAAGAGGTGGTTTCTTGCCCTCATTTTAGCTAATAGAGAGGAAGAGTCTAGTGCACTGGATGACAATTCTCCAGATTTTCCATCAAAATACCCACTGGAACTACACTTTACATTTTCTTTCTTTACTGTATCTGCATCCTGTAAATAAACATACAGACTATGGAGAAAGTTGGATTTTGAGATCCACAGAATCTGTTTAACAAAATCTGCCTACTGTTTAAACAACAAACAGGAACACTCAGAAGCTAGTCATCTAAAATACACAATAAAGAGGCAATATGTTCTGGTCTCAGCTTTAGAATTTAGGAAGTGAAGGAAGAGCATTGCTGGTCTTGAGACAGATAACCAGACCATGTTGCAATTTGCAACTGCTGTATCTAATTAGACTTCATCAAGATGCTACATCAAAGCTTGAAAAAAATCAAATTAATGGGTGACTAAAATTTCTAGAATTCTATACAATCATAAGACAAATGTGTATGAGACATCTACAGTATAAATCAGATGTGTTGCATAAATCGGAACATTTCAAATATATCGGCTTTTAAAAGAGAAATATTAGCTTGTGTCTCTCACCTTGCACTTCTTCGCAAGTGATGCGCAAGTGGAATGTGAAGAACGCAGCATAGGGTTGCTTTTTTGACCAAATCGATTCCTAAAAACCCACAGAAGAATTAACTCCATAAAACATCCTTCTCAAAATGATGAGGATAGTTCTGCCAAAGACACTGACTGGGTTTGCATTTTAGGGTTCTCAAGAGCCCTCTGCCAAACTCTCTCTCATCTACTGTGCAACAATAATGCTTTTTTTGTGCTTCAGAATGGATTTCCTAGGCTTGCAATAGGTCTTCATGTCTTTATTAAATATGAAACATGAAATTCCACTTGCAAATATAAATGAAAAAAAAAAAGATAAATCTATAGCATCCTAAGGAACTCTTCTGTTTTTAGAAAAGCAGTGTGAGAACTGAACTTACTTTATTCCTGATGGTGCACCTGAAAGACCACGCATGCCTGTCCACGTTGGCACACCAGAAGCAGCTCCTAAACATCGCTGTCGAGAGACTTTTAAGACTCTTAAGGCATCCTGGGCCACTCTGTTTGCTTCTGCCTCCACCAGCACATGATCTGCACTGGAAGCTTCCATAATGGCATCGTGCTTCATAACACTGTGTACCCCTAAAAAACAGAAGACAAAGAAAAGATGAAGGAGGACATCTGTCAATTTACATTGTTATCTATAAAATTAAATATTCACAATTTCAGTGAATGCCACAATCACATTCTTCCTTTTTCAGGTTGATTATATTCAGCACTTTAGCATAGTAATTTCTACTAAGAGAAACCCCTTCTATCAGTTAAGCAATCTGACAGCAAACCACTTTTGGTGTGCTGATGAGGTCATTATTCACAACAGACTTGGTAATTATGTAGGTAAATCGATCATTTCTATTGTTATGGACAGGACAGACAGAAGAAAAAACCCTTGAGTAAATGAAGGTTGGTTACATCCTTATTTCCAGAAGAAACACTGCATTACTTCTACATCCAGCAGTGTTTCTGGAAGGCTGCAGATCTCTGACATGTTTGTGCCAAGGTAATTAGCACATATGTAACGGAAGCATTTCACCAACAAACATCTTAATGTTTCACTACAGTAACAGAATAGATAAAACATGTATTGCATTGTAGCTCTAGCCATCAGAGTAACAGAACTGCTCCTTCCCTCACTTGCATAAGTTTTATATACTTCTGTTTAAATAGCTTAACACTGATGAACAGTTACCTGATTTTTTGAAAAGTTTCTCCAAGACATAATCATCATTTTTCTTTGAGTCCTCCTCCTTCTCTTCACTGTTCTCCCTTCTGTATCGTTTTTGTTTCACTAGATGAGGAATGCGCTCTCCTTCAAATTTGGCATCTTTGTGATGTTTCTTCTTAGACTTACTTTTGTGACTCTCACGTGACAGCATATCCACCCTGTGCTTTGTTTTTGAGGTGCATTTATAATGATTATTATTTGATTGGTCATCTTCAGTTTTAGCAACCTGCTTTTCCCAAGAGCCACCTGCACCACGTGTAAGGCTAAAATCTCCCTTGACATTTGCATTAGCTGCTCCATGTACTTCATTGGCCACCACAGTGTTCAGGCAATTGGCATTCTCTGAAGACCCTGCAACACCTGGCAATGACTGGGACATAACTTTGTCAGCTCTTTCCAAGCTTTCCTCCTTGCTTGTCTTCAATGAAATTGTATTAGTAGCAGCTTGTGCATTATCTTTTGCATAGCTATTTTGGTCAAAGGCTTCCAAATTTCCTCTGGTTTCTACACTTGTCTCAATTACTTTAGAAGAAGAATTTGTCATGCAGGTGGTTGAGTAGGAGTTGGATGATTTGTTGTACTTTACTGAGCTGCTTTCTCTAAGACGGAGATCACCTTTAGAAGTGTCATTATCAGATGGCTTTTCAAGTTTCCGTTTCAAGTGGTGTTTTGGGACTTGAACATCTGAACCAGTACCTGAGGGATGAATGAAATTAGTATCCATTTATCAAACACTTGAAGCATTTTTTCTTTTAAACAAATGAAAAAAATGTCTACCTGCAAAAATTGCACTTGTTTCTGTCCCCTGAGACACATCTGGGCTGCTCAGAGTAAAAAGTTCATAAAGGTCATTGGATTTGAAAAAGCGCCTCTGCTTAGGGTCTTTCAGCACTCTGTTTGTTAAAAACTGTTTGAAGATTTGTCTAAAAAAAGAAAAAAGTACTTTGTGCATGAAACAACGTCTAGCTATGTTTAAGTACTGAATACAGTACTTAACAGAAAACTGTATAAGCACAAATGTTACCCTGCAGAACAATTGAGCAGTGGGAAGATGATGTTAGTTTCCAGAAGACAATCTTGAGTTAGTAACTTTCAAACAGCCAACTAAATTGTTAAACACAGGGATTTATTGTTTTGCAACAACCCCATAACACAACAGGTAACCACCATCCTTGAAACGTCCTATGAGGCATCCCTTAACTAAGCAATAAATAACTTCACAGCTAAATTTTTTTTTTGCCCATTAAAATTGAAAAGCTTGCATATATTACAATAAAACTATCAGAACACTCTTGAAAGAAAAACAAGAGCTTGTCAAAATTACAACATTTTAATGGTTCAATCGATTGGAGGAATCAAAAGCAGAAGAGTAGCTCAGTCTGATGGTGATGACTGCATGACAACCATGGAAAAGGGAAACAACCTTGTGGTTGAAAGGAAAAAAGAGCCAATGTGCAGAGGACTGAAAAGAACAAATTTGGGGAATAACTAAGCTGCAAGAAGTCTAGTATTGGTAAATCTACTCTGTTATGTTTGTACTACACAGCTTTTGATTGCAAGTTCTAGGCACTATTTTTCTGCACAAAATATACACCCCTAAATAAATCCAGAAATCAGTTCTTAAAAAGTGTTTTTATCATGGTTTTGGTTCTGCTGGCATTGAGCAGGGAAACTATTTTTAAATCCAATTGGCAAAAACTAAGCTTAAACAAAGGTGTCAGTTACTGTATTGCATCCATGATGGCTGTCCTGACCTTTAGAACACACCTCCTTGATGTTGTCAGTGTTGTTCAAACAGAAGTATGCCAGCAGGACACAAGCCAACCAACAGCAGATGCTTTGGTCCATGTGGTAAAACAGATTAAACAAGGCACTCAATAAGTGAGGGTATTTCATAATTTAGAACTTTTCAATCATCTGCATTTTCAAAGAGGATATTCCAGTTCTAAAGAGTAATGCCTAGACAGAGGATTCCCAGATATGTTCATTAGAATTCATGAGTGAAGCTAACTACCAAGAAAGCCAAACAGGAAAGGAAAACAAAGATTTCATTGATTCTGAAATACAAGCACTTTAAGACTTTAGCTACATTTTGGAATAAATAACATAAATATGACTGGTATTTCTTGGGATTTAATTCTCTCAGTTTGGAATGATTTGGGAATAAAATCAAATGCGATTTGCAGAGCAGTAAACGGATGTATGTACCACATACATCTTTATATATCCTAAGGACAATATAAAGAAATGTTGCATTTCAGACTTTTCGGTCTCATGTTGAGTAAGGGGCTCATTTTTTCCTGTCTGTGGCCCATACTCTCTCATTTACAGTGAATTCTGGATGTGCTGGACACAGCCACTGGAAGACTGATAAGGTATATTTAGTACGTGGGACTTGGAGCTAGAGAAGGAGCAGCACAGCCCTCAGCTGGGAGTCTAATATTGGAAGAGGGGCCATTTCTCAGCAGAAATTTTTAAAAGCTTTCTGTGATGTGCCCATCATGACCAAGATTGGTGGTTACAAGCCATGTGTGCATGTGCACAGGTGTGTCACTGTTACACGACCTCAGATTCGTTACCAACATTTTCTTCAGCCTACGGCTGTATACAAGAAATTGTTCTGACTGACCTGTGGTATATCTTCTCTTCAATAGTACCTGCAGTGAGAAGCCTATACACAGTCACCTGTTTCTTTTGGCCTATTCTCCAAGCACGTTCCCGAGCCTGGAACACAAAAGGTTTGATTACCAGACATTAGCCTCTTAGACATGTGTTTGACAGAGAGCTATGGATACCACTGTTTCAAGGCTAGTTTGGATATCTAACAAATAGTTCAAGAGGTTACATAGCTATGGTATTTCTACAGTGTTAAGACAACTAACTCAGCAGGAAAGGAAAACAATTTTACAAAGTTTACATATGTAAAAAGACAAGTCTCCAATTGTACCAAGAAATCTATGAAAAAAAGAAAAAAATCCCATCCCCCATCCCCCCCGCCTTAAAATTAGAACTCTTATCTAGGATATGTACTTTATATAGACATAATCCAAAAGGGATATATTTCACAACAGAGCTTTAATATACACATTCCCTTTGAATTTTCTTAACTGAAAGCCTTCCAACAAATATCTTGAGCCAACCACTAAAACAAACCACTCTAGGTCAGGCTACACAGTTGCAGATCTCAGAGCTACGTAGGATTTCCACCAAAAGTAGTTTTTTCCTCTCAAACATGTAAGCTCCATATACTGTTAAGTAATAAACCAGTCTTATCACACCATCAGATAAAGAACAGCTTCTTTATGGTATTGGCTTAACAGCAACTTCTAATAACATAGCTACTTATCATTACTTAGTGACAAAGCTAATTTAAGCAACACTTGTTCCCCTTTTCTTACACTGCATTGCCACCATGAGCAGTCATGCCTGTTCAAGAGCTTGCACTGCTGTACTCTCCCTTCAGAAACATCTACTTTGTTTGTTTGTTTATTGAAAAAACTCAGGCCATTTCAACTGTTTGTTTGGCTGCACTCTAAACAGACTGTATGAACAACAGGCAATATCGAAGAGTGGTATGGTATTAACAGCATAAAGGGGATGTGGTGAGAACCACTTAAATTGGCTTTGCCAAGAGTAATCATGATGTGGAACCGCACCCTAAGTGACCATTGCTGAGAACAGCAACTTAGGGAAGAGCAACATACTGATTTAACACTATTTGAGGAGATAAATGTCATTTTGTCTTCAGCTTTATGTCAACTTAGCTGGTAAATGGAATAGTAACAAATCACACTCACCTGTGTGTCTGTACTGGGATTCCAGTCAGGATCATAAATAATAACCCGGTCAGCACCAGTCAAGTTAACTCCAATGCCACCAACACGAGTTGTTAGAAGGAAAATAAATATGGATTTGTCCTACAACACAACAGAGAATTTACTAAAGCAAAAATTACCAAAGTACAAGACAATTAAAAAAATTTATTTCCTGGATTGTTTTATTATCAGCATTATTTGCAAAGATGCAAAGGAAGCCAAAAGGAATATACTTCCATGTTTGCCTAGCATCTCTTTTGACAAATAAAAGTAGTCTGATCTAAATTTCATTTACTGTTGTCCAATAACATTTCTTTTCCCCCTTTTCAACTCCATTTTTTCTTAGCAGAAAACTCAACTTAAGCGTGAAAAAAGTGATAACTTTTTCCCCCTCAACACAAAGGAAGTGGTTTCATTTGACTGAACTCCCCAGTTTTGTGTTTCAAACCTGAAGTAGTATACTTAAAAACAGACCAGAAAGAAATGGAAGAACTCAACCATACTCACTAATAAAGATGAGCATGTGGGATGCAACAGCTCACCTCATTATATCTTGTTATAAGGGGCTGTCTGGAAGCTATTGTTGTGGTGCCATCCATCCTGAGGTAAGAATAGTTTCTGTCTCTCACAAAGACTTCAAGTATGTGCAGCATCTGTTGTGATGGAAAAAATGTAATGAAATCCAGATGTGAAGACTGAGCAACTGTCCAATCAAGTCATAAGAATTCTGGTACTAACTGCAGTGCTAATCAAACAAACAAGATGATGACCAAAAACCTGTGAATCTTAAATGAGCAGAAATATCAACTTATGCAGTTGGGAAAAAACAAAGAAGTAGTTATTTCACTGCTGAATGCATAAGTGAAATGTTTGTGCTTAGTTTGGGAAGTCCAGAGCCATGGTCTCAAGACAATTAACCAGATAGATGCTGCAGCATTCCAAGGTAGCCTATGGAAACAAGACAAAATCATGAATACATAAGGAAAATGAACAAAGGTCACTGTCTGCGCTACTGGTCCAAAGCACACAATTCTGAGGATTAGATGTGCACACGCAGTAAACAGAGTGAGCAAAGTGACTACTAATTCTATCATGAAACTACACAGTAGGAGCAATAAATACATCACCACTACTTCAGCCTGGTATTATATGGGTACAACTGATACAAACTTTGACGCAGTATATTGAATTTGGGCAACGCTGCCACAACAGTGTCATTCCAGTAAAGCTCACTGAGCTTGAGAACAGGTCTCCAATTATTCCAAAGACATTAGTCATTCTGGTATTTTTTTTCAAGAAGATGTCAATTTTCTGAGAAGGACACTGCAAAAGGTGGTACTAATTACAAGTCTTGTTGGGGCACACACACAATAACTATAACTCAGAACAATTAAGCTCATCTTACCTGTCTTGACTGAGTAAAAAACAACACTCTGTGGCCTTGCTTGTGCCATATTGTCAGCAAGGATTCTACCACTATCATTTTTCCAGAACGTTTCCAATATCCAAACTGATCTGCTTCCTCCACTTCAGCATCTGGTACACCCTTCAAAATCCTTGGACCACCAGAGAAGAGGTCAGGGTGGTTGCAGATCTTTCTCAAAGCTACTAGTCCTGAGAAAATCTAAAGAATACAGGAGAAAAAATATTTTTATTTTGTTGAAAAATACATGGGTTGTGGTTGAGAAAAATAAAGAGGAATGGGTTAATCCAGTTATCATAAAGAAGTTGTTTTTTAATAGTGGTTTGGCTCTTTAGAGAAACCAAAGGATGCTAATACTTGTTTCATAGAAAGTTTTAGCAAAAATCAGTACAAGAGAAGGTCAATGAAATTTTATGTTCTTGTGAGCCTATTCTGGTGATGTTAAAAGAATTCTGTAACAATTTCCACAACAGGAAAATAGTCCCTAGCTATAACTCACAGTCAAATTTTTCCTACTCAAAAGGAAAAATTCTATCAAGTTTGTTACTTGAAATTATTGTGTCCTTCCTTCCAATGCCCGCCATGTTATTAGGTAATTTATGACAGACCTTGAGGATAGCAAGTGTACCCAACAGAATGCATGGTAACAAGAGAACAGATGAGTAAACATATCTGAACAAGCATATGAAGCTGAAAATTACTACTTTTGATGCCATGTTAGAAGGGTTCTGTGCAGTTATTAATTCAATAATATTACAAGCATTATTTATTCTTCTGATATAATGGGCACTCATAAAGATGAACTAGCTTGAAATAGCAAATCCCTCAATCTTCTGTCACTACAAGTTGGATGAGCCTGCTCATAATTTCTAGTTGGTTTGTACAATGGGTTTCTTTTTCAGCTGGGATTCACTGCTGTCATCACAAAACATCTAATAAAAGCATTGACATCTACTGTTCAAAATTTTCAGAACTCTAGCAAATGTGATAGCCCATTCTGTAATATCTTAGAGACATTTCTGCAGATAGTCTTATACAAGCCCTCTCTTGAAGATCAAGCTCCTTAAAATAATTTTCATTGGGATAACTAAAGAGACTAAGCACTTGTAAAACCTTGGCGACTATACCTTTGCAAGACCTGGAAAAATAAGAGTCAAAACAGTGATAAGGTCAACATCTGCTTTATATGGCACTGCAATATACATGGCTGTACTGACCACACAACTAACTGGAGTCACTGGGGGTGAGGGGAGAAGGGTTTTTACAGTCCACAAAACAAGGAAACATGTTGTAAATTACACATAACAAAGACGTATTACCTCTCACAAACAACAGATTTGTATCCTGCAGCTAAAATGGGAGTGAGAAAGTCCACTGCATTCATACAAAAGTCAAATGAACCAGATGTGTGCAATGCAGAAATCACAGGGAATAGCAGACTTTCTATACAGGTGAACAGCAGGCATTTGAAATGGTATTTCAATTACTGCTGTCATCCTGGGCAGAGCAACTTCAACACTTACATTGTGAGGATGGAGGCGAAAGATGTTTAAGTGACTAGTAAGAGAACAACAAGGATGCTTGCTATTTCATCTGCTACATGTTAAGACTGTGAAATCATCAACTGTTGCATCATAAAGTTATCATACCTGAACTGTACTCTCAGGACAAATTACTCTTCTTCTGTTGCTTCACTTTTGCAATTAGTTAAAAGCATGCATACAGTTACCTACAGCAGGTCATCCAACAAACCATAATTTGTTCCCAAGATCACAAACATATTGTGAAGCCCACTCCATACCTACTTTTATCTGGTCATGCTACTACACATGGATCAGTAACTGTACATACTTCATGGAACATTTCTGAGAAGAAAAGCCAGCACACATCCACAAAAGCATAAGAGTAGTGTGTTTGCTTCCCTTTCTGCTCAGAATCCAGTGAGAAGAATGTAAAGGTCAGTTCATGATTTTATCCATCAAAGTCCACCTGTCATTAACCTTAATTAATGCCAACCTGCATGTCTCCATTGAGAATCTGGTAAACTTCTTTAGAGTTGATGAAATTTTGATAGACTTGACGCTGCTCATCTGTCAAACGGCAAAAGAGGACCTACCAAAACAAACAAATGAACTGCTCAAGCCCAACCTGTAAGCCTCCAAATAGAGTGAATTTTTGTTTTACAATGTGCTACAGTTAAGCTCCACAGATCTGAGATACTAAGTTAAAAAACAGTGCATGGAAATCATTAGAAATAAAAAGACCTTAGAATTTTTAGAGAATGAACATAATCATTAAGATGGGGTTTGTGAGTTTTTCTGTGCTTTTTCCCAGTTGTTAAGTTTTCTCCTCAAATTGCTTTAGTTTTGGGAGTGCTGCCATTTCCTAGTTTTAATGAGGTAACTGTGCAATGTTAGTGTTCTCTCAAAGCTATGTTTATAGGAAACACTTTCCACTGTGTGTCTGCTATGTCCCTTATGACTTGAAAATTCTTAGTACCTCATAGGAAGGTTAGCACACAAAATCCGTTCTGTCACTAGCCTTTGAGTGTGGGCATATAATAATTTTTTAGATGGTCTGATGAGCAAAAATGAAACAAAATCAATTCCTTGCATCCTGCAAGGCACCCAACATTAAGTCAAACTTATGTAGTGCTCTGTGACTGACAAGAACAAAAATTAAATTTATTTAATCTGTTTATGATAGCATTCTTTAGAGTAAGTACCCTGGACTCATTAAAGTATATAGAAATTAAAAATTTGATTATAAAAAAAGATCAGACTGCACAGCAGAAATGGAATTATGTACCTTTCAGCACTGTCTTACAAAGACTAGCACGTCTACTTCTCTTTTACAGGGAGGAAACAGGAAGGAAGAAAGTGAGGAGAGGACAAAAAAGCCTGAAGCACTGAAACCTGAGTGGCAGAAGAGTCTCAATAATTACTATTAGTGAATATTTGTAGTAATCTCAGTTGTTTAAATAATCCTTTCAACATTCTCTACTTTGAATCAAAATGTTTTCTAAAAAATATCCCACCTCTTTGTAGAACAAACAAGTTTTAGATCAAAAAGCTAATATTTGGGAAATTTATTAAAATTTATAGGACCAGCTGGCTTGCAATATAAACAACTGCCATCAAGTATTTCTCTACTATTTGCTGCCCAAATTAACCTTTTTACAGCAGGAATCAATGTTAAAGTGTCGAAGAGATGCCCCATAGGAAACACTCTACAGACAAATCATTTGTATGCAACCTGTGACCTAGGATGATAGTATTAAGCAGACCTGTCTTCAATTGATACATCCTTTGTATTTTAGATGAAAGTGTATTGTATAGATCCTGCAACTATGACAATTTAACATTCAGAATACAGGTGAAAATATAAAACTTGAAAGCTCTACATCTTATCTTTAGTTAAAATAGCATTTCATCTGCTATTATTGCAAATTATTTCCAAATATTCATGAAAGATTGGATTTGAGGAGGGAGAAGGCTCAGATCTAGTAATAAAGATAAGCAAACCTGTTCATTTTTATCTGGAAGCGAAAGGCTCATTTTTACATCAGCCTTCATTCTTCGCAGCAAGTAGGGGTTTATGGTGTCCCGCAACACACAGGCACATTTGTATGCAGTTTTTACCTGAAAAAGGAAGAAAGAGAAAAAGCTGTATTTCAGTTCCTGATATTAATTTTAGCAACAAGCCAAATTCCATGATTAGTAATGGGAAAATCCTGATAAAATGAGATAATTATGTTTTGTGTGGACCCACAGTTACATATCCAACACAACACGAACCGCAATAAAATTCATGTTAGCAACAATAACATTGAATAAGTAAGTCTTCCTCAGATACCACTAATTTATCTTTCCTAATTTAGTGGACTGTAATAATAGACCAGAAATTAGGTATTTCTTTTAGAAACCAAGCCAAGAAGTGACTATAAACTTGCACAGAACCAAAATCCTCATGAAAAGCTGCTAATACATATACTGAAGATCAAAAAAGAAGCCTGTGGTAATGGTGGTTACTAGACAATAAGTGAAGATTAGTCCCCGCTTGAGACTATTAAAAAAAAAAAAAAAATCAGTACAAGAAAATCCCCATGATCACAGAAACTAAAGGTCACTCTGGCCTTAAATGGAGCATATGGTTCTATAATGGGTAATGGATGCGTGAGCTGGGTATTAATTGTACATAATGGCCAAAAATACCTTCATTTCTCTTAAAGCAAAACAAAGAATATAATAAATTATTGATATGTAAAAAACAAATTGGCTGTCCAATTTACTAAATTACTAAGCATTAGAAAAGGGGAGTACTTAAACTGAAAAAGAAAAAAAACTCTGGAAATGTATATGTGCAGAACATTACAAAGAATATTTAAAAGGATACAAGTTTATTAGCACTTATATGAAACTTAGTCTGAAGATTATTATGCAGATAATTTATCAGCTAATTGTTTAAGAAGTCACACTGAGAACCACAACTACAAAGATTAACAGACATTTATTCAAATTAATATTGCAAATAATTTTTGCTTTCAAAAAGAAATAATTTATCTACTTTCAGAATTCCACTACGTACTTTAGCTTGTTTAAATATAATCAATTTTCAGTTTAGATTTAAGGATTCCTCTATTGCATAATTTGCCAAAGCTTGATATCAAACATGAAAGTTCTATTTAAATACATCAACATACAAGATCAGTCACCTCCTACCCAATTTGTTTCGCTCTTCTTGATGCCAAAGAATACTTCTAATGATTTAAACTTTAGGTCTTTTGAGAAGAAAACCCTGTGTATAAGGTGTACTGCTGTATAAATGAAATGGTCTCATTCAGTCAAACAGTTCTTTTTACATGCGTAGCAGCAAAACACATGTGCAACTCTTCTGGGTTAGTAGTGTCTACAACATACAGCATGAAGTACATTTAAAAGCAATGTAACAGTTTCCTTGAAGCAAAGTGATACTTCTGATGCATTTACCTGGACAGGAGAGGCATTGGCATATCCTCCCATGGTTATTGGAACAGAAAATTGCTCCATGAACACAGGTAGTGTTCCCAGTTTCCCTGGGAATACAAAGTCAAAGAGGGACCAGAGCTCCTTTAGGTTATTTTGCATAGGGGAACCAGACAAGATGATTCGATGGGGTGTGCGGAACTACCAGTAAAAAACACAAAAACAAAAGAAAGTTATTTTCATGGTTCATGGTGTAACCTGCCTCAGAGGATATTCCAATTTCACCATCAATGAATTCACATTTTAAAGTAAGTGGCCTCATATTCCTGAAGAGCTTTCTGCAATATACTGTCCATAAACTGTCAGCAGAAAATGAACACCGGCAATCTGACATTTATGCCTGATCATATATTACTACAGAATTTAAGATTTCTGATTTTTTTTTCCTCTACCATATTTCTGTAAATTTACTGATGTAAACTCATTAAAAATATTAAGTAAATTAAATAGTCAAATACAAACCACTGTGATTTATGCTTTTATTCTTCGATAATGGTCAAATGTAAATTTTTTATACAGGTTATCAGATTTTGGAACCTCCCCCCAGAGTGCTTATAAACTTTCATAAAGTACCTGCTTGCACGCAAGTGTGACTGCAGCATTCGGATTTCGGATTTTGTGACCCTCATCCAGAATCACATAATGCCAATCATAGCTGTGGATATTATCCTGCATCAGGCGAATGTATGAGTAAGATGTAATTAAAATTCCGTGGCATGAAACGATTTCATGAATTAGTTTCACCTAAAAGCAAAAAGTGCATGTTGTCAGTAACAATGAGACAGAAAACCAGACTTACAGAACTACTGGTTTGCTGTCCAAGGTACATGCAAAAAAGTTTTGAAAATACAGACATATAATTAACTTTGGAAAAAAAAAAATAAAATTAAGTGTAGGCAAGGTTTTGGTTATATGGTTCTTAGCTCATCTATGAAAGAATGAAGTACTTGTATACTATGTTCTAACAGATCAGATTTTGAGCTGAAGCCTGGTCAGAAGGAAACAGTGGTGGTGGTTTTTTGTTTGTTTTTTAAGATGATGTCTGAAAAAACAAACATTAAATTTGGTTAAAGTAACCAGTTTGTCCAAGTTCTTCTATATTCACATTGCAAACCCAGATTTGTGTACTGCATGCAAGACCGAGAACATTAGAGAAAAACTACACAAGTGAAAAAACTGAAAAACAATGACAAAAATCTATTTGGTTAATGCTAAATTCTGTCCAACCTTTCTCATTAATAGGATTAATATATTTGTTATTAATCTTCAAATTGTGCTTCTCTTGTAAGCTATATCCTTTCCCCAAGTTTGTACTAGCCTTTATAGCTGTAAATTATGTAGGGCAGGACAGTCTTTATCACCTTCCACAGCATTCACAGTATTCAAGACTCATCTTTCTTGCATTTATCCTCCACATACAAATCTAGAAGACTGAAACAGAGATGATGGGCTTGGAGGCAATTCTCGAAACAAACATACCCAGTGTAAAAGAAAAAAAAGTAGAACCACCTCAGAATTTGCTAAAGGAAAGACAAGCCCCTTGTTACTAGAAGTGCCCTTAACAAAAGACAACACAAACCCAACAAAAACAAAAGGGAAAAATCCATCTCAAAGGATGGTGTTAAAAGTTCATGACTTATTGTAAAATTTCTTGCTCAGATATACCCCAAAATTCAAAAAGCTCCTCTGCATTTAACTGTTCAAGAATTGCTACTTTCTGATTATCATCTCCTGATAAAACACATTATTTAATGTTGACATCATGATTGTCACGAGAATATGTAATCTTCAGAACAATCTGTATTACAGACAGAGTAGGATTTCTAGGCAAGTGTGGACATCCAAAGCTTAATTCTACCTGGTACACTGCCCCATAGTCTGCAACTATGTCCTAGAGTCTCAGCAATGGCCTATCATAGAATATTGTAGACATCTCTAGCCAAACACTTAAGACAAATCATCTCGGGCGATTTCAAATTAAAAGCTTGTAAAATATGTAACCTCTCCTAGTTTTTGCAATTAATAGGGTATGTCTGCAATTAGCCTGACTTACAGAATGCTACACTGTTGTCATTAAAAGATGTTTTGTGGAAGTGCTCCTGTTATTATGGAGGCTCAAGAGACCAATCCCTCCTAGAGGGCAAACAGTGGACTAGTAGAAAACAACAGCCATAAATCACGTTGTCAGGTAGCAGAGAGAACAGAAGTGAAACATAGGCACATGAAGGCCATTCACTGTAAACACACCACAGCAGAATGCTAGTCAGGATTTACTGAACCTGTAATTAATTAAAGTTTCCTTCAAGCTAAATTTTTAATAAACAAGGATTTGTGCTGACAATGAAGAAATACAACAAAATTTTATCAACTCACACTACAACAGTTATTAACTCTCATTTTACTGTATTGGGTACTTTCTCAGAGATTACCTTCGCTTTAATTGCAGTTCTTGGAATAGTTTTAAATATTTTAAAGTATGGTAACAGATATATTATTGGATAAACACTGTTTTGAGGCTGCGGCATTATGCTATTTAACATGTATTCTTTAATTCACAATTACTATTTGATTAGATTCAGGTATGAATTAATTTCATACACACACACGCACACACGGAAGCACACTTAAATGAAGTATTTTAGGGCATGCACTGTTAAACTAAAAATAAAAAAAAAAAAAAAAAAAAAATCCTACTAATGCCAAAAGATTACATAGCAGTTATCTAGCTTTGAAATTCTGAACTCTGTCCTTTAAAAGATGCTAATGAATAGAAGAACATATGAAGAGATTGAGTAATTCTGATCTTGTAGTTCTGTTTAGCACAGTATTTCAGGCCTTTACAATTCAAAGACAGTATTTTCTCCTAACTTAGGTGATAAGTTGATTGTGTTGCCTTGTCTTTACCAGGACATATGCAATGTACAAAGACTGGAAGATTTCTGGAAAGCACCGTTTCTTAAGGCTAAAATGTTTATGATTTGTTTTAAGAACACACTTCTACACAAGTGTTTTTTTCCTGTTGGTACCTCACTGAAGCTACAAAAACAGCACATTTTTTTTTTGACTGATACTTACAGAAATAAGGTTTATTTTTTTTAGCATAAACTAGTCTTCAAAAAAATATTTAAGGGGACCTGAAGTCTTGTATATTATTATGTATTAAACAGAAACATGTATGTTAACATTGAAATTAAAGAACTAGATTAGTGATAACTATGAAAGTCTCTAAACATTCAGATACCTTTAAGGTAAGTGTGAATTTACAGAGTTAATATCTAGTCACTTACACAACCATATATTGCTTGTGAATCAAAAATGCATTCTTCAGCAGACTTATCACTATCTCATAACCAACCATTAAGCCCTGAGATCCATAAATTCAACTTGTAAACATCTTTATTATTTCCCTGCCCCAACAAAACAATCTAAATGGCACCATGAAGAAGTTTCAAAAGAACATACTACAATGTTTAATAATGTAAAAGTTGCAATAAAAAGAGCTAAAGCACTTAGTACATATTTAACAAGAATGTTACTTCTTGTGGCATGGTACTAAGTTTATCTGAGTTTGGTCTTTAACTTAGAAATAGAACCTTTGGCTAAAATAGAGCTTCTATATGCAGTCATGCCAGTAACTGTAACCTCTGCAGCTTATTGTTTACATGTAGATTGTGTACTCTACTGTGAGGGTAGAAGGTCTGTGATCAGTGTGCAAAATCATCTTTAAATAGATGGTTCCACAGGTGCAAGCATCATGAACTGTCAATTGCTTTCAAGGGTTGCATTGTCTGTCCAGTATTTGACCAGAATAAGGGAAAGCAACATTATGGCTTTACAAATGGTATGTGATCACCACCAGAAACAATTGCACAGGAGTCTTTATTTGCTACACTTATAGAGCTTTCTTTCCCTTACCTTCTGTTCTATACCATAAATAAAACAGTATTTATGATACACTACATTAGTTTTACTACTTTATTTTCTCTCATCCTGAGAGGTCTCAGAGGACTTCTTATTTACAAGTCACTTTAAGCTACATTAGATTTGAGTGTAAACCATAGTAGGAGGTTAATAGAATGAGACAGCATCATAGGACATACTTAGGCACAAATGCTATATACCTTGCTCAAACTGAAAGCTGACTTCACAGGGGAAGACTACTACTTGAATCTGGTTCTTCCTACTGCTTCCAACTTAAGCATCCTTATCATTATAGAAGAATCAAATGATCTGTGATCACAAATAATAATAAAGTAAGTTTTACATTTCATCCAAATGCCTTAAACTGGCTCTAAAGTCTCAGACACCTATCCAACTTGGTACTGTGTCTTCCTTCCATCATCTAAAATATCAATCTGCCTTCCCTTGTGGATAGCTGAAGGTTGTAAACTATTAGTCATATTTCAGTGGGTAAAATTGGAACTTCCCGCTTCTCTCCCTTACTGAAAAATTGTCTACCATTGTTATTTTAGCTAAGGAATTCAAATAGTCTCTCTTTCGGGATCATGTATGCTAAAAACCTACACAAATACTATAGCAGCAGAAATATCTAAGCAGAATGTCTCAGTAACTCATCTGAAACAGGCTGACCAGATTTGCAGTCAATCTGGTGCTTACAATTCAGGCTGTTATTTCATACTATTGTGGAAAATTTTAAAGTTGTTTGCAAAGAAAACCAAAATGGTCTGGGAAGAGAGGATATGCCAAGGTAATAATCAGTGAGCCTTTCACGTATGACACTGCTCAGAAGTCCTTTTGCAACACTAAAAAAGTGTCACTAACTGAAAAGATGTGCAAAGCATTGTGTACTATCGATTTATGACAAAACAGTTGGAACAGATGTCTTCCACTCTTCACTGTTAAGCAAAAACTTCTGTGGGCAAGTCTAAAGAACTAGGAGACAGGATATTGCATTGATGCTTGGGTACCTTAGAAGGTACAACGGAAAATACCTATTCATAAAAGCATATAATTTCACCAGTGCTGAAAGATTTAGTATTTGTTAGTATTTGGGGATTCCTGACATTGTTAATGTAATAATTACATAGATCCATCTCATCTAAAGATCAGCTACAGTTTTGTCAAGTGTAACTTCAGTTGTTGACCCTTTCTGCTATGAAATACTGTCTTGCCTTATGGGACACGTGTCATTGCTTAACTCTTTTCCTCCAAAATTCTCCTTCATTAGTTTTAAGATTAATCTTTCTCCATTCCTTAGAAATCATCTGTCCCTCTTTCACAGGCCTATACAGAACAAGCTGCAATACTGTGTTTTATCACACAACCTGTTGGCCAACTACTACAGGATAATGCATTCCTCAAAATCCATTAAGATCTTCACTGTCTGACTTCCAGTTAATTCAGGAGACAATTACGTTCTTCCACCAGTACAGACCATTCTAACCTTTGTTAGCCCACAGGCTGAAGTGACCTTTCTCACTCCAAAGCAGGTTAACAACATTCAGTTCCTCAATCCTGTCTCCTGGCAAGTTAGCTGTTCAGCACAACACCCTCCTAATTTACTTTGTGATAAACCATGATATACTAACAGAACAATATGTGAATCCTGGAAATATCAATTTAATTCCAAACAGGTCCATGCAACATTGAGACCACAGATGCATAGCAACTTGGCTTTCGGCCATGTAAAATTAATTTCAAAGAACAAACATTTGTTCTTACACAGTCTAACCACAAATTTTCTTATTTATTTCTTAAAACTTAAATTTAAGCTTATGCCAGAGCATAAAGGCAGAACGGTCCTTGGATGAGTATAACAAAAGTTAACATATGCAAAAGCAGTCTCCTGTAAAGCCATAGGTTATCAGAAGATGGAATTGTCATGAGATCAGATCAGTACTAATGTATTCATAGAAAGAATGTATATTGAAAAGAAATTCTGGGCAGGAGGTAAATCACCTGGCCTGTATTTTATGTTATATATTTTCAGTGTACAAGTGTTATTCACGCATCTAGGAAAAAAATGTCCATGAGATGAAGACCACATCAGCAGTGACACCTGTAATGTTGCAGCTCTCAGAAGATGAGGCATTAAGGCAGAATTAGAGAACTGAACCTATCTAAAGTGATCATATGTTATCCAAATTCCTTAATATTAAGTTGAGTAGGCATCTGTAGGAGGATAATGGGAAGGTGAAGTCCTGAAAACCTAACTATTCCTGCAGGTGGAAAAATTTGAGCTAATTTGTCAAGTGCATTAATTAACAAATACCCCAAAATAAGCACACACTATTTAATTTAGGAAGACATGTAAGCATGTTATTGAGGTCAACAGACTTTTAGGGCTTGAAAACATACCAAGTTAATTGAACAACAGGAAGCTATTAGCACATTACTGCATGCTATTCCTTTCTTGCCATGTACTGTAAATGCATCAACTACCTCAGAATACGTTTAATCAAGTGCAATTAAACACCATATCATTTTAATGTTATTACAAGAAATTCAATAAATATTTAAAGAGAAATTTTAAAATGCTTTGCTGAATCCTGAAAAATCCATTTAAAGCATCTGAAATATGAGGCTAAGGGAAAACAAAAACCTAAGTTTTCCTTGCTTTGTTCCTGCAAGATGCCAAGGATTGAAACTTCAGACAAGTCAGCTTGTCAACTTAAGAAATGGAGTAAGAACATGCATATTAAGAGATTGATCAAGAAAATTAAAAGACAGAAAAAGCACTGCTTAAAAAAAAATAAAAAAATCAACAAACAACAACCATTAAAGAAAATGAGACTAGGTGATATCAACTGACATACTAACCAAATGAAGAGAAATCGCCTGTGCAAGCAAAATGTACCAAATATTGTATCAATGACACACTGATGCATGGAAGTGCAAGGAAACAACTCACCAGTACTAGAAGCACATCTCTGGTGTACAAGCAGTCTAGTCATGAACTTCTAGCATGGACTACAGTACAAGCAAGAAACCTTCGCTATGTCTAATTTGTTCAGGCAAAACTATCCTATATCATTATATAAATGTATTCCATGTCATCTCCTTTTTGTCCAGTTTCCTAACAAAATCTATACAAGACAGTGAACTTTTTGTTCTTTTAAAACAACCACAGAAAGAGCACAAGCTTTCACAGAAACATTCAGAACTGGGAATTTTTTTCTTTGCTAGCACAAATAAAAGGAAAAAAAAAGTTTACTGAATTACAAAATGGATGTCAACCATTACCTTTTTGTCTGTAAAAGAACCAGTTTCATGGAGAACGGCGACTCTAAATGGAGGCCACCAAGTGTGGAATTCTTTTACCCACTGATGCATCACAGTAGCTGGACAAACAATCACTGTTGGACCCAACCCCTGGTACCTAAAATAAAATATTCAAGAAAAAAACCTCTTTAAATAAATAGTAATAAATAATTACTCTATAAAGTGGCTCATTAAAATACACACATTAAAGTGACACACTTGAAGTGTTAAGTGGAATATGAGCCCTATAGAAATTAATTGTCACTTTCTTTTTCTGGAAGTCTGTTTTTTAATGCAGGATGAAAGGGGTAAGAAGAGGGAACTGGTGGATGAAGTGGTCAAGCCACTATCCATCATATTTGAGAAGTTGTGGCAGTCTGACGAAGTTCCCACTGACTGAAAAAGGGGGAACATAGTCCCATTTTAAAAATGGAAGAAAGGAAGACCTGGGGAACTATGGTCAGTCAGTCTCACCTCTGTGCCTGGCAAGATCCTCCTGGAAACTATGCTGGGGCACATGGAAAATAAGGAGGTGATTGGTAACAGCCAACATAGCTTCACTGAGGGAAAATTGTGCCTGATGAATTTAGTGGCCTTCTATGATGGGGTTACAGTGTTGGTGGGTAAGGGAAGAGCAACTCACTTCATCTACCTGGTTTGACACTGTCCTGCACAACATCCTTGTCTCTAAATTGGAGAGACATGGATCTGCTGGATGGATCATTTGGTGGATAAGGAATTGGCTGGATGGTCGCACGCAAAGAGTTGTGGTCAACAGCTCAATGTCCACGTGGAGAATAGTGATGAGTGGTGTTCCTCGAGGGTCAGTATTGGGACCAGTTCTGTTTAACATCTTTGTTGGGGACATGGACAGTGGGATTGAGTGCACCCTCCGCAAGTTTGTTGATGACACCAAGCTGTGTGGTGCAGTCAACATGCTGGAGATAAGGGAAGCTCAACATGATGTGGCAGTGTGCACCTGCAGTCCAGAAAGCCAACCATGTCCTGGGCTGCATCAAGAGAAGTGTGGCCAGCAGGTCAAGGGAGGTGATTTTCCCCATCTACTCCACTCTCGTGAGACCCCACCTGGAGTTCTGTGTCCAGCTCTGGGGCCCCCAACATAAGGAAGACATGGACCTGTTGGAGCAAGTCCAGAGAAGTCCACAAGGATGATCAGGGTCTGGAGTACCTCGCTTATGAGGACAGGCTGAAAGAGTTGGGGTTGTTCAGACTGGAGAAGAGAAGGCTCCAAGGAGACCTTATAGCAGCCTTCCAGTACTTAAAGGGAGGCTGCAGGAAAGTCAGAGAGGGATCTTTTACAAGGGCACGCAGTGATAGGACAAAGGGTAATGGCTTTAAACTGAAAAAGGGTAGACTTAGATTAGATGTAAGGAAGAAGTTCTTCACTGTGAGGGTGGCAAGGCACAGGAACAGGCTGCCCAGAGAGGCTGTGTCTGTCCCCTCCTTGGCAGTGTTCAAGGCCAGGTTGGACAGAGCTTGGAGCAACCTGATCTAGTGGAAGGTGTCCCTGCCCATGGCAGGGGGGTTGGAACTAGATGGTCTTTAAGGTCACTTCCAACCTAAACAATTCTGTGATTCTAGCCTATCCACTGAAAAGTTAATGGATGCATCTATCAAGATAAACACAGAAATAGAAAAGCTCCAAAGAATAAGACATAAGGGAACTTCCTTCTGTGGTAATACAAAACAGCTTTGGGTGAATGTTATTTCTAAAACAGAAAAGAAATAATTAAACAACTACTTTATTACTTCTATTAAAAAGAATATGTAGCTAGAGTCTCACAAATAGACTTAAACACAGGTGTTTTGCTTCGTCTTGGTAATACACTGTACTATTATCACCATAATTCACAGAGAAGAGAAGAACTCTAAAGCAGCAGAATATATCATACATGGAAGCTGACATCTGAGCTGGGCTTAAACTCTCTCATAAGTTTCTTAATCATATGATTGTTTCTGAGAACTACTGAGGATGTTTGAAACAAAGTCTGTATATTAAATTCAGAGCTACTGTTAAGAAGTGAAAAATCTCATATGCAACAGCCAAAGAAAAAACATTACCATCACAGACCAATACCAACAATCATGTAAGTACTAGTTACTAGTAGTTATTTTTCAAATATATTTGCTCTTTAAAAAACAGAAAAAAATTACTTTGCAAACAGTTATCACATACTCTCTGGCCAACTATGTACCATTCAAGTGGAAATAAACAATTCAAAAAGATCACAGTATCCATTCAAACCACATGCATATAGCAATAAAGAAGGATTTCCCAGATGCCAGAAATACCCTGCTTTAAAAAAATCCTGTTAATGCCTTCAGAAACTGCTGACATTAAGAACTAATATTCTTTATTAAAAGCTTATACATGCAGAATAACAACCTGGATGTTGCTTATCTGTTTCATTATGAAAAAAATATTATATAACAAACTTACATAGTCTAATTAAAAAACTCTCAGCAATCCAAGGGTAAGTTAGAAGTTAGAGATGCAAAAAATAGCTTCAACTATGCTACAAATCCAAATAACCAGTTACTGCTCTTAAAAATATCTATAGAAAAAAAGCCAACCTTCCCAGAACATATTAGTTTCTCATTCTTCACGGGTAGTAAAAAAATTACCTCTGATACAGACCAAGGGGGTAAACAAACAAGCTCATGTGCTGGGTTTATCTGTGTTCGTTTTCTCCCCCCCCCCCCCTCAATTTTCAGAAAATCCACTCCCCCTCCACTTGGTTGTGTGAAACCTCTAGTCTGGCTCTAACCACTTTCCATTAACCAACATTTTATTTTTCTTTTGAGAGCTTTTATTTATTTATATAAAAGAGTAATCTAACTTCTTCCAATCTGTGCTGTTTCACAAAACCAAACCCATGAACTTCTGCTTGCTATGCTTGGGAGGGATCCTTCATTCTCCTAATCACTGCAACAGATTCGTGTTGCTGCCCATCCAATTTATATTTGTTTTCCTTGAACAAAGGTGACACTAATAACATTCAAAGCCAAAGCCTTACTGCTGCCTTGTACTCAGGATACTAATACTGCCCTGTTTCTACCCCAAATATACAGTCATAATGTATTCTGTCCCTTTTTCACAGTTGCATTATACTAATAGCTTATGGTCAATATATGACCAATATACCAAAATCTCTTTCTTCTCTTGCTTCTGGTTTATAAACTCAAATTCACAGCAGTATTCTTTATTAGTTCTTATTTAACTGAATGTGATTTGAATTGCAAATAAGATCTATTCCTGCAACATACTACTACAAAAAAGGAAGCTGTAGTCATACTACATAAAGTACTCAAAAAATTAGCAGAGGAAAACATGCTGCATTATAACCAACTCTATTGCCAAGAACTGGCAAATCACGCCTTCAAAATGAAACCGAAATGGCAACTAAATCCGACTGAACATAAAAGAACAAGGCAGCAAGAGCAATACAAATTTTCTGGGGCAATGGATTTTTATTTATGCAAGCACCATCGAAATTAATCTCTCTGCCACTCATAATAGAGATTCAGCCTTAATGTTTAATGTGTGTGATTGTATCTCAGTATCATGAAGAGCACAGATGAGTAAATAATCAGTGTATAAACTTTATGGCAGAGTTTCTCATCTGATCTCTCAAATAAATGAAGCAGGTAACATTTTTGTTAAACAAAACAATATATTTGGAAAGAAGCAAACTGGTGGACCCCCAAGCCCTTCAACAGGTTTTAGCAACAGATTTCAACCTAGATACAAGCTCATCTAGATACCTAGACAGCTCATGATAGACTTAACGACATGCACCAACCAAAAAAATGAAACTGAACACATTATCTTACATGCAGAAAGAACACTGCAACTTAGGTGTGCAATTATATTTTGGCCTTTTCAAAGTTTATTGCAGTTTCACTGCAGTATCTTAGGTCTTAAGCTGTAACTGTGTAACAGTGTCCATAGATGTTCTTGAAGGATTTCTACTGTCTCAATGGTCCTCCAGCTGGGACAGGGAATATACCTACACAAAATAATCTATACAGTAGCATCCTTAAATCAGACAGCCATATCAAAATAAAATCAGCTGGCCTGAGTGATGGAGGACCTGGAGGTTTTTCATATAAAAGTTAACAGTAGAAAGCAACTGGAGAAAAGCAGTAATATTTTATCTTTAAAACCCTATTTTACAGTTCATGTACATGCTGAAAATAATTTAAATATGCCTCTATATAAAGTTAACCATTTTTGTTTAGTAGAGTACTATGATATTTGCTTAACTTCATGTAGTAATTTACATCAGGTAAACAGGCCAACAAAACTAGAAAAATCAAGTATTGTTCATGCATGCATTTACAAATCCAAGAACACCAACAAGTATCTTTTATGGTAATTTCACCTACGAAGAAGGAATTTTAAAGCATTTTTTAGTAACAATAAAGCATAAAAGATCTTGTAAGAAAGGCAAATCACTCCAACATACTTTTGAAAAGCAACAACAAAAAAGCAGATGAAAATTCCTCTAAGTTACTACTTTTACTATGATTTTTTTTGGCAGGAATAATTCTCTGCCGATCAGAAACTCTAACTTTCATTGCAAATCAGCTTGCTGCTTCCTGTAAAGCATTTACCTGGTGGCTTGCCAGAACAAATATTTTAATGTAAAATTTAATAAATGGAACTAAAGGTATTACATCCAATCTAAAATTCCATATTGTGTAAACTATTGATATTAATGTAATCGAGTTTGTAAACAATCCATTTGTGGAAGCTAACCTTAGACACTGTATTGACCCAAAATATCTAGTGCTGCTCATCTGCAAAATGAAGCATCAATGCCTGGAATTCATTAAAAGTGTTACATGTTTAATTTTTCCTGCCCTACAGCTCCATTGTCTCGTAAAATTTTTCCTTTGATGTCCCCCACTAAAAGAATTAAAGGAATATTGTAATTGAAATGTCATTAATAATTCACAGGACCCTCCTCCACCAGCAATACATCTGATGAAATATTAATTGAGTTCCACAGACTGACAGTCTGCAGAGGAGCACTTGCCTGTAATTTGAACCACGAGTCCTGATCTTGCTGTAGCTCAGACCTGCCAAGAAGGCAATTATCTGGATGGTCTTGCCCAATCCCATCTCATCTCCCAGAATTCCTCCTGCCTGCTGGCAGTGCAATTCCCAGAGCCACCTAACACCTGTCTGCTGGTACCTAAAACAAGGAAAGAGAAGATGGCAAATGTTTGATAATACAGATCATAACAGAAAGTACCCATGAATTAATCATTTGGCAAGGTTCTTATACTAGTTACAATAACATGCTGGATATGTGTTGTACACGAGTGCTGTATTTACTAGGTCATACATTTTTGATGTACTCAGACATTACACGTGACTTTCATTCTTTATGCAACACTAAAACATTTCTAATTAAACTGATAGTCATGGTAATTAGAGGGTATTTTATTTCATGTATATTTTAAGTGTTAAAAGCAACTTGGAAAGCTACTCTAACAAAGCATTATCTTTTCAGAAAAGGTGACATGTAAAGGTCTAGTAAATTGTATTATTTGGAACATATACCCTGAACTGAAGGAAAAACTTGACTTGTAAGTGGTACAGACTTTATACTCCGCTGTGAAAAAAGATCACATTTGTCAAAACATGCTTTATTTTTGCATAAATTAATTTAATAACATCTAGTCTCTCTCAATGAGGAAAAAAGCCAACAAGGTAAAACGTTTTGGAAGGCAAAACAATAGAAATTATTCCAGTGAATGGGATGCAGCAGAGCATTACCACGTGAGAGTATCAGGGAAGTTTCTACTCTCAGTCATTCACTGGAAATTGCGTAAGCAACAATGTAAAATACATTCCAATTAAAAGAAGTAGATTAGAAAACAAGATTTACAATTGCAATCTAAAAAGCTGGAGATAAGATGCTGGACTGAGAATCACTTTAGGACGTACTTTTTTATAATAATATGAAATAGTGAGACCAGTAGGAATAACATACCACGTGTGTAGGTTAAATTGAAAACACAACATACAGAAATGAAGAAACAGTATATTTAAATTACAATTAAAAAAAGATACGCATTTCAGCACTTCTGTGTCTTGTAAGTGTTGAACACATCTAATGGTTCGGACATACTATCTGCTGGTGTCTCAAACGCATTATACAAAGAAGCCCTTAAAAGAGACATTTTGTTAGAAATTAATTCATCTTAAAAATGCAGCAATCTAAAAACAACTAGGAATTGGCTGGCAGGATTAGCTATAATTGGGTTAAGGTGCTACCATTATTACATTTTATGAAGACAAAATATTTTCTAACAGAAAGACTAAAGAATTAGAGAGAACCTTAATTCCAGTCAGAAACTGCTCTTCCAGACTAATGTCCAGCATGTCTCTTCAGAAGACAATCATTCAGGAACTTCCTGATCTTATTTTTTATTATTTCTTAGGATTACAACCACTGCATAAAAGCTAGCTGCATTTATAAGCATTTTTTCCCCTCTCTCCCCTTCTCCTGAAAAATTCTGCTCCAAGGTTATGTAAAAATAGTAAAAAATGCAGGTGCTTTCTTTGTATAATCATATAAACATGCAATAACTGCAAGTATGCAAAAATTCAAGTAAAAAAAAAATCCCCTAACCCAATAATTTTTTATTGTTTTATGGAGAGACAATAAATTCTCTTTTATCTTATGCTTTCATTGCACCAATTTTTATGTTCTGTTTTTTACTCAAAACCGCTTTAGAAATAAAATAAAACTCTTGCCTAGTCTTCCAAAATAGTTTTGTCTGGATTGTATTGCATGTGAGCGATCATGCTGTGATGCATCCCTCAAAATTCACCACAGTAGCTAGCGGAGTTTCGCTGCATTGTTTCTGAGACAAAATTGCATTTCAGACTTAAAGCAAATCGTGGAGAAACCTGGTTTCTTGTTTATAAAGACAACATTTTCTCAGGCTAAGTGCAGACAGTATAAGGGAATGTTTGTAAGTCAGTCTTGCTCACTGTGTTTGGTTTTGTTCCACAGCAGCACCAATTGCATTCTTGCTGAATGTTCCTCAAAAGCAGACAAGTATATAGGGAAGAAACAGATTGTCCACTTTACCAGGCTTACCAAAGAAATAAATTAAGGGTCTATTATTGCAGTGTGAGCTAACTTCTTGTAAGTGTCTTATAGTATATGCTGCTGTACACCTCTTTGGGTCAATATACTTCCATGTTTTGTACTAAACTTGTTCAGAACTCAAAGTTTAATGCCTATCGACTATGGGTCTTCCTACATTGGAGATTTCAGCATTTAAGTTACAAGTCAGACGAATCATTCAACTCAATTGATCTTTCTAACCACTTAAGAAGTTTTACCAACTGACTCATGCTTGCAGGGATACCCTTCATTAGTAAGGCTGGTATCTCCAAGATTAATTTTTAGTTGTCTGCTTTATTTCAATTCCCTTAGGGTTGCTCAGACCACACATCCATTCTCAGGATGATTATTTCTGCTGTACCTTTGCATAAACAATGGGAGACCACATATTGGCTGTGTATGGTCCTGGCAACTAAGTCATTAATTCAATTCCATTTCAGAGCTAGTGCTTTCCTTCTGAGGAACTGCAGGACAACAGTAATAACTTCTTTGAGGTTAAGACTAAATGGTCCTGTTAGAAAGGATACCACACATGCCCGTTATAAACCAGGGCTTTCTACTACACTAATTATAATATTTTAGAGAGTTATCTTTTGAAAGAGAAGATGTTTTTCCTGCTGTGCAAAATGTTGCCAACAAAAATAAATTCAAACCTAATACGCATGAACGTTAAGAGAGATATTATGGATGAAGTTAACTTGTCAACTGATATCTTGTTTGGGCTGTCTTTTGTAAATAGCTTTCTGAAATGAACACTGAAGTGTCACTGGGCCCCATGGTCTCAAAAAACTGAAACAGAAAGCAGTCCTGTCCAAATCTGTAATCCAGCACTAAGTAACTAAAGAGTTGTAAAGTGTTTTCCATCTAGTAAAGGAATTAAGAATGCACTCTCCGTATTTTAAAGTTTTACTGGGCAAAACGTTCAAGACTATTTTATAACATGAATTATCAATAGTTACTCTGAGTTGTTATTTAAAGTTGTCTATATTTTTTACTGGAAGAAAATTTCACTCACTCCACCCAACCAGAAACACCTCTATTTCTTGTTTGCATTTATCACAACTTGCCAACACTTTATTCTTCAAAGTAAAGATATTCTACCACTCCACGCCTGAATTAAAAGCAAGCACTTGTTAATAAAAGAAAGCATTTATAAAAACAGACAAGTAGAGCTCCTCAATTCATAGTTTAGCTAATATGCATTCACAATATTCAGACCAGCCAATTATCATCATGTAACTGCTTTTGTGCTTGCAATAAATTAGTTTCACTAAGGTTTGATCCTGGAGCCTTTTTTAAAAAAATAATCCTACAGAAATATCTGAAGTAAAAGTTGAAGCATCGTTCACTGAAGTAAAAGTTACAGCAAAGGGCATCCAGAATCACTATGACTACTAATATTATTAATAGTATACAGCAACATATTAAACAATTAATTAAAAAGTATTAAAATAAAGTACATGATACATACTTAAAAAGCTTTTTGAAGAGAAATCCTGGTACTTTGAAACCCTCTTCAAATTCAGTGTCACTTTCTTCAGAATGTTCCTCAGCTGTTTGATGATCTTTGTCCTTCAAACGTTCTTTTTGCCACCTCCTAGTGACACAAGGAGTCAACATTCAATTATTGCACACAAAAGATATTACATGAAAAACTAAGCTGAATTTTCAGTAAGATAAAAACCTAACAAAAATGCATTCTCTGATGTCATGATGTAAATAGTAATCCTATGGAGGAGAGAATTATGCAGGTAAATGCTCAAAGTATCTGACATATTAAAAGGTGCATGCACTCCCAAATATTTAGTTATAAACCATCAGTTTTATAGCCAATTATAATTTCCTACAGACAAATACTAAACAGGTAATGCTATCAAAAAATTCTGGCTACCTTAAATTCCTAAACCTCCATAGACC
>NW_020799105.1:6880994-6899764 GCF_003259725.1 Athene cunicularia
AAGGGGCAACAAAGTGACATGTAATTTGTTAGGCTGTTACAATGCTAACTAGACATGCCAGTGAAGAGACATTTCTGGACATAGGGGATTCAAAAGATCAAGATCAATAAAATGATGGTTTTGTTTTAGTTGTTCTGTAATGACTGACATATTGTCTCTTTTCTACTGTAAGGGTTGAGCTTCATAAAATGAACTTCAGCTTGTTGATAGCATGCTACTTTTAACTAATTACTTTTAGTGAATGTCCTTCAAGTAGTTTTATAGTCCTCTGGAAAATCATGGATTTCAACTTGAAAACAGCTGCAAGTAGAGTAAAAGGAAGAGTATGTATTAGAGCTGGCAGTGAAGTGATTAATGTAGTGATGAGGCCTAGCATGGGAACTTGGTTAGTATTTGGGAGACTTGAATTTTACACTTCTGTAGAAAAATAAAATCTTACTGATGTAAATGAAGCTGTGTCAGAGAAAGGGTCACGAAGTAGATGTATAAATACCATCTCTTCCTGTGGTGAGAGCCTGAGTTGCTGTGGAGAAAGAGATCACTTCTGATAGCAGAGGTACTTACAGTTGTAGAAGAATACTGGTATCAAAAGCTCAAGTAGGAAGAGCCCAACTTCACTTGCACATCCCAGGTTGCAGAGGCATATCAGGAACTGATAAGAGGCAATAGATTTGCAATCCCAGGATACTGCTTTTCAGATTTAAAGCAGTTTATTGCTCTCGAATAGAAGATTTTGGCAAGAGGCTAATCTGAACGATGTCCAAAGGGTCAAAAAAATATGTTTTTTATTGGATGCAGTAACAAAAATTAATTGTACTTAATTGGTAAAATATTTACTATTTTATTGAATAAAACTGTATTCTTCACATTTAAATTAGACCAATATTAAATCATTTTTAATTCAGTGTTTTCATCAAGAGTAATTTATTTTGATTGAAAGTTTTAATATGACTCACAGTTTAAATTCATTCAAACACGTTTTTTAATAACGTTAAGATTGTGACAATTTATCCTTAGCAAAGTCATATCATAGACTACATTTCTTTTGGTTACTAAAGTTACAATAAAAGCCTAAATGAATTTTAGAAATATCAATAAAGCTTAGGTATTGCAAAGCCATTTTTTAAATTTAATCAAGTATTTAAATAACTTCCTTCACCTAGAGAAATGTGCAGCAGCATATAATCTTATACAGAAGACTCAGTTGGAAACATCATCATCTTTAGAGTGACATGCTCTAAATCGGTTAAGCAGTCATTATTAAGAGAATGATTTTTCTGAGGTTTTGAATTTGCAAAGTGATTTGTGGTCTGCAGCCTAATCTTATTTGGTCTCTAGGCAGGTTAAAGAATTACCTTCCAGTCCCATCATTCCCACCCTTTTGAAAAAGCACCAAAGGATCTTCAACATCCAAGGGAACTATGAACCTGTGTTTTAGTGACCCCAAAACATTTATCTGTAATAGTAACGTGTATGCTACTGTTAGCTGAGTATGTACTAATCTATCAAGAGCACTTCACTGACAATCTGGGTTTTGCTGGAATTCTCCCATGAAAGTGCCATTCACTGCAGGCACATTGAATGTGGTGTATAAACTGACAAAATCCCTACAGAAACTGGCAAGCTATAGGACAAATGAAAAACATCCTTGTTACTGTTCTGGATGCAGCACAAACCCAGCCATATTTCATCTTATAAAAAGGCTGAAGAAGACCTGATAGTCTAAAAGTATCTGAAATATAAAACATGAAGACTAAAATTGTTCAGATTACAGAGAACTATAAATAGTAGCAGTGGGATGCAAAGAAGCAAATGGAAAATGGTGGCCAAAAGTGAGTTAAGCTGCCAAGCACTGAAATCTATGGCATTAAGCAACAGTCTCCCCAGCTAGACGCTGGAAAACTCCTATGACCAGTCTTTTAACTCCACATTGAACAAACCCTGGAGAATGCACTCCAGAACAGTCTTGCAACAGCTGGATGGAGGAGGACCTAACAGGATGCAACAGCTTTTCAGTACAGTTCCAATTTCTGAATGACAAATATTACAGGTGAGTGAATAGACCTGGTAACGTTTTACTATTTAACCATTATACAAACGGCTTTTTGTTATCTTAGGTTGCCTCTGTAGCAGCCAAAACTATGGCAGGATAACAGTTCTAAAACATAAACAAAGAACCCCAACCAACCCCCTTCCTCAAAATACACCCCATATTCAGGGGAAAAAGGATTTCTGAACTATTTAAAAGTGTGAGGAAATTAATATTTTCCTCTTTTATTAAATTTTTTAAATGATTTATCCTGATTTTTCTGTAAAGCTCTGCATTGGTTTTAAGCATTTGAAGATAAACTGCATCTATCAGCCTTGCCATGCACAATCCAGCGTGCTTTAAAGTTGTGGGCTGAAAGCCTTATGTTTTCAAAGCTACTAGCCCAATTTTATCCATCAGGAGAAAGAAGCATAATCATAAAAATATTAGTTAATTTCGGGTCCAAAGCTGACAACATCATCAGCTATGGGAATGTAACAAACAGTTTCATTATATCCTGACCTAACTAGCCATAAAGGAGGGAGTAAGAAGTCACTGTTAAAATTTTTCTGAAACACCTGCCCACAAGAGAGCTAGTATCTCTGACATTTTGCACTTCCAACCTGGCAAACAAGCCAGAAGACATAAAACATCACAAGTGTTGCTCCAAGTCTTTAAGACTTCAGTCAGGCTGCTATCTATCTAGTCATGTTAAGAACAGACACAATGGTGCAATGTACCATAACTCCTTCCAACTTGGTATGAGAAGTGCCTTCTCCACTAGAGAAAAATCCTGTTAGCTAGAACTGTTTAAAATCAAATCTGATTCAAGTTTTCTATGTTAAACACAAAAATAACCAGGCAATGAAGGTCAAATGTTCCCCCTTGTACTTTTTAAACTACATAACCCGTTCTGGGGGCAATTCAACCAATGACTGTCTTCCTAAGGACACCACTCTGCTTTCTCTGGTATGAAATACCATGAAAAAACTAAGAGAGACTCTTGCTGTTAGTTCATTCAAAATCATCTTCTACACTCATAATTTAAGACTTAAGATCAAGCTCTGTTTTCTCCAGTGGCAGCATTAATACAGTTTCTCTTGTTTTCCTGAGCATTTACTTCAGTGAAACTTGTTGTTTGTGGCAAATTTGTTTTAAAAAAACTTGGGTTAGGAACCAGAGAACAGGTAAGAAGTTTAACACTTCATATACATACAACACAGTATATATCCTTTCTCATGAAACAAAGATAATTAAAGGCAGGTTTCGAGACCAGCTTTTTACCAGTACCTTTTGAGAAAATACTTACAGTCTGCCTTTATGAAACTAGTCACAAGCTTAGAACTGTAGCATTGTTTTGCTAAGTGGAAATAACACCACCATCTCCAAATATACACAAGTTACAATAACTGCCAAAACCAACTACACTGAAAAACTAAGACACAGTGCTGGACAGGTTTAGACAGCCAGCTTCATTAGAATATATTTTGATCTCTTAAGTCAGGAATCTTAAAAATCATGATGGAGAGAAAAGTAGCATATGCAGTGGAAAAAAAAAAAAAACAAGATGGATAAAGATAGTCTTCAGTTTTCTGATTAAAAACTGATTGAGTTGCTAATGTTTATTATTGGACTGTTCTTATTTCATTATAAGAAATTATGTATCCAGTTAAGCAATAAAAAAAGAACTAACTAAAAATATATGTGTCAAAGCTTTCCCCACAGGTACTTTTACAAATCTATCCTAACACAGGAATGGAAATCTCCATCTTAGACAAGCAATCTGTTAAATGTTTGATTTAGGAAAATAACATTCATGCTCTGGAGTCTAGCAGACAAATATGATACATTCTAGAGGCACAGCATGAAAATGCATTTAGTTTTGATCAGTACTACAGTATTCTGCTATCAGGCACTGATGGTCAATTATTATTCTGAGATCCAGAAAAAGATCAAAAAATCAAACTGACAAATGATGACAGTTGTCATTACCGAAACTGAGACATGACAGAACTTATTTTATCTGATTGGGTTATGACAAGACTCAAACCAAGGAAGAAAAGTCCTACCTACCACACTAAAATCAAAACAATTATAGATTACAAAGCTTCTGAAGTGACAGCTAGGTATAGAATCCATATTAAACTCAAGCAGGGCAATAATTTGTGCAAGAGTATGCTTCTATATTCCAATATGAATTGCCACTAGCCACACTGGAGTTTCAGTCTCCCCTGGGAAGAAACAGATTGCCCTCTAGTGTACATTAGAAAAAGTGATCCAGAAACAACCAAGAAGAAACGTTTCTTGAGATTAGCTCGTAGCTGTCTACGAATGTAGGCACTTCACCTTAATATAACTCTTACATTGTCTGCAAGAAGTGTGATCAATGTTGAGATTTCTCTTAATATTATTAGATACCTAGAAAACATGTACAGCTAGAATTTGAACTAATAAATCCTGTATGTAATTTTCCTAAAGAAAAGTTTATTTCATACACACTGCATATGTTGTTTTACTGCAGTGTATAATTACATCCTGCTCTAGTATTGACAGCTCTGGTACTATATCTCTTTCAAAGGTCTGGAGGTTTCCTTGCCCGCAGTTACCAGTTCAAAGAAAAAGCAGAAGTTTGTTATTACCCCTAACAACTGTCAAAGTTTGAGGAAGCTATTCATTTTTTGAAAGGCTCAAACTTATTGTAAGGTACTGTATTACGATATCCTACTCTAAAACTTCATTATTTTATTAAAAAAGTGTAAATATGGACAAATACTATTTGCTAGACCAGATCAGTTAAGTCAGTTGGTCAGTCTGGTCTTGTACCTTTCCCCAGAAGTCAAACTTTGGAGGGAGAAACAACAGTAGCTCATATTTGACCAAACTACACAGTAACATATTGACTATTTGGTCAATACATTCCTTACACACCTCAGTTAAACATCATTAGTATGCTTAAACAATCAGAAAATACAGGTTTTACTATATCGCCAAGGTCTCTTGAAAATAAAAGCATGACCTTTGAGAAATCTATTTTATGCTGTCCATGGTCACTGACATAAATACAATTTTATCCTGAAAGTGCAGTATGAAAGCCATATATCATACAATTAAATCTTTCTCAGATTCTAAGCCTGCTTCCCACTTATTGCAATACCCTAGAAAGAAATTCTGCATCCGAAACAGTAATGAGCACATTTAAAAAAAAAAAACAAAAACAAACAAACAAAAACCAAACAATCAGGAACCAAGCTGAGTGTCTAATATAGTTTGCATTTGTGAAGCACAATATGTTTTCTATTTTATACTGCTAAGAATCCCTTACAGATTATTCTAATTTGCTAAATTGAAGCATTGAGCATTACTTTTCTGATCTAACTTTTTATGGTCTATATGGGTAGATTTAATTGGTACATCCTAACAGATGAAATACATGCATTTAGTACCACAAGTCTCCATAAGTAAATTAAGATTGATGTAGACAATCACACACTTGAGCTTAGAATGAAAGGTGTACTCAGCAAATGAGCCAAAATATATCTTCATTTGTGTCTTGGCTGTGTCATTTTAAAGAGCAGTTAGGATGCTCTAAGAAAGTATCTTTCAGGAAAGGTAATATTTAATCCTTTTTTTAATTTATAAGTCTGAAACATCAAGAGATTCAGTCACTCAGATACTTCAAAGAGAGCTAACACGTGAAAACTGATCAGATAAAACCAACTTATTTTTAAGCAATTTTTTTTTTTTAATTATTATTATTATTATTCTTTGTATTAACTGCTTCTTCAGTTGCTTCACAACTTCAAGCTACTCAGCTGCTGGAACGTTACTTGGGATACATAGAAAGAAGTAGCTTTCCCAGCCTTGCCTCTGAGCACTTGATAGCAACTGAAGAATTCAAACAACTGTACTCCATAAACTATACAGAATACACAAGAAAACACATATCTCCCATATCATGACATCTCCCATATAACACGGCATGTAATTCCTTCCTTGAAGCAGCAGGCAGATACATACTGACAACTGCTATGGCCATAGTGACTATAAGACCTCTAATTTTTTGTTGTTTTGACTCCAAGCTACTACCTTATGTAGATACTGTATTAGTGATGTCAATAATGTAAACACATTAACTATGTATACTATAGGCAGTAAAAATTACTTGGTTATACTTATGCTTTGCATTTTAATATATTCAAAAGAAAACTTTGATTAATATGCAAAAAAAATTTAAAATCTTAAGTTGCAGTTTCCATATCTGCAGTGTCTTGAGAATAATACAAGAAAATGGTGCAGTTTTCTTGTTCAGAACAAAAAGAGGTTTCCTATGCATTTAATCTGCATTTTAAAAAGAATTATTTTGTGATCCTAGGGAAAAGGAGCTGAGAACAGGTGCGTTTTCATCCATCTACAATATTTAAAGAAACTGACTCTGCCACGACCTGACCATTCCACCAGGCAGGAGGCAACATGTAAAGATTCCACCAGCACCAATTCTGAATGATTCTAGATCAAGATGGACACTGCTGACTACAACAAAATATACACTGATAACATACCTGTCGATGAGGATCAGATTTCTGAGACCTTCAGCACCATCCCAGAGAGTGATTATCTAATCCTCTGGGTTCAGCTGGTAATAGCCAGTATAAAGGACAGCTGGGAAGGATGATATGCTACTTTTCACTGAATCTTGAACTTACTTTTTAGCTGTTGACAGTATCCTACTTATTTACCTTACTCTCCATAACCCTGATGTTCCTTGCTACTGTTCATTATTCTTGCAAGCCATGATTCACCTTAGATGTTAACCTTTTCAGAACAGATGGATGACTTTTCCCCTGCCTGTCTGCACAGCCACATGGCTCTTAGTAAATAGAGAAAGACAAAACCCATGCAAAAAAAGAGAACTGAAATTACTGAGAGTGCAAGCTGAATTCTGTATAGCTAACTTTTACTTTTTCATGTTCCACTGATCACATC
Source organism: Athene cunicularia (assembly GCF_003259725.1). Lineage (NCBI taxonomy): Eukaryota > Metazoa > Chordata > Aves > Strigiformes > Strigidae > Athene > Athene cunicularia. The sequence goes on from NW_020799105.1 coordinate 6,888,007, forward strand.
TTATTTTGAGTGACTAGGCCAACCAACTGCAAGTAGCCTTTAGAAGGAAAGAGCCAGACGCTCTCCTGCCTGCCCTGTTTACTGCAGATAACAACAGCTCCTGTTCAGAAAACAGTTTCTTGTTCTAGAGATCTGCAGTCCTGCAGTTAGCTAATTATCATGCTTTAACAACATCATCGTAGTTTCCCCTTGACACAGACCAATCTCTTCAAGTCCCATCTCTGAAAAGTTTTAATGCTAAGGAAACTCATTTTCAATCTTTAAAAGTGTAGGACTGTATTCAGTGCCAAGCACAAGACTAGATGTTCAGAAGACTAAAGTAATCCTAAAGGGTTTTCCTCTGCCTCTCTCAGGGGTAAAATATACCATAATCTTACCCATTCGTTTGCATTCAAAAATAAAACTGACATGAAACAAGACATAAATGTAAGCAAATGACAGCCCTTCTATAGCATTCTTAATATGTTTCTTAATTCACTACATTTTATTTTCTCATGGCATTTCCCATAATGAAGATTACCTGGGGGTGTCAGCATAAAAACGTCAATGTGGACAGCTGCAGCTTAACAGCCACAATAACTGTAGCTATGAAATTTTTAAGAGATGTAGTGTTTTGGTAGCAATTACAGTTATTGATATTTCTAAAATTCATTTAGGCTTTTATTGTAACTTTAGTAACCAAAAGAAATGTAGTCTATGATATGACTTTGCTAAGGATAAATTGTCACAATCTTAACGTTATTAAAAAACGTGTTTGAATGAATTTAAACTGTGAGTCATATTAAAACTTTCAATCAAAATAAATTACTCTTGATGAAAACACTGAATTAAAAATGATTTAATATTGGTCTAATTTAAATGTGAAGAATACAGTTTTATTCAATAAAATAGTAAATATTTTACCAATTAAGTACAATTAATTTTTGTTACTGCATCCAATAAAAAACATATTTTTTTGACCCTTTGGACATCGTTCAGATTAGCCTCTTGCCAAAATCTTCTATTCGAGAGCAATAAACTGCTTTAAATCTGAAAAGCAGTATCCTGGGATTGCAAATCTATTGCCTCTTATCAGTTCCTGATATGCCTCTGCAACCTGGGATGTGCAAGTGAAGTTGGGCTCTTCCTACTTGAGCTTTTGATACCAGTATTCTTCTACAACTGTAAGTACCTCTGCTATCAGAAGTGATCTCTTTCTCCACAGCAACTCAGGCTCTCACCACAGGAAGAGATGGTATTTATACATCTACTTCGTGACCCTTTCTCTGACACAGCTTCATTTACATCAGTAAGATTTTATTTTTCTACAGAAGTGTAAAATTCAAGTCTCCCAAATACTAACCAAGTTCCCATGCTAGGCCTCATCACTACATTAATCACTTCACTGCCAGCTCTAATACATACTCTTCCTTTTACTCTACTTGCAGCTGTTTTCAAGTTGAAATCCATGATTTTCCAGAGGACTATAAAACTACTTGAAGGACATTCACTAAAAGTAATTAGTTAAAAGTAGCATGCTATCAACAAGCTGAAGTTCATTTTATGAAGCTCAACCCTTACAGTAGAAAAGAGACAATATGTCAGTCATTACAGAACAACTAAAACAAAACCATCATTTTATTGATCTTGATCTTTTGAATCCCCTATGTCCAGAAATGTCTCTTCACTGGCATGTCTAGTTAGCATTGTAACAGCCTAACAAATTACATGTCACTTTGTTGCCCCTTCAAAATGTTTTTCAGGCAGTTGTGAAAACAGAAACATTGCTCAGTCTTAATGTTAGGAGCTCAAGAGCTATGCTATCAGTAGTGAAAACATCTCAACAGCACACTGTAGCTACAGAAATATCATCGACACTCAAGTTGTATAAACTGCAGAAATCACAGATTAGCACAAGGTACTTCAGCTACCATTTTCAAAAATAACATGTTCTTAGCTGTGTTTCCTCACCTTACATACTAGATACTCCTTATAAACCTTACTCAGTTTACAACCTTAGGTCATCATAGCAACAGAAAACACCACTGCTACCACCACTGTCACTATCTCTTTAAATAAGGATGTTGTTACCCTCACTCTCATCAAGAACAAAGAGGAAAGTCACTGTCAAACATAGCAGCTCTTCTTAGACTTGACTAACAGTCAAGAGTCTTCATTACTTATGTTTTCTAATGTAGGTTATGCAAGAGATATCACATGCTAATAATCAAATAATATATTGTCCTTTCCAGTGTAAATTTTTTACAAGTTTAAATTCAAAAGACCCTTTTAATATTGATTTTCAAATAAACCTGTTAGCCATATAAACTATGTGTAATTGCCTTGGATTTCAATAAACTAATATATTCTACAAAAATAGTACGTAACTATAATTTATTTAAATTATTTCTTCTTGACTAGCAGTTAATTATTTAAAGCCGAAAACTAGGCATCTCACCCCATCCCAAGCCAAAGATTTCTTTCTCAGTGGAAAAGTGCCACCCCTCTGAAGAGGGAGAGCATTGTCTGCACTGTAATTTTGCCTAGGAGCAGAAGACAATCTTTTTTTCTTTAAAGGTAAGTCTAAGATCTATATACAACAGCAGGACTGTGTATAAAGTTTTAAAATATAAAGCTGCCAAGTAATACGTTGTTGCAAACAAACACACACTGATACACAATACACAAATAGCTTACTACTGAAGGGCCTGTAATAATCAGAAAAGTCTAACAGCAAAGTCTTTGTAATTAAGAGGTATGTCCAATTCCTTTTGGAATGCTATGATCATTCTGACTCTCATTTTCCTTACTTCAGTTCCTAGCAGCGTATTACAGACACTGCCCTTTGCATGTTCAACATAATTTGTTAGTTACTAATAAGAACGTCTAGGACTACTAACCTTAGTCTCTGTTTATAATAGTCTTCATCTCCATCATCTCTCCACCTCTTGACTTTGCGCTTCCCCAGTATATGTTCTTCTTCCTCAGAGCTTGGAAAGAAGTCAACATCATCTTCAGCTTCTTTAAAATCTCTCTTCACCAAATATTTTCTTTTTCTTGACAAATTCTTGAGTTCATAATCAGAATAATTTTCAGCATGAGAAGATGTCTGCTCTTCCTCCTCCTCTGCTGCTTCTGGATCAAAGAGCTCCACATCAGGTACATACTCAGACTCTCCACTATCATCCTCCTGTTCACAGCTGAACTTCTTGGCCTCAAGGTATTTCTTTTCTCTTGGAATCTCTGCTTTTGACTGAATCTGGAGGGCATGCTTCTGAAGTTTTCTCATGTGTTTTTTTAAGCGCTTATCTGTTTTTGACAGGGCTTTACCCCTTTTTTCCTTTGTAGTAGACGTGGGAGCTATGCACTGAGCATTTTTGGCTTGTGCTTTCTTCTTTGCTCCTTTGTGAACGGATAACTTCTTTCTTTCAGATGACAGCTTAGCTTGGTCTGCTAAGTACTTCTCAAAATCAGATACTTCATTTAGCATTAATCGTGGTGTCTTTCTCTCTGGCTTCTGAGGTATTTTAGTTCCAAATGGAGTCATCTGGCCAGTACGAATAAGCTCTTCCCACTCTGTTTCCTGAACAGGCATAAGCATACTGCCAAGACATGATGGACCAGGTTCTACAACAAAAATCAGAACATCCAGCATGCCTTTAAGCCCTTCTGAATAACTCAAACATAGGAACAAAGGTGTTGTAGTGGTCCTACCCCCAGGCTTTATATGCTTTCAGTTCAGTTTTCATATACAACTTAAAGTCCAAATTATCATGACGCATAAAAATTTTAAAAAGGCAAAGCTCAACAAAACAGAAGGCTAAAAAGGTCAGACTAACTTTTACTTCAAACTACTTCTCAAACTTAATATAGGAGACGTTACATACACTATTAAAACACAAATGCTTCTGAAACAACATACAGGAGCAAGAACTACCATAAAATTACAGTCCCCCGTGGCACCTGAAGTCTAATGTGCTCCCTATTCTGTCAAATTAACCCATGTCACCATGTTCAGAGCAAGAAACCACTATGTTCCCATATGCAGCAACATCGTTCATGTCTATTTTATTATTTATTTCTCAGCCCTACTCATAAGCTTGAAATTTGGCATTTCTACACCTGGATAGACACAATTCTTACAAAAACCTGTCTTCTCACATGCTTCAGAAAAACGAAAACAAAATCCATCTTCTTACTCTACAATACTAATAGTAGGATTATGACTTTAAAAATCAGACTAGCTTCACAGCATGCTGCCATAAAAGAGCACTTCAGTTATACTGCATACACCGTTACTCTATGTATTAACAACTATAATTGGCTTGAAACCAAAGAGGGGGAAAAGCTTTTAATTCAGGAAGGTGAAAGGGAATTCCAGCCTGAAATCTATTATTAGGGTCCAAAATTTCAAAATAGCTGTACCAGAACTGCCAGCACAGCATGCTATTGTATATGATCCCATTTAAAGCACTGTATTTATCACCAAAACATGTTTAACGAGTTAATGATGCATCAGGCATGAAACTCCTCCCTCTCCACCCCCTCGGTTTCTCAGACCACTGGAATTGCTCAACTCCATTTCTTCTGTCTTGGGCTCCATACACTTCCTAGTTACATTTCATCACACTTGGGCACCTGAGTTTTACTGCATGGACTAATTCAAAGAAAAAGGATTAAAGATGCTTTTCTTACTAGGAAACATTTACTAAGGTTTTGACCCCTTTAAGTTTTGTTGAATCAGAAGAGAAACATGAGCTCTGTGAGATCTCTAGCCCCATCTACAACAGACAAATAGCAAAAAGAGTTTACACCTCTGCAAACAACAATACAACCCAAAAGTGACATACAGATGTCAATAGGGTCCAAACTTGCCCTACAGATTAGTGATTGTGGCCACAACACAGCCAAGCTGGAGTTACAAAATCTAAGATCGGTTTGCAGACAGTAGTGAGAAAGAACACTTCATGAAACACTGAGAGGACAAATATCCTGCTTTAAAAGAAGCCTTATTTATTTATTAAAATCACAGTGTAGCCTGGAAAACAAACACTCTTTCCTTCTATTTCTAGTGATACTTCCCAACAGTAAGAAAAAACAATTTCGTTAATGCTGATTGATAGCACCCAGCATATAAAATGTAATTCAGTCATGATGTTAGTCATCTTTATCAAATTAGCTGTGAAAAAATGTTAGGATTTCCAATTTATTAAGCCCAATACTCTAATGTGCCTCAGCCATCCCTACTGAGCTGAACATGGATTAACATTCATTTTTTAAAACTTCCCACATGAATATGACAAGATCTGCAATTCTGCAGGTGCAGAGAGTAAGTGTTCTTAATCCTTCCTCTGAAAGCAAACCACTGAAATTTATTTACTTACTGGCGAGGACCTTGCAAACAAAAAAAGGCATTACATCAAAGCATAACAGAATTTTCATAGCCATCTCCCATACCTTCATCTTCCTCAAATTCAATCTCATTCACTTTATCAAGAATCTCTGTTCCACCAAGAATTGCTTGGAGACGCTTTTGTTTTGCTTTGATCTTCTTCAGCTGTTGTTCCTTGAATAACAAATAGATGCATAATTTAGTTTTTAAACTGGTTCATAAACTTACTATCCTTTTAAGCAAGACTTAAATTACTATATTTGTAGTATTTTCCATCAAAATCTCATATTCAAGTGTTCATAGTATTGCATTTGAAACAAAAAAAGTGTCACTACGGTATCTGTAGGGCTCCAACCCACAGAACACATACAATTTTGTGCATACAATCATCTTACAATATGTACAGTAAGATCAAACTGTTTATACACACAAATTTCACATGCACATTATGCATTTCTATGTACATATTTTCAGATAATTTTATGAATATGTTGATTCTAGGTGAAGGAAGACCGGATTAGTGAGATGCGCAGAGAGCACCAAAAGATTTTTTTCATGATTTGCAAGACTAGGTTAATGGTTAGCAAGCCACTGAAAGCAGCTATAAGATTTATTTATCATCCCAGAAGTTTTGGAATGTTTTGTTAGAAAGAAACTGAAATGGTAAATCAGTCCATCATCCTAATATATATTGGTACACAGTTAATTCAGTAGTGGTCACACCTAATTTAATGGCAAAAACTACAAACTGAAATGACTTTAAAAAGTGAAAAAATCAACACTACAGATGCTATAACAAGTATAATTCATTACTAGGTCTTCCATTACACCTTTTATCTGACTGTAATATACTCAACTGTATATTTATCAGTGATGCAATTCCTTGGTGTTGCTAATTTTCATTTATGAAACACGAAATTCCAACCAGTTAAACAAAGACATAGGCAACATAACCTTCCCCATTTGTAACTCCATTCTTTGGAAATATTTCCTTACATAGAGAGGCACATACTTAATTAAATATAAAGTTCATGACAAAATGAGCAAATTTTTTTTTCTTTTTGGTGAAGAATGGTTCACTAGACTTCATGTAGAACTTTTCAAACCACAAAGGATAAGCATATTCACATATGGTACAACACCTTATCTTCTGTGCATGCCCTATTATCCTTGCTACCAGAGAACTCTGTATCATAAAAACTCCCTGTATGACAACTCTAAGGAAGTAGCTGTCCTGTACCAGTCATTAATTTCCCATTTGTCTCAATAACAGAAGAATTTCAGTCATCTTTCACCATTTTTTAAAAAATACTGCAAAATGAAGAGTACAAAAAGGCACTTCTCCACGTAAAAAGTAGCTTAACACCAGCTTTAAATACACTGCCTGCCTCTAAATAGCCTCCAAAACACTCTTGAAGTTATTCGGACCACTTTTATAGATTACAGTTTTCATAAAGGGTTTTATTCTTACACTTCAAGGACTGTTAGAGATGGGTAACAATGAACTCTCAATGAGGTCTGAACCTTCTCTGCAACTAACGCTTGTGTAAATTACTTCAAATAATATGAAACCAAGCAAAATAGTGTCCAATTACATGATCACTATTCAGTGGTAAAACTGGTTTAATGCATTTCTTCCCACTACTTCCAGCTACTTGTTCTTAGTCCTGTGCCGTGGCTCAGTATTGTGCCCCTCACTCTCTTAATTGGCCAGATTGTGAGCACAGTGTTATCCAAGTTGCTGAAATGATCAAAGTTAAAAACCAAACAACCAAGTCAGTGGCAAATAGCTTGAGATTGGGAAGAAATGTCTGAAGGCAAAAGGACAGTAAGTTTTTCAGTCAGGGTTACCATTAGAGAAAACATGATGGTGAATTTCCATAGACAGCGAGTGGATCAAAGTGCTACTACATTCCTGAGCAGGGGAAGTTTCCCTTTTTTCAAATCTCCTTCCTATTCACAGCTGTAGAGGTCTACTGTTTATACCACCCTGATGCCTGCTTGATTGCTCTACAAACTTCTTTAATGTACTATGCTGGCAGAAAAAAGCTGGAGCAGTTTTTGCCAAGTCAATGAGTTCAAATGGCTCACAGAATGGAATGATATGTACTGAGTACAAGAAAGATACAGACAGTAAGGAAAGGAAGGTAGTAGTGGATGAAGACCAGGAGAGCTGAGATTTAGGTCAACTATTGAATCATGACCTAACAAAGCTTTGCTAATTCTCCAAATGCTACTGGGAGGGATTTAATTAAATTAATGCAAATCAGTCTTCCAAGCAGGTCCTGAAGCTTACAATGAAAAAAATAAAAATTCAGTTCTCACATCTTTGAATTAGTTATTTATGTTTTTTTAACAGAAAATTAAACCCTTTAAAAAGGGAAGGAACAGCAATTGAACACATAATCCAAACCTTAAACCAAAGTAGAACCTAAGTATTGTCAGCAGGAAATTAATGTAATCCAATCACCTTGTTGTATTTTTGCCGTTTTACAGAATCTAGTTTTCTGTTTATATCTTTGCTGTTGGCAGCTTGAGGTGAAAGTTGTTCAATAATTTTATCTATTTGTTTCAGAGATGTTGTACATGATCTGAAAAAGCAAGATTGCAAGTCAACTCTAGAAAGAAAAACAGCACACTCTCAATTCAGACAATTTAGAAATTCCAGGAGATTTAAGGTAAAGATTTATAAAGGACTAAAGGTAAGTTTCTAAATAAGCATCTTATATTTAAACAACACTGCAAATACTAAACACTTTAAGAAGTTGTGCATCATAAAATATTTTTAAACACAATTTTGTTAATACTAAAATTTCAAGGGGGAGGAAATTGAACTAACCTGTTGCAATATTTAGGACTCAAAAGTTACAAGTCTGATGATAATAAGTAATAGTAGTTGCTTTTATTATTCAAGGTAAAATGCAAAACAAAAATCTAAACGGGAAATCCCATGTTTTCATCCTCTAAAACTCTTTTAATAGTTTGATGCCATTATATAAGGAAGCCTATTTCTTTTACATTTACAATGTCCTTTTTACACAAAGACTAGATTACGAGATACAAATACAGATCAGGAAGGCAGACTAGCTCAAAGAATCAACAGCACATCAACATTAAACCTTCCTTACTCTTACACTGCCATTTTTCATGTTTCCATATGCAATATGAAATTCAGGCTGAACCATATACTATAACCTAGTACCATCTGTTTCTGCTGTAGAATTAATTTACAAGGAAGTAGGCACTGCTCCAGCATCAGAAGCAACAAATCTAAGTTTGTTGATTCAAATAACAGAATATTTTGTAAGGATACACAAATTAGCATCTCAAAGCATTACAAAAAACATCAAAGAAAACTCTTTACACCACCTGCAGCTGTTTCTCCCCTCATATGCAAAGAAAAGCACTACATAAATCTCCTCAGTTGTCAGGGAAGAAACTGTTGGGCTACGTTTCTCTCCAATTCTCATCTGGATTCTACCACTGCTCTCGTAGGAAACATATTCTACCTGCTCTCCTGAGCTATCACTGACATCTTCACTTCTCCATTCTCTTTCAACACTTTTGAACCATCCCATCCCCTTTCTCACTTTTCTGTTTTGTTGCTTTGAAGTATACCATCCTCTTGCACATCTCCTACCTTTTGGATCTTGCTTCTTTGGCCCTAGGGTCTCTTGACATATACTGCTACTGTCCTCTTCCACAAAGCTTTATTTAACAGGACTGTGGGATTTAAACAGGATTTAACTTCAACCATTTTTTATTCTCCTTCCCCTTAAATTTGTGTGTATATTATAGAACCATGCAGCTCCCACCATGAAGTGGTGCCAACTACTCAACAATTCTTGACTGATTTTTACCTTTACTCATACATGCACTGTATTATAGGACTTTAATCAACTCTATTACACTCTACTCATATGTCTTTACTTTTGTCAGTCCCTCTGCTCAACAAGCCAGCTATATCTCCGCTAATTTTCTCCAAAACTTTCAAACTTGCACATCACATCTCATACAGATGAGGTTCTAGAGGTCTGCATAAGCCATTTGCATCGCATCATGTAAATGTTATGTTACAACTTCAAGTGGAAGATGAAAATAGAGGTTAGAAAAATCATAGGATGCCTCTTAAAGAAAAACAGGAAAATAACAACTGTGCCACGCACCACTCTTTCAAAAACCGCATAATCTAACTGCAGTGGTTACACTGCTCCATTCTTCCTCTCAATGACCATTTTACTCATTATGTCCTTCTGCTACATAACATCTGAAATTAGGTTCCAGTTTTGCAAACTTACTTAATTTCTCATCTCCACACCCAAACTGGAAAATTAATGAAGTGCATAAAATTAAGCATATACATAACAAGAAAGCTATGCAAGAGTTCACACAGGTAACAGAGTCCTACAGCACTCTTGAGCACTAAAAGCCAACATTAATGCAATACAATGCAAGATGCAGAGGTAGAATTATTTACCTGCAGTAGTTCACACAATAATTCTACAATGAAACCAGAAACAGTAAGGGAGATCTAAGATCAGAAATCTAAAGATTAGTGGCTCCTATCCCTCAAAGTCTTCTACTGCCAATATACCATGTCAACTAAGCATTTGTTTCTTTTAAGGTGTCATTACTTCATACAAGCATTGGTGACAAGATTGTTTTGGCTGTAGTACACTCATGATGGGGAGTCACTCCAGTTAGAGAAGGCACATACCCAGAAGCAGGTAACTGCACGAAGCATACAGAATCGAAGAAGCGGCACTTTTTCTGACTATAGATTTGAATATAATGCACTTCTCCACTGCGCAGAAGACAGACATGCATCTTAGTAAGACAGGAGACAAAGCAGAAAAAGGAGATGTGCTGTCCTCTACTGCCTTGATGCATGACCAAATTAGTCAAATAAGAGCAATGAAGCATTACTCTTAAGTGAAAAATATTTTCTCCTTTTAAAAAAAGGTGGGTGACTCAGAAGAGTACATGTGACCTAGTGCTTTCAAAACATCTTTTCATTTTCCAGCTTTTAAAAACACGCAACACCAAGCCTCTTTAGACAGTAACAGAAAGCAACAGTAAAGAAAGGAGACAATTTACCTTAAGTCATCCAGCACAGACTGATATTCCTTCTCTGCGTCCGCTATTTTTGTTGCGTTATTAGCTTCATTAATTGCATTATCTACTTGCTGAAGAACTCCTTGCTCCAATACATCCTGGTCATAAACATCAACTCCTAAACCTTTGAGCTCAGCAGCCTGTGCACTATATGAGATGGACTGAATCTGCTGCCTGTTGATCTGTAAAAGGGGTTGTCCTCTTCTGGGCACCTCCAAAGGAACAGCCATGGAAGTGGATGACTGGCTGGCAGAGTTGGGAACTTTAATACTGTTACCCAGGTCACTGCTATAAACACCATTTTCTTGTTCAATTCCCAATTCCTCAGCATTATGCAGACAATTATTGCTTGAAGTAATAATAGGGTCTTGTTCTTGGGTACTGTCTGGCAGGTGGCTGTTGTCTGTTGGCATCCTCTGCTCAAAGGACAAAGAATCACCACATCATAAGAACATTCGCACACACAAAGTTGCTCATGAAGACCGTGCCCAAATAAAAGTAAGCAAAACAACAAGCATGTCTCTTCATGAGAAATTCTTGTTTCAAAACACCCAGTAGCCTACTTTCATAAGTCCTCCCCTCAAAGGCCTCTCCAGACTAATTTCCACAATCAAAAGGAAAAAGTGGCCAAAACTTCTTAAAGACTGCTACATGGAATACTCCTGGAAGATGCTGATATCAAGACAAATAGAACAACCTGTAAAAATTACTCTCCTTGCCAGAGAGTGAACTCAATCTTGTGTGTAAATGCTCATGCTCCAGACTTATGACATAATGTAAGCATACACAACTTAACATATCCAAAGCAAAAAAATGTAAGGTTTTGAAACAGGGTAAGACTTGCCAGTGAAAGCACTGTTGAGAACAGTTGGTTGTAGGCTTTAGTCTGACAATTCAGCTGTGAAGTAGAACATAAACCGTCTTAGCTGTTAGGAAGCTAACACTGGACTTACCAAGGCAAGCCTGGAGCTGATAGTATTGTTTCGATCCTTCAGGGTGAGACTGCCTTCTGAAATAATGTATTTTCTATCACCTTCTGGATAAAACACGTGATATTAACCTACAGGAGGTCATTAATAAGGCAGGTGGGCTTCGTCAGGTACCTCTCCTAGCACGGCAGCTCGTGGACCTCGGGCCCAGCTCACGGTTTTCTTCCATCAGCTCCAATCACTCAGGCAGCGGGTTTAGCCCTGCAAACAGGCACCATGATAACCGCGCGCACCGGCCCGTTCCCCTCGGAGAGCCCCCGCCACCCCCGCCTACACCTGTCTC
>NW_020799105.1:6899814-7056813 GCF_003259725.1 Athene cunicularia
TTCCCTTTCCCTTTCCCTTTCCCTTTCCCTTTCCCTTTCCCTTTCCCTTTCCCTTTCCCTTTCCCTTTCCCTTTCCCTTTCCCTTTCCCTTTCCCTTTCCCTTTCCCTTTCCCTTTCCCTTTCCCTTTCCCTTTCCCTTTCCCTTTCCCTTTCCCTTTCCCTTTCCCTTTCCCTTTCCCTTTCCCTTTCCCTTTCCCTTTCCCTTTCCCTTTCCCTTTCCCTTTCCCTTTCCCTTTCCCTTTCCCTTTCCCTTTCCCTTTCCCTTTCCCTTTCCCTTTCCCTTTCCCTTTCCCTTTCCCTTTCCCTTTCCCTTTCCCTTTCCCTTTCCCTTTCCCTTTCCCTTTCCCTTTCCCTTTCCCTTTCCCTTTCCCTTTCCCTTTCCCTTTCCCTTTCCCTTTCCCTTTCCCTTTCCCTTTCCCTTTCCCTTTCCCTTTCCCTTTCCCTTTCCCTTTCCCTTTCCCTTTCCCTTTCCCTTTCCCTTTCCCTTTCCCTTTCCCTTTCCCTTTCCCTTTCCCTTTCCCTTTCCCTTTCCCTTTCCCTTTCCCTTTCCCTTTCCCTTTCCCTTTCCCTTTCCCTTTCCCTTTCCCTTTCCCTTTCCCTTTCCCTTTCCCTTTCCCTTTCCCTTTCCCTTTCCCTTTCCCTTTCCCTTTCCCTTTCCCTTTCCCTTTCCCTTTCCCTTTCCCTTTCCCTTTCCCTTTCCCTTTCCCTTTCCCTTTCCCTTTCCCTTTCCCTTTCCCTTTCCCTTTCCCTTTCCCTTTCCCTTTCCCTTTCCCTTTCCCTTTCCCTTTCCCTTTCCCTTTCCCTTTCCCTTTCCCTTTCCCTTTCCCTTTCCCTTTCCCTTTCCCTTTCCCTTTCCCTTTCCCTTTCCCTTTCCCTTTCCCTTTCCCTTTCCCTTTCCCTTTCCCTTTCCCTTTCCCTTTCCCTTTCCCTTTCCCTTTCCCTTTCCCTTTCCCTTTCCCTTTCCCTTTCCCTTTCCCTTTCCCTTTCCCTTTCCCTTTCCCTTTCCCTTTCCCTTTCCCTTTCCCTTTCCCTTTCCCTTTCCCTTTCCCTTTCCCTTTCCCTTCTTCATGCCTTCCCCCAATGTCTGTAAGTCTCAAGAAAACACAGAACAGGTTCTCTAAGGTCTGTAAGACCAATACCCAAAAGGCCAGCATGTAAATAAAACAGTGCTTAGTTGATATACTCTTATTTGTTTTCTTTACCCTGAAATAAGTTATTACTGCAAATATCATTTACTTAACATTTAATGACTACAATGAGGAGGCTTATTTCTAATCTTTGTTGCCATGTTCTAAGTATAAGGAATGATGCTTTGTAATTGCTGAAACAATAGAAAATGTGGAGTGCAGTCTTTCAGCAGAGTGAGAAAGACAGCAACTGGGGGGCATTTAAGGATGAAGCTGTTGTCCAAACTAAACTGCTATGTGGAGGGGTAGGCTCAGTTTTCCAGAAACTGATTAATGAGGGGTATAAGATAAGTTGTCCTGAAGAAGAAAAAGAAGAGCTTTGTATTATTTGCTAGGAGAGGAGTTTTCAAATGAAAGGCTGCTCTTTCCCAAGCTTGAGAAGAAAATGAGTTCATGATTTTCCTATATCTTAACAGATTTCTATGGGTTGAGAGATTACTAATGTGGGAGATGGTCAGTAATAAGTCCAGAAGAAGAGGCTCTAATCCAACACTAAATACTGTTTCTTCAAGACAGGTACTCACAGAACAAAGCAGTTACACTCGTGTCCTGACTGTGACTCCAAAGATGCCTGGAGATCCCCTGAGAGTTTGCTCATAAAGATCCATATAGTGCTCAGTATGTGAGGAACTGAAGATGATCTTTGTGGGAGTGTTCTGAAACCATGATATAAAAGTGTGGGAGACCCTTCAGGCAGAGATAGGTTAATGTCATCTGTCCATGAAACACCATATACACTGTGAATGATGTATAAATAATAAGCATGTTGTACAACTAGTCTGTTGCAAACCGGATCAGGCTCCCAGGTGGTGTGAATGAAGGCTGTTCAACTGAAGTCTGCTGAAGCCAGGTCTCCAGCAATTGAAAATCAGTATGGCTCTATTAAAGTCTTATCAGGGATAGATTCTATAGGCCTTTAAAGCTTGTGCTGTGGAGGTCCATCCTTGATGTATTTGCAACACTAGGCCTTTTTTTACCTCTTCTACCTCAACACATAGTTTTGCTTGAGCAGGTGAGATCTGTGGTTTTGATCTATTCTCAGCCTCAGCTATTGCCTGGAACTGTCCATTACAAAGGCTATAAAAGTACAAAATCTGTGTTATAAACCAGAATGACTTTAAATTTAGATTTTCAGTGCAGTCATTTTCACACAAAGTTAACCTCTGATGAATCAAAAGTTCAATTCTGCTCTAAGATACATACACACATGGCTTCTGATCTTTTCACATAGCATGTATGCATGCATTTTTCTCTGTTTTATGGAAGTATTTAACTGCATTTACCTTCAAATTTTTCAATTTTTTTCTACATGTAAATGACTGCTAGCTGCAATGCAGCTACTCTGCTAAACCACTGGTGGTATGGTTTCCTAGGCAGGACAAGTTCTGCTTGTTTGGTTAGGGTTTTTTTTAATGTTGTTAATGTAGCCACAATCTTCACCCCCTTGTATGCAAACATTAATGACGGCACTTAATTCTTGCTGGAGCTGGTTCTCGCAACTTTTGACACACAATAATTATGCTTTTTCACTTGAACTAGCAAGACTGGGAGATGAAACTGCATGGACATCTTTGCTTTCTATCAGCCTTGCAGGATTACTGGGAAGGATCCTGGCAGATTGTGTAAAGCAGCAGTTCAGAGCTCAGCTGTCAGTTCTGGAGGACTGTGAGGAAACACAGCTTCCAAGGGAGCTCAAATAGAATAACAACTTGGAAAGGAAGCAAATCTGTTTCTGTGACTCTGAACTGGGTAATGAAAAATAACATTTTGTAAACTATTGTCAGTTATGAGGGGGAAAGGGGCAGTGGTTTAATTTTTAGTCCATCATTTTGATTCAGTTTCCTACTCTAAAAAGTTATGCCAACAGTCTTGGCCTGTGAATTCTATGAGAAACACATCCTGGTGATATACCTAGTGTACCTAGTAATAATCTGCCATGTATAAATCCCTGGTTCTTAGCAGGAGATGATCCTCTCAAGCCCTTTAGTGGCTCAGATGTGCTGTTAAGGGTATGTCCTGCTGACAGTTGGCTAAATCTTCAATCTTGCTTTCTCAATTAGGCTTTTCCTCCATAGATTTTAGTATGTATTTTGCCAAACTGAAGGCTAAGGAAGGACTTGTGACAGAATATATTTATGGATTTTGTTCTGAGGATATCCTGTACATGAACTATGACTGAATGCAACGGAACAACTGCACAGAAAGACTTGGACTGACCAGCTAAGGAAAAAGTAATCCGAACCATTACATTTTCAGTTATGTGACCCCAGGATTTGAACATCTTCTTTGAGCTCTTATCACACAAGTGTTTACATGCATTAAGGTGACCTGGCCAGCCTCAGCGAGCAGTCCCAGTGGACACAGTGCTTTGCTAAATATTTAAAGATGTTCCTTATCCCAAAGTGCTTAGGCCTAAAATTTTCATTTATTCATAGATTCATAGAGCTTAGGGCAATACAGGACCATTAGATCATGTTTTTCTGACCTCCTGTGAGACACACAGCAAAAATTCTCATTCCGTTACTCCTACATCAGACCCGTGTCTTAGAGTTGAGGTAGCACAGATGGCTTAGTAAGACATCACATTTTGATGCACTACATGACTTGGTAGGTTGTTCTAGGGGCTAATTCCCCTTGCTATGAAAAAATGTGTTTCAAGTAGCATGAAACACAATAGCTTTTAATAAAGCCAGGTGCTTAAATAAGGGGCTGGCCTGTTAAACATAGTGGAGGGAAAGACTCCAGTGGAATTCTGTAAGAAGCTTCAAACACAGCTTTGTAAAATCCTGAGACAGAATTTCAGGAGAACAAACTTTTCCTTACCTTCTTAGAGGTCTGCAATGGGATGGACATCTCAGGTTCCACCTTAAACTTCCCTAAGCAGGTATGTGCTTCCCTGTGCTATGGGATTCCTAGAAATGCTGCTTGTGGCTGAGCTGATCAACTGGGTACACTTGTCCTGCCTAAGGCCAGTTTAAAAGGTGAAAATCATAGCACTATGCTCGAGGGGTCAGTTGATCAGGTGTGGAGTGTCCTAGTGCCCACAGGCAGCACTGTTCTGTTAAAAAACAGATGGCAGTGGCAGTGCATATCAGTTTACCTTCTCTAGTTTTCTGTCATTTCCTGATGAAGTATCAGCTGTGGGTCGAGTCAATACCCTAGGAGATTTCTGTGCTATACGCTGAGGCGCACTGACACTTTTAAAACAAAATGCTAAAACTATGAAGTTGTGATGAAAATAGATAATAAATGGTTTAGGGGCTGCATTACTTCTCAGGAGGGCACAGAATTGCTGGCAGCATTGGCAGAAATGGGAATTCCATCCACAGTAATAAAACATCTGTATCTCTTTGTACGAGTTAGTTGAGTGGCAAGTATCTCTCAGAGCCATGCCAGTGTAATAAAGCCAATATATCAACTTAAGAGAGATGCTAAGCTCTTTGAAAATAATTGTGTAGTTGGCAAGCAATAGCTTTTACTCTTTATATCACAGAGAAATAAATGTGGGGTTTGTTTTGTTTTTTTTTCTCTCTCTCTCCCTGCTGTGGTGCATTTAAGATATTAAATGCAGAAGTCTACTATTGACTACAAATCATGACTATTGTGACCTCAAATGGGAACAAATTCCGGGAGTGGTTTCTCCCACTACTTTACTGTGGTTAGATTGCTCACCTTTTGTATTTCCAACAAGTATTACTGGACTAAGATTCACATGTAAAGAAGTCCTCGACAACACCAATTTTTTAGGGAAGCTCTGTTTGTGCTTATTTAGGCTGCATGTTTCTCCAGAGGAAGAAAAAAGTGACTTTCTAGCCAATACACTTGCAACTTGTAGAGGACTGTTCCTTGAGCTTGCAGCCAGATTGTTGCTTCACATGTGTCTTTGATATCTATCTTTTATAGTTGTGTGTACACAGCACTTTTTAAGGCCCCATATAAAAAGCAAACAAATATATATTAGTTATAAGTACTGAGTAAGCAGTAATAGGATCTTGCCAGAGCAGTTGCATCAGTCTCCTGCAGGCAAAGAGGGAAGTTGAACCTAAAGTTTGTTGAGTATTTGCAAACCAGCCTTTCACATTTTGTGTACTTCATAGCTGTTCAGTGAGAACCTTATGATGAGGCTCTGGCCCCTGCATCCCAGGATCAGGATCTCCTGCTGCCCTCTTACCCAGGCAGCTGTAGGCTAGTGCTTTCTCACCTGCTGGTGACCTGTGCTAGGTCTCTTGCAGCACGTACGATGATTCCTACATCCTAAAGCTTGCTGGCGGAGTCATGCTAAGACCATGTTTGAACTGCCAGATGGTGCCAGGAAGAGAAGCATGTGAATATTCAAGTACTCGAACATCTTTCACCTCCTTAAAAACGGCTGACAGAAAGACTCGGTAGCGGCCACCTGCCTGCTTTAACACTAGAGGGAGGCATCGCCTAAAAGAAATCGCAAAGACTTCTAAAATAGCACGATTTCAAACGATTTATGTGTCTTGGAAGGGAACAAAACACTGATTTCTTTTTAAAGCCCATGTTTTTATTGGACTACATTATGGGAGGCCTCATTTGTTGCCCAGAATGCTCTTGGCCACAGTGAAATTCAACCTTCGTGATGAGGCAGGCAGATTCAGCTTGCGCTGCTTTGTCTTAGCTGGGCTCTCCTGGGACAGCCTTATGCACAGGGCCTGGAGGTAGTTCAGCCGCTATAAATAGCTCGTTGCTGAATTCTGCTGTGAGCAGATTTTGAAGGCTGTGCCAAAGGATAGAGTTGTGTTGTTTTAGTTCACTTTAGACTGACACACTGAGACAGATTTCCCTGTCTGGCCTCAGTTTGTACTCCAAGCAGAGGCCAGGAAGATGAAATGTCAGTGCCTCACTCTGTACTTATTTCTCCCTAATTGCAAGCCTATAAGCATAATAATAGGGATTGACTTAATGATGGTGGCTATATAGGGATGGTTGTGTTCCCCGAGGAGGCTTTCCCGCTCCCCCTTTCCCCCCTTAGCCCCTCCCATTACAGTGTGACTCCTGTAGCATGTAAGGGGTAGGTAATGCACAGCTCCCTCATTCATGGTAAGACTGCTTCCGTGTCTGCAAACTGCATTTTGCTAAGTTGAACAAAAAGACCATAGCAGAATGTGAATAGTTATTTGAGGGCTCCACAGCAGTTGAGAGTAACCTAGAGTTGTATAAAACATGTATTGTACTGATCAGAGAGTTGCAAGTTACATTTCTAAAGTAGACACCGGGTAGCTGAAAATCCTGCAAATTAATTCCAGCAAAGGGGGAGGAGGAGTGTGATTGCCTGTTCTTTTCCCCCACTCCTTATTGTCAGGAGTGGTTCATGGAGAAGGGGAGTAGGAGAGAGGGCCCAGGAGCTCTGGGTATCCTGCCCAAATCTTTCAATGAGCTCTGTTAGTTGGAGGTGCTTATTTCTTCTCTGAGACTGCCTTGCTGGTGAGCTGGTGAGCACAGCTACACATAGCAGTGGAAGGAGGAAAAAAGTCTTCTGAGGGAGGCTTTTCCAGTCAGGTAGGAGGGTTGAAATGCTGCTGAGGGAGCAAAAGAGGCAGAGCTGGGATGTGCAGATGGGGACAGAAACAGATGTGAGAAGAAAATGTGTAGAGGGGGATCGATGAGGAAAGAACAGTTGTGAAGAGTGAGGGAAAGGCTGTTATGAAATCTAAGGACCAAAATTAATTGCTGAGCAGGTCAATGCAGAGGTATATGGGTGGCTGTTTTGAGTGGACTTAAATCTTTGAATTTAAGAGAGGTATAGCACACATGCTGATGGGCCCAGGTGCTCTAAGATCGCCATAATGAATGTCTTGAAAGACAGAAGGTCTGTTGTCAGAAAGTGCAAGTTGCAGATGCTTCAAATCGATAACAGGAGTTTAAAAGAATAATAATGTGTAAGTTACAGCTGTCAAGACCCTGTTTAGAGTCACTGAAGCTCTGAAGCTGTTCCATGAGTTTATCCTTTAACAAGCTCTAGGCGGTACCTTTTGTCCTTTTGGCAACACTTAAAATGTCCTGAGTCTCTGCTGAAGTGGTACGTGGTCCACTGTTCCTATTGCATCATGCTGGTCCAGCTCAGCCATATACTGCTTCTAATAAAGGAACTTACACAGTGTCTGTCCGCAGTTTCATTCTGTTGAATCCCTTGGATACCTCATCATCTGTGATTCTCACCGAAGGCCTTGAGATATGTTTTGTTAAACAGCTAAAAGAAAATTGCGTTGGGAAAGCTGCTGACGTGGTTCCTTTTGCCTTTCAGAACATAATCCTGCAGATCTGTAGTTATTACAGCAGATCTCTGTTTAGAGCAAGGAAGATTTCTCAAGGTGCTGTTTAAGACTTCCTGGTTTGTGCTGCAAATTGTTAATCAGTCCATGACAGCATAAATAAAATTAAAGGGTTTAATTAAAACTAATGAATGAGTGAATGGAGAATACACAGCATGTTCCACTTGCAGCAGACTGGTGCTGTGAATAATTAAAATGTCACAAAGTAGGAGATGTCTTAATAAAAATGTTGGAGCTGCAAAAACAGAGGCCCCTGAACTTTGGGAAGGTTTAGGTCTTTAAATTGGTGGAAATCAGTTCATGCAAGTTAAGGGAAAGATACAAAAATATAAACAACTCTGATTTTTATTAGGATGGAGTCAAAATAGGAAGCTTAGTCCAGAAAAACCTTACTGCATTTTGAATTGGTTTGCATGTCTATGAAGATCTAACTGTTTTCATGCAATATTAATCCTAAAACCATATCACCCAAGGGATTAGTTTCTTCTTTTTACTCATATTTGACTATATTCTTGCAAAGGAAATTTGCTATTACGTTGTTGTTACTTGTTAATGTTCTATCTATTCAAAGTACAAGCATTCTTTTGATTTAAACCCAAACCTGAACCACAGCCTGAACTGGATCTGCCTTTGGCCCAGGTTTGGTGTATTTGTCATAGTCAAATAACAGGCGAAGAAAATAATTTTAGCCTGTCTGTTTTAAATAGATCCAGGGTGCATTGGGTAGGAGCTAGAGCAATGAGGCAAAGAGACTGGTCAAACTGTTATAAAGTTTGGGATTACTGATTAGACCCAGAATATCAGTTCTAGGAATAATAGGAAAACATCTTTCATCTTGATGCTTTACAGTGGTTTGCTACTGTCTGTGGTTTGATGTGTTTGATAGCATCCCTCTGTGACTTATTCTGAGGTTGGCATTCTCCTTCTCCTCAGTTCTGGACTTTTCCCCAGATCTCCTGACCCTATGACATCTTCTGAGGCAAGGACCCTGTTGGAGGATGAAATAATATGCATAAATGTCCTGGCTACTGACATCACTGATGAAATAGTAATGTCCCCGCAGCCTGCTTTCTATGTCGTAATGACCCAAGGTGAGCATCAGTGAGGGACCTTACTCAGTGTAGGGGTTTAACTACGTATGTTTGGAGTTTTAAAAGGTACCATACCTCCATCAAGTGCCTCTAGAGGCCATGATCTAATAGTAGGCAGTACTGGATGTAAGTTAGAGTGGGGTGAAAAGGTGAAGATCATCTATGAGGTAAGTGGCTATGCTGTTGTGTAATCCTAGCTCTGTATCATGTAATTTCTTAAGATGGATAAGTAAATAAATTTACCTTGAGAAATTCCACCATTCCACCAATTTAGCCTGGTACGTTAAGACTAGAAGAACAGTGCAACTTCTAAGTGACACGTTTTCCATGTCCATGTCCATGGGTATAGAAAGCTTCAGTACTAACTATATCTGCAGTATATTCCCTCTCAGTGCTTAGCTGTCTGTTTAGCAGAAGATTGGACTAGATTATGATAATGGTCCCTTTGAGCCTTAAACATTTATAAAGGAATGAGTAGACTTTGCCACGAACTGAAATGTTTTCTTAATGTTACATTAAATTACATTGAAAAATATAGCATAACCCTAACGTGTTCACCATTGGCTTAATGCTTTGGCATTATGAATAGTGTGGAAAAAAAGTGTCTCAAAAATGTGTTTCTCTCAGGAGAAAAGACTTTTGAGGAATATGGAGTTTTTATGCCTAAAGTTTTCTCTTTCCATGTATGTTTTATGTTTTATTTGGTCCAAAACACAAATATTTTGTAAGCAAAACATTGAGAGTCTACCTAAGAAAAAACTTAGTTCTCCCTGCACCTCACTTTGGATGTGTTTCAGTTTGGAGAAGTTATACTGAAGAAAATGTGGGCTTTTCAATATTCTGCAAATCTCAAATATCTATACATTAGGAAAGCAGAGTAGACTTTCTGGCTCACCCTATAACATTAGGGTTACCAAGAAAAAAAATAATAATTAATAACCAACAATTTGAGTTAATTAGGTATGTTCAATTCCTCACATAAATTACACTGATTTATGTGAATTCTTAGACTTTAATGGCTACATTAATAATTAACTACAAATCAAAAATAATCACAAGTGCAATTGAGAAAATATCATCTCAGTGGTTACTTAATGATTCAGTTTCAATTAAAGGATTTGGTACTCATTTTCAGTCAACCAGGGCTTGCATGCTGCTCCTGGTGACATCACCGTAAATTTGGGATGAGGTTCTTATGAAGTCAGTGGCATTACTCCAGATTTACACAGATCTAGCCAAAAACAAAGCAAAGTCATTCGACTAAAGCATTCCCTTGTCTTCAAAGGGAATTGGTTTCATCTATAATAAAATATCTCAGGGCAGCCTCGGCTAAACCTAGTTATTTGGCTTCACTGAGGCTCTTTGTGTGAATGAATTTTTTTAGATTTGTGCCTAAAAGGCTGAAATCCATAAGCAACTTTCCACAGACTTCACTGGAGCAGATTCAGGCTCTACAGAGCCTCTACTAAGAGGCTTTTCATTACGGCAGGATGCAGTTAAGGTTGCAAAAATTCGTTGGGGTTTTCAAAAGCATGCATATAAATAATGATATTTCCTAAATTCCAGAAGTTGCCAAATATGATTACAATGTAGCTAGAAGAGGAAGGGATGAGGTGTTTAGGACTCTGTTCATGCTGGTCTGTTTTTACAAGGGGTAGTTCTGGTTAGCTGTATTCTCTTGTTGAATATATCAGCACAGTATTTTTTTCCAAATATGGATCAATCTGTGACCTCATTAGGTTATTTGCTTAGTTACTTGTGATCAAAACCCAAACCTTTAGATCAAGATTCCTCAGTGAATAGTCCCATGTTTTTAACTTAGACTTATGAGTTTAATGCTTGCTACACGGTAGGGTATATGGTGTATACTTCTAGGATGTAGGAGCTCTGGTTTGTATTTTGTCATGTGGTTAGGTATGGCAAACCAGAGCAATACCTGGTGACATAAAGGTGGCATGGTGTGGGTTTTCCCTACTGTCAGTGTCTGTCTTACTGTGTATCAGCATCACTGCTCTTTGGCACATGCAAGGAACACAGTGCTGCCAGAACTGCTGGATGAGAGTAGATGGTGGCACCTTGCACATGTAAGGAAGGCCTGGAGAAAAGATGTCTGTCAGTAGGCTGCTAACACCAATATGACTTTGCCAGCATTCAGTATGCTTTCAAGTTTCTCCCAGGAGTGGTCCTAGTGAGTTGTCCTGGAAGAGTCCACAAGATGAGCAGGCTGATCTAGCAGATCAAGGAGCTCATAGCTCCTGCATCAAAAGGAAGCTTACAGAATTTTTTTCAACATATCCATTAACAACCGTGTAAGGAAGAGGAGATTTTTCCTTTGTCTGAGTGGGATCCACACTAGACCTCTCACTCTTAGGGAAACCTTTGTGTTCTTTGAATGTTTTGGATGAAGATACACCATTTTACAGTCCTTCTCCCTGTAGAGTATCTGGGGACAGCATTAATTTATAACCAGAAGTATTATGACAATATTAAAAAACAAAATTTAGACTAAATATCATGACAGCTAAATTTCTTACAGTTAAGTCAGCATAAAAAACCATCAGAAGCCCTGTAACATGGGTCACATACAACTGTGATATACCCAAACCTGGGAGAATATGTCTAAGGAATAAGATTATGGGTGGTGAAGTAAAAGAACAGTAAGGAAAGTAAAACACTGGGGAACGGGTCAAAAGGGCCTCAGAAATCTCCATCCTTAGTATGAAATTGGAATTGCCCTTGTTGCATCTTGTGTATTACTGCTCCTAATATTCATCTGATTTTAGACTGTTTATGCCAGTAGGCCATGGAGTCATCCAGCTGTGAATCAACTCCAATAACTAGGGTAGGATCAATACCTGATTCTATAAAGAAATCCTCTTAAAAAGGACAGGAGACCAAAGCTAGGATTAATAGAGTCTTCCTGTATACACCTCCAATTGCACATCAGAGAGTTGTCAGTATCCCTGATACAATTTACACTGCATCAAAATCACAAACATCAGCAAGTACAGAAAGTGAAAGCAATTTTGGAATGATCTGTGCTAGAGCAATTCCCTCCACAATAGGTCTAGGTTAACCCAAACTGATGCTTTTTACACAAATGATTATAAATAGAAGCCAAAATTTTGTCAGACCAATAGTGCAAACTTAACGTATTGGCCCCTTGGTGTCATTTGAAGAAAATTAATGCAGAGGGCCGAAGAGACAGAGTCTGCAATATGTAATGCTCCGGAGACATAGCTGAGATTTTGTTCCTAGTGTAGCTGAATAAATGCTCTTGGCAAGTCATAGGGGAGAAATAAGACATGTGCATAAGTAAGATTAATCAGTAAAGCCAGTGTCTATCTCATGAGTCATATCTGACATCAAAAAGTCAAGGTTGTTCCATGTTAGATTTGTGCTACTACAGGAAAGGAAAAATAACAAAGAATCTCCTGTGCAAATTGTGCTGTAGATTTGGAGAACATGCAAGCACTAGTGAGAATGGGGGCAGGGGAAGAAAGAGGGGGGGCTTCTCTTTCCTCTCTCAGTAGAAAACTAAGTGTGGAATCATGGCTTAAGCAAAGTCAGTGACAATGCTTCTGTGGCTCTTAGCGGGGCCACGTCCTGCCCGTGGTTTGTGCATACTGGGTTACAGTGGAAGGGCTGAATTTCTCTGCCTTTACTCAGGTAAACTGTCAGAGAACTTAGTGGGAGTGACAATTGGCCAAAGTTGTCTTCTGCTAAAAATGCTAGATCTGTTAAATCCGAGGCAAGAGAATTTTTCCTCAGTGAGCATCAAAAAGGCTTTTCCTATAGTTCTGTGAGCCACCATGGTGTAAGTGAATAATGAGTGAACTGGGGAGAAAGAAGTGGCTGTCAGTGTACAGCTATGGCCCCCGCGAGTGACCTGATGCAGAAGTGCCTCTTCTCTTGTGCACTGAATAGTAATGGCTTGGTGTGTGCCGATTTGTCTCCCTTTGCAGCAAAACACCGTGCTAGCTGTCTTACCTTTTTGCAAGAACAGAGAGGTGCAGAAGGAGAGACACTGGGTTTCTGTAGCATCATTTTTCTGTTTCATTCCTAGATTTCCTGGCACAGTTGAACTTTGTGATGTACCGGGCATGTTTTTGTGCTGCATCAAAGACAGCTCTTGCAGGGTCCCAGAGAAAGCACATAGCAGAACCAAAAGCTGTTCTTTCAGGACATAGGGCAGAGATACATAGTCGTGCTTTTTTGAAGAAAAGTGTGTGGAAGGGGACAGATACAAAGACTCTTTATCTGTTTAATTCTGTTTTTCTGCTGGTCCTTTCTCCAGCACTTTTTGGGTCTTACTTCCAGAGTGCAGTGGACCTGTCAGGCACAAGCCACCCTCACTGTTAGCAAGGGAAGGGAGTAGTGCTTTCTGTATAGCAGAGATGACTGTCAGGTTATGGAAGGACTTCACCTCCTCTTGGAGAATCGCATTTCGAGCTTCTACCCAGGTCATGCAGCTCAGTGATGGTCCCACATGGGCCCAAGCCTTCAAGGCACAATCTGGCTCTACTAGTTTTATGGCAGTGGTTGTCTAGGCAGGTTCCCTTGGGACTGAAATGAGACACCTCCTGGGCTGAAAACACTTGGGTCTGTCCAGACTGAGCTAAAGTGGGCTCTGTAATTAAGGTTTGTAATGGACTTATATCCTTGGGGAAATGACCACAGTGCTTGGGAGAGGGGTGAACAAAGATTGTCCAAACAGTGGCCTGTAGGAAATGGCCACAGACGTGTCAAGTGTTGGGAATCCTGGGCACCAGGGCAGGAAGGTGGGTGGATGCTGGCCCCCATTTCATTTCCATAGCAGGACTTGGTATGGAAAGCACTGTGGAGGAACATTTGTTGCTGCAGTGTGAAAACCAAGCTGTTAAACTGGAGTTTTGTCTTACGCTCTGTGTTAAAAATGCTGTCCTGCTCCCCTCTGGCAGAGGGAAGGGTAACAGCTGCCCTGCTTTTCAGGGCACATTTTTTCCTTTTCGTTCAAGTCCATTTTTCACTTGCTGGTTTCACCGGAACAGGAAAACCAAGTGGTACCCTAACACAGTTTAGGAGATCAACCACTGCGCAGGCAAAATAGGACTCAGTGGAATAAAAGTAGAAAGGGAAAACGTGCCCTGCTTGCACCACAACCAACCATTGTGAAGCATTTCCAAAGGGTTTTTGGATGCTGGTGTCAGGAGGGAAGAAACAAGTACCCATGGGGTCCTGCTCCACGGGCAGTAGGGAGAAGGTGCAGCAGGGCTGGTGGCAGTGGCAGTGGCAGCAGGCTGAGCTGCCCTCTAGCTGGCCTGCCAGAGCCTGGGGGCCTGCTTGTGTTTTGGCTGCGGGCAGAGTGCCGGGCTCCCCGAGTGTGCATTTACAAGGCACCAGTGCCCAGTTTATTCGGATGTGAGGAGACACTTTGTGAGCAATGCACCTAAACTGGCGTGCAGATATAGTGCTGTTTAGAAGAAACAAGACTTATAGCTAGCTCTTGTGTGTGTGGGAGCTGTTAGCATAGGAATGTTCTAGCTGTCCTGCTGCTGGCTCATTTGTATTAAGTATCTTAAATAGAAAGTGCAGACAAGAGGGTCTGTTTGCCAAATGCATTGCTAGATAAAAGATGTAAAGATGGAGTTAAAGGTGAGGTTGTGTATCAGTCATTTAAAGGTTAAAATCACGCTGTAATTAGCTGTGCAGTTCCAGGAACTTCTGAATGCCGATTATACTAGCAAGACAACCTGTCATGTTAAGAATGTGCAATTAAAGCTTTTTGCCTTCAAGTGATGAGGATGAAAACCTAATAAAAATGATAGACCTAGATTGAAAAATTACTGTCCCCCAGCCCTGCCCTGCAAGTTGTGAGAAGAAAGTCTTGCTCATATGGTTAATGAATGTATTTGTGCAGTGAATGGACCTGTTAGCTACCCTGCAGTTTATTTTTTTGTCTGTGTATAGACACTGTGTGCTCCTTGAATGCAGGGAGGGAATGAATGGATGAGTGTAAGTCCTGATAAACTTAATGTCTTCTGGAGTCCCTGCATGGTGCAAGTGCTTTGGGACAAAGTACTTGCCCTGCGTTAGAGAGTTTGGTGACTTCTGCCTCCTTGTTTTCTGGTCCAGCTTTGTATTGTCTCATAGCAGAGACATCCTCTGCTCTGCAGCTGTCATAACACTTGCAAACCACCCACTCTTCACAGAAGCAATTACATGTAACCCAACCTCTTGCCGTATGTGCAAGCTGATCTCTCCCACTGCCCTAATTCAGGCTCCAGAATCCCTTTGTTTTGCAGCGCTGTCACCTCTATTGCAATCACAGCAGACCAGCTTCATTATTTTCCAATTTGTGCTCTGGGCTCTGAGACCTCAGACCTGACAGCCTTCTCCCAGGGGAATTCCGCTTAAGCAGCTCAGAGAGGGTGCTGTCTGATGGAGATTCCCTCGCCTGCCTCTTGGAGTAACTAACAGGCTGATTTATCTTTCTCCTAATTGTACTAAGCTATCTGTCAGCCATAATTTTTGCTTCTGATTTAATTGTCTCCCCTCTACTCCTCAGCAGAATTTCGCCGTGGAGCTTAGCTTATTGGTGCCGATTTATTTGGGCACTTGTTGCAGTTTACCACGGCCTGACTTTCCATTTCTGTGCTGCCACATCTCTTACTGTATCCTGGGCCAGTTTGAATGGGGATTATGGGGAAGAGCTCTGACAAAAGAGGACACCCCTCCCTCCCATGAAATCCAGTTAGTTTTGTATTGTTTCATTCTGTATTTTTAGATCAGGAAATTTTTGATGTTTAACAGAACTTTCCAGGGATGTTGGGGCTGCAGTTGTTGCCACTGTTAAGGTTGATTTCTCAGCCAGTGTTTATGCTGAGCCAAGTTGTTATGATTGGGATCCAGATTTTGGTTGCTCTGAAATTTGATGTTTGTAGCCACTCAGAATTTAGCTATGAATTATCCCCCTCCCCCCCTGCAAAAAAAAAAACCCAAACACTAGCAGATTTCTTCCTAGAAAAAAAAAAAAAGGTATTAAATACTCAGGTTTGAACAGAAGAGCTTTTCTGTTTCTCAGGAAACTTCCATTTTAGTTCAAATCAAAACACAGCCTGCCTATTTAATTCACTGATATATTGCTAGTTTGGTTCACAGTTATTGCTGATAACTTTTATTTATCCAACTTTATACAGCTTCTGCAAAAGGTCTGAACTGCTGGTGTCATTTTGGGAAACCGAACTCAGGTTACCTACAGCAGTGCCTTTGCAATGGGGCTCTGCTCCTCTTTTATGTTTGTACCACACCCAGGTCTCTCTGACCTTGCTGGAGGTGGACACTGAGCAAGACCTTTCAACCTATTTGACTTCTAAGGGTGCCTTTCAGGAGAGCACCAGTGCCACAGAGTATGGTGGTGACCTGCATTGTTGGACCTGGCCTGGGCCAGCCTCCCAGGGTGGAAGAATAGCATTAACTTCATTTTTATGCCTTCTTGGTGTTTCTAATAAACACAAATGGCAATTAGGCAAAAAGTAATGAAAAGCTATTTAAGATTTCTTTTCTGCTTCTCTGGCCAAAAGTGTTAGCCAGCTTTAATAAAAGTGTTTCCCAGGGAGTTGTGTTTCACAGTTAAAATTAGGGTTCATAGACCAACCCTTGAAATCTAATAGAGATAGTCTAAAGATAAGACCATTTTGGAGTAGAAATCCTCAGGAACAGAATTCTATTGTCAAAAAAACACTTTGTGGACAAGTCAGCCATCTGTGGGGCTGTTGATGGAGTATCACAAAAATACACATGCTGATGTAGGCTAGCCCCCCTCCTGCCCCTTCTGTATTAAGACACACAGGAAAATGAGGCCAAGGGGCTGATGAATTTGCTTGGCACCATGAAGAAACAATGGCCAGGTGCCACTTTGACATTGGTTTCACAGGTCTGGGTTGCTGCTGTTCTGTGGGATGGACCTTCAGGTGAAGGGTCAGTGGTTGTCTAAAGCCAGAATCAGAAAACACCAGTAGCTTGGTTGTGCCATGAAGTCACCAAAGTCATTGGCAGGGGGGAAAATGTCATTGAAATAAAGTACTGGGACTGCCTGGACTGTCCTCCCTTCAGCAGATGGCCCTTGGGTCACATAAGTTCAAGTCAAAATTTCTGTCCTGAGTGTAAAAGAGCTGCCCCTGCACGGGTCTACAGTTGTGCACGGGTTGGGGTGCCTTCCCACACACCTACTGTGCATAGCGATGGAGCGGCTGGCTGGCCGGAGATGTGACCTTCAGCCGTGGTGGAAGTGCCTTTGGCTTTGAGTTACAGAAAGGAGAAAGATAGCAATACAGCAATTTTTTATGGCCAATAGATGGTGCTCTCCAGCTGATTTTCTGTCTTGAGCGGGCGTTTGGTAACAATTGAAGCAAGCCCTTTCATGTTAACTACAGTAAATTTTTTCTGGAGTAGGTTGAACTACCCAATTATAAAACGCAGAACAGGCTTTGGAAACTCTTCAGAACAGACCTAGCCTGATTGACTAGACATACTTTTTTTCCATTTGCAATTAAGATTTTATTTAAACTTAAACAATGGTTAAACAACAAAAAACATCATCTCCCATGTACAGTGTGCTGCTGGCAGCATGACAGCTTCTGACTCTTAAACTACACAATGATGACTTAGTACCAAATAGGAACAGAGCATGTTCGTAAACATACTGCCAAGTAGGAACACAGAATGCTCTTAAAACTCCCTGAAGTCTTCAATAATTAAATTGTGGCAAACTAATACAACCAGGTGGTAGGTAAATCAGAGCAGAATAGTTCCTTCCTGGCACATGGGACCCTTGTACTAGAGATAGAGGTTCACAACTGATGTAAGCTAATTGGCAGCTATGCT
Source organism: Athene cunicularia (assembly GCF_003259725.1). Taxonomy (NCBI): domain Eukaryota; kingdom Metazoa; phylum Chordata; class Aves; order Strigiformes; family Strigidae; genus Athene; species Athene cunicularia. The sequence continues at coordinate 6,917,254 of NW_020799105.1, forward strand.
GTGGGTTTACAGTGTGCTCTTGTGTCCCCCTCTGCTGCCAACTGGGCATTTGCACCCTCCTTGTGTGAGCAGTGCTGGTGCTGTGGTGGTTGGATGAGGTCGGTCAGCTAAATGAAGACTGGGTAGATTAGCAAACTGGGTCCAGTCTGTCCCACAGCCAATCAGCTGTCTGGCCTAAGGAATACAGGAGTATTTTGGTACTGTACTTTTCCTGTTTTTACCATCAGCATCCTGAGCTTACACTGCTGTTCTGCAACTGCTCCTCAGTTTTACCTCATCTTAGGAAGTCTTCTCTGACAGTATTTTGGTTAACCCACTTTTGTTGAGAGGCAGTGTGTGTGATTCCTGCTCTTGCTCCTGGCTGTGTCATCCCCTCCCCTTTCTCCTGTCAACTTTTCTGTTTGTTGGATCCATTTGTGACCTGACTCAGTTCACTAATTGTAGGTGAAAATTATCAGTGGAGAGGGCCAGCAAGACCCTTTCACTCTTTCAGCAATAGTGAGTCCTGAGATCAGTTTAATTTGCTGAGGGAATTGCAACCAGAGACTTCAGGAACCTGATCTTGGTTGCACTGAGGTTGACAGCAAAATTCCACCTGGCATAGGTGCACCAGGAGCACCTATGGGCTCCATCTTGCACATGGTTATGAAACAGCCCAGGCATAGGTTTTGTGCCTCCTTGGAGTTGAGCATACCAATATGAGCTACCTGTTGTGTATGTGACCCTTAGGAAAGCAGTATTTTAAACGGCTCACAGCTGCTTACAGGAAAGCAGTATATCACAAGGGAGAGATGTGTTGCATCAAAGACAATGCACTGCAAATGCTACATCTGAGATTAACTTCCCAGCTGTCTCTTGATTTACTTATAATCAAGGACATGTGAGCTGCAACTTCCTTTCTTTACTCTTCCTTGTCAAAAGGACCTGTTTAATGCAAAGCTAGGAAATATGACAAGACGTTTCTTTATGCTTTGTGGACAGCACTAGCTTGAGTGACTCTGTTGGTCATGTGGAGCACATCCTCTGATGTTAGCTCGAGAAAGCTCAGGAGAAAGTATCCAATGTGTTCAAGCTGGCAGGAGTTTCTTATTAACTCCCCTTCCCCCAAAAGTGTTATCACAACAATCTAATGCGTTTTTATGGGTATGAAATCTTCCCCTGATTACCAAGCTGAAGGGAACATGAGAGCAATTTGTTTCGGTTAATAACCAGGAGGCTTAACTTTAAATAAGTTGGAATGAAAGCAAGTGTAAACCAGATGCAATCTATTGAAGAAGTTCTTGAGGTTTCTTGTGCACATTTTTCTTCAGAACAAATAATAACATGTTGAGAGTGCACATCAAACCCATGGTGCTTTGTCCTTCCACTGTGAAAGCACAGTTATGTGCTGCTGAGAACAGGGAAGAGCCTTGCTTTGAACAGCATGTGTGGGAGCAAAAGAAGATGGTTGGATTGCACCACTGTAACTCTGGAATGGGCTTCTCTAGTGGCTGTTTTGAGGTTGCCAGATGAGCAAAGACTGTTGCTTTTTGCTTTTTTTTTTTTTTTAACTCAATGGCCAATAATGAGAGTTCTTATCAGGACTGTCTTGGGTTTTGCAAGGCTTTGTTTCTAGTTCTTATAGCCTATGTCAACTGATAAACTCAGAGGCAGCATCTAGATTTATACCTTAGATCTGTCTGCAAAAGTAATAGATCACAATGAAATTTATTTATTTTTTTTCTCTAAGATGTTATCTACTTGTTTTCATGCTTAGAAGTTTTGCATTCACCTGATTCCCTGATGATGTCCTATAAGCAACTGGAATGATTCAAGGACCAAGACTACAAGTTTATTGAAGTGAAGAGGGGAAATTCTCTATACTCTCAAGTCTTGCTTGTGTTATGATTTCCATCTTAGGAAGCATCAGTTGCATGTCCTAGAAGGCTCTAAAGCATGGAGCCTTACTAAGCAAACCCTGCTCTTAGTGCTATTGGCATGTTAGTGGTTCTGTTAACTGTAACTGTGGATTGGTCTGAGACACAAGGTTGGTTCACCATCTAGATTCAACAGAGTTTATGGAGGGTCAGATCATCTGTTCAGAGGCAGATGTTAGCAACAGTGTGTAGGCCCAGAAGCTAGATGGTGTTGACAGATGACTTGGAGTTGCATCTAACAGCAGCATTTTTCTAAGTATTGGATTGATGCCAGAAAGGGAACCCCAGCTCTGGTTGTCTTAGCAGCATATATGACCAGTGCTTAGCTCTGTGTATTTTTGCTGATACCTTACAAGTTCACTGGTGCTGCTGTTCTTTGTCAGAGTTTAATACATCCCAGAGCACCCCATCAGTGTCTGGGTACTGGAGGCTCTGTGTCCACTTTGCAGTGTTTATTTCTCTGAAGCTGAATGAGTGGTAGCTATAAGAAAGAGGCTTCGCTAAAATCAGGGTGGTTTTATTTTTCTCTGACATACTTCTTTCTCACATTCAACAGAGTCTAAAAGCTCCTCGCACTGGAAGATAGTTGTGAGGCATGGGGGCACATCTGTCTTCCCATAAACCTTAGTCTGACAGAACTTCACATGATGGTTGACACAGTCAGGCCAAGGAGGCTACACAACTCTACCTTCCAGAAAGGTGTGTATAAGCAAGGCTGCTATAGCTTTAAGACCAGCATTTTATCTTCTGCCACCTCCTCTTCCTTGAGGGTAATGTAGCTACTTGTCTTGCCAGCTCAACCACAGTTTGCCCTGGTGGGATCTAGCCAGCACAGAGTGTCTCTAATCTCTGTGGACTCTGCTAGATCTGATCCTTTGTCAACACACAAGGATTTATTGCTGCCAACAGATTCAGGCATTTTGTTTTATCATCAAGATTTTTTACTATCCAGGTGGAAATGGCCAGAATTATTTGGCTGCTATAGATCATCTATCTGCCAATTATTTGGATGAATATAGATATTAGCAGGCCTGCAAAAACAGTGGTTAACCAGAGCTTGCTTTCTTCCAGCTCATTAAGACATTTAGCATTGCATTACTCTCTAGTTCACATCAGATATATATAATCTGATCATCTCTGTTTGTCAAGATGTAAACCTTTACTGAAACACAAAGCAATCATGGCTTATTCACCATTAGAAGTGCAGCCTATTGTATTTATTTAACAGAAAGAACATAAATCTAGGTAGAGGAGCTTCAGGAGTGCTGTGGGAAAGCTACTTTTACAGTCATGCCACCTTCTACTGTACACTTCGGTAAATTAGTGGCTCAAGAAATAGATATTAAGCAGAAGGAATTGTCTGTTCCTCAGATTCTGAGGAGTCCCAGGTGTTCCAGGCGAGCCATGAGTAGAAGTGTGACTCTTTCACTCACATAGTGGCCCTTTCCCCTGCTCCCTGTGTAGCACAGTGCAGATGAGTGGCATTTATCTATGGGCATTCTGCATGGTGGGGGAGACATTTTCTGCAGAATGTGTATAATGACTAGTGAATGATACATGCAGTGAAAGTGGTTCATTTCAGAAAGCTTAATGGATCACAGATTCTGTGGTGGTCCTAAAGATTTGTTTCCTGAAATTATATTTTCCCCACTTTGTCCACCCACTCTTTGGGAGGAAAACCAGAAGTTTTATAATATTGTTAAGAAGCTGCCCACAGACATAGGAAATTAAATCTGTTAGTGAGACTTGCCTGTTCTGATAAGGATGGTCTCACTTGAAGAGGTGTGGTAATTCTGTGTGGCTCATTTGATGAGGTTGTTATTCGCTTTTCCTTTGATCTGGCCTGGCTGGGGCACTCTGAGAACCTAAACAACCGAGCTTATTCACTCAGTAGCCTTTGCTGCAGTTGCTCTTCACAGTTGTTTGGAAATAATTTTGTGTGAGAGTTCATGTTTAAGGTAGAATTGATAGCAGAAGAAAAACACAAGTGCGCTGCAATTGAGAGTGGGCTGGGACAAGAGTTGTGTCCAGGGAAAGGTCTTTGATACTGACATCTGTGATACAGACATAGAGACTATGCAGCGTCCTGAACTGATGGGGGAGGCTGTGCTCTCCTTCTTCATTACAGAGACTCAGACTAGTGCTATAAACATAAGCCACCAGGGAAGTATAAAGAAATATTCAATCATATTTCCTAGCTTTGCATTAAAAAGGTCATTTCAATAGGGAAGAATAAGGGAAGGTGCAGCTCACAACACCTCTGATAACAAGTAAATTAAAAGACAGCTGGGAGGTTAGTACAGTCCACTGGAGAAAATAAGGATATGAAGAACTGAGTGGGTGCAGGGAATTTTTTGAAGTTAAATGTTTCTTCTTGACTCTTTCCATCCTTCCCCTCTCTCCCTGGGGTCTGTTCTACTAACATCTTTTTCCAACAGAAAATCTAAAGTTCCAGAAAACTACATTTTCCAATGGTAGAATACTGAGTAGGCACCACAGTGGTCCTGCTGGCCATGCTACTTGATCCAAAAGCCAGAGACAGAGTTGGATCACTATGAATTTTTTGGTTCAAGCTCAGCTTTTCTTTCTTTTCTAAAAGGGAAACCAGTCATTGCTCAGGAGGCAGTGGCTAAGTCATCAGACCTGACTTTTTACATACAGTTCAGCACCCATGGAAAGCATTGTCTCATCTAGCCCCATAGTGACTGAGAGAGAAATAATACAGAGAGGTTTTTTTAAATACAGAATGTGGTGTCTCATATTTTTCAGACTACTATTTTTCTAGTACAACATAAATACTCTGTAGGGACAAGTAAGCCATGTAATTTTTAAGTAAGATTAATCAACACCCTTTGCTCCTGCTCACTGAGCCATTCTTCAACTTCAGAAATGCCATGCAGTTACAATCTGCTCCTTGAGTTCATCCTACAGTTGTTTCACGACAAGTCCCCAAACCTGAAGCACATCATTAGCTCTGGCAACATGTGGGTAAACATCCTCTGAGAAATTAAAGCATGGGGCTGAAGGAAATGCCCTGTGTTTTTGTTGCTGAGGGAGCCAGAGTGCTGTTTAATCTTCCATTTCCTAAATGAAAAAGTGGTCAACTGTGACCCAATGTTATTGTCATCTGGAAGACTTGAGACTGTTTACTAAGTCTGGTGTTTGAACTGGAAGTGAAAGGGATGCAATACAAACTGGATCTTTTTAGGCTTAAACACGAGTGGAGTTATGGCAACTGAACTGGAGATCCTAGATCAGAGGATGCCAGATGGGGATGTAGCTCTTTTCTGCAACTGCCTCCATAATATCTACAGTTTGACCTCTGAGAGAGGACCTTGGCTAAAGTGCACATGATCTCTGTGAACATAGAACAGTAGCAGTAAGACCAGGCAGGCCTGGCCTAAATGTTGTCAGGGTGTGGTTGCTTCCCTTTTATTTCTGGGACAAGTATCCTGCATGGTTTAACTTCACAACATGATGTTGCCATGGCTGAGCTGTATATAATGTTTGAAAAAAAAGATACGGTTTTAAGTGAGAGGGCAAGACACAGTTTAGGCCTAGGTCTACTAAACCAGTGATTGTTTCTATTGCCACTAGTTATGTCTGCAGATGGCTAGGCACTGAGCAACTGAGGTTGCAGAGGTCAGAAGCTGTTGGGAAAGCTTTGGGCATTGGTGTGAGACCCAAGCATGCACACGCTCACGCACACATGCTGGCCAGCATGCTACAGTGTTTCCCAAAGGGCTGTGCAAAAAATAACTTCAAAAAGGAAATGGTGTTGTTAAGAATATTTTCAGAACGTTAAATAAACTCTGGTCCAAGAAAAGGTATTACTTTGGAAGGAAGCCAGAAAGCAAATACAGCAGTGACCTGCAGTGACCACAGCTTTTCTCTTCTGATCCCCGCTGATTCTAGCCTCCTCAGGGAGTGCAGTATTGATTAAAGAGAAGGCCAGAAGCTTCTGTTCTTATATATCTCTACAGTGAAAAGATCAGACTGTCAAGGTACAGGGCTTGAATAGTCCCTCGTCTCGGTGAATAGAGAGCCCAGGAAAAAAATCTCGCCCTCCACTTATAGGCTTACTTGTGAAAGGGAGGAGGAGTGATGCTGCAGAAAAAATGTACTCACCGAAAACAAACAAAACATGTAAGATCTGTCTTTTCTCCAAATACAAATTCACTATACTCATTCAAGGATATGGTTATTCTAGTAAGGAAGAGCCATTTTTATTGGATTATGCCAAAGCAATTATTTTTAAGATTCTCAAACAGGGAAACATTACAGGATTCATTCAGGATTTTTTCCCAAGGAGTAAACCAGTCTGTAAATATGTATGGCATCTTCAATCTGTTCATGCTACTGGAGTCAAACCAACAATGTATTTTTGCGAACAGTCTGATGCACCATACTTTGTGGTCAGTAGGATTCTCCCTCTTGATTTACCAAGTACTAGACAAAATCTTAGCTCCTTTTAAATAAGGATGGGGGGGGGAAAAAAAGGCAAAATAAAAAATAACCCAATGAAAACGGAGAATCAGCTTGGTGCAAAACTGCAACACTGTAGTATACTTGTCTCAGCCACTTGAATGTCTTGCAGAGACTCCACCTGAGGTCATAAGCAGTGTTTTCTGAGAGCAGCAGTCTTCCAAATGTGATGCTGCATATTCTGTCTGTCTGACCCTCTCCTCTATGGCTCTTCCAGGTGGCTTTCACTGGAGAACAGCCAACCTGCATGAAGTTTAATACTGCCTGGCCTTCAGTGGTGCCCACTAGTGGGTGCTTCATCTTCCAAGGCTTTTCACTTGATTCTGAAGTGCTCCTTCACTAGAAGAGGTGGAGATGGCCTTTCAGAAAACCTGGATTTAGGCTTGAATATCTCAGCTGTGACTGGCCTTTGCAAATCCGGACAGGTCACAGCAGCAGGACAGGGCTGTATATAGTATATAGAGAGGGACTGATGTAGTTGGAAAGTCTGGTAGAAATACTTCTAATGAATATGAAATAGTTGTTTTGATAAGACACCTTTGAAAAAAATAATCTCAACTTGAACGGTTTCATCTCAATGGCAGCACAGATGGGTCAGGCAGAGTGTTTTGTTATCTGTGTTCAGGGAGTGAATGGCTTTTCAGAGCCCTGACAAACAGCGCACACCCAATTTTATTGGAACTAATTAGCCGCCAATGGAGAAGTGTGTTCAAAATGATGTATTCTCTCACTAAGCCCAAAGAGCTCCCCTTGTTTCACATCTGTGTCTGATTATGCCTCTTGAACTTTAAGGCAGCTGTCTTACAGGTTCATTTTCTGTAGGAACTCAGGAAATTACTCAGGAAAGCCACTGACACTACCTACCACTTACTGCCAGATCTCTTTCAGTCCTCATGTAAAGAAGCCTATTACCGGGAACTGTTGGCATGGTCAGTGGCAGCCTTGCAGTTAGGGTGGAATTTATAAAAAATGAATGCAATAGTTCCTAAATGTTACCAATTGATGCATATTCTCATGGCTTTTGGAGCAGTCCCCAAAGACTAGGGCCCTTCCCTCCCACTGACAAATAATAAAGGATTCTACAAATTACACTGAGATCACAATGGGACTGATTAGGTGTAAGGGAGATAATATATGAAGGAGGATGTAAAGTGATATTAACTTGCAGGTCACTTGCAGGGACTTGCTGTTGTAATATAGACTCAAAATGTTGCCATTGTTTTTTGCTGCATGGATCAGCCTTCAAAGTACTGCAAAAATGACTGTTTCACTTTTTATTTCATTTAAATCTAGAAAAAGATAAGTGTATTGGAACAACTGAAACTCATTCCTTGTCTGGTTATTTTCCTGATAAAAATGAATTGAAGGACAAAAGGTGATTTCTTAAGTGCCTCGCCAACAACTATATAGTAATTACTTTCAAAGGGCATGCAGCCCACCAGTGTTGACTTGAATGAGAATTTAGGGCTTCTGATAATGTTGGTTGACTCCTCCCTTTAATTTTCAGCATTCTGCTTTGGACTATGATCTCATCAGATCTCAATGCTCAGCAAGAGTCAATCATGCCAAAACTTGGATAGGAAGCAGACAAGATCAGGTGTTTTAGGAAATGCTGTTGGTTTATTGAGATACTTTATTTATTAAATCAATGTCCCAGCAAAGTTCTACAGTCACTATGCTACTGAAGTTTCTTTGGAGGCAATATAAACACCAAAGTCCTGTTTTTCTGGTGAAAAGAAACTATATTTTTTTTTAAGTGTAGTCTTGTTTGATTGGATATCCTAGCCAAATAAGCTTTGGTAACTTTTCTCATGAGTTTTCTTGTTTCCTGCACTCTGTAGCTATGATAATGCTCTGTGATCCAGAAGACAAAGAGATCAGAGGCTGTAATATGTTTGTCTGAAACAATGCTGAATAGATCAGAAAGGTAAATTTGTAAGAATCAAGGGATGATGAGAATCCATAGAGCCACAGCTGAGTTTAAGCTGGCCATGAACTGGCCATACACAAGGGTTGGCTCTGTTGTATAGAGTTGTGTGTAGTCATGTGTGTGTGTTGGCATGTAATCAGTAGGCCTTCTGATGCCAAGTCATCTAGAAAGTAGGAGTGTGTGTTCCACAGAAGAGATAGCCAACAGCATTAACATTTTTTGAACTGTATTTCTATTGTTCTTTCATCATGTAGGAACCCAGTGTTAAGTGAAAGGATGTAACAAGAATATAAAGAATATAAAAGTCTTATATGAAAAAATATGACTCTAAAATTAAGATCCTCACAAGCAAGTTCGGGAACTCACCATCAGTACAAGGAATAGAGACAAAGGGATGAATGGGGAAGAACCTACTTGTCAGGAAAGAGTAAGGGAAAGTATAAAAACTATATTCCAGCATAAAATGAAAAATCCACAAAATTCAAGAAATATCACCATTTTTTCTAGGAAGTCACACAGGTGTTATTTGTTCCTATTCAGGACATAATAAATCATTCAGGGTTTTCACGTCTTAAATTCCTTCCTCAGATTCATTGCACTGGATATCCCTCCTCTCAAAGAGTACAAGTAGCCTTTGACATTGCTTTCAAAATACATCAGGGATTTTCAGTATTTGGTGGACAATGGTGTACCAATAGATGTTTCAAAAGCTAAAGGTGGATGATCTGGCGGCATGCAGATAGATTAAACTTTTAGATCCAGCTCTGAGTGACAGGTGTTTGTAAACTACGGCTAGGAGGAGGATGAAAGTGAGTATGCAATTCGCTCAATGAAAATTTAAAGCTAGTGCTGCGGTGCTGCGGTTCTGGCCCTGTGCCCGCTAACCTTTCTGTGGACTTCACAGAGTGTGGGACGAGTGCTTGACAAACACCTGTCTGGAAGGAAGCACCTGAAAAGAATATTCAGTAACTCAAAAGCTTTATGTAATGTTGACTGAAAGATGGCTCAGGGATCTCATTTGTGAGTAACTGGGGGCCAGCATACCCTCTGGTGCTGAAGGAGCTCAGTCCTCTGGCAGGCACCAAGGACTCACATTCAGTTCAGCTTTCATGAGTTGAGGCTAGTGTAAGCCTCCAGCTTGAGAAAGTGTCTAGAGAGCTTAATTTCATACTGCAACACGTGATTTTTAGCTGCAGAGATTCATATGCTTGTCAAGATGGGACCTGTTTTCTTGACTCTATATCTTTGACTTCATCTCCTTTCAGCAGATTACAGTGCATATCTCTATGCTAAAACTGGTGCAGACTTGGGGTGGAGAAAGGCAAATTAAGGCTGTAACCCTGAAGGGCACCAGAGGAAAGCTGAGGTTTGCATGACTGGCTTTGCAAATTCCCCTTGGCATGATCAGAACTGAAGAGGGACTGAGGGGGCACCTCTGCAGAGGAGGGAGGTGAAGGTTGCAGGCTACAAAAGGCAGATGAAAATGAAAAAAGATAAGTCCTTTGAACTGTCAGATGATTTGCCTGATCAGAGGGTGTATAGAACAGAGGAAGGCAAGCCCAAGTGCCCAAATAAGAGGTCCGGAAGAAAACAGTGTTATTAATTGACCTATGTCTAGCAGGTGCTAAAAGCAATAATGACTTCACTGTTCAGGGGAAAGTGTGTGTTCAAACCCTCCTCTTACTTCTTTAGTGGTTCTGGGGTCAGGACCAGGAATAGCCCCTTCTGCTCTACCTGAACAGAGCCCTATATACCTACACATCGGCTATGGTCGGTTTCTACAGAGACAGGGACTCCCATCTTCCTAGCTGAGTGTGACTGGAAATTGTGAGCCCTGTTGGGGTGTAAGTAAAGGAAGAAACATCTGCAAAAGAGAAGAGTTCATGGATCCAGTAACAGTCATCTGGCTTTTAAAGCTTTCCAGGCTTTCCTGGAAGCTATAATCAACCAAGCCTGAGCACTAGACAAATGCATCACAGTGTTTAGGTTGGGGTTTTTTCCCTTTTAATTTAAAAATTATTTGTTGGAGGGACAGACTAAATTAAATCAAATTGCCAAAAGACCACAGGGGAACTCTAAGAGGTCTTTTTTAAACTGAGTACATAAACTTTAGCTCCCATTGGTTGGGTGACTTTGGAGCCTTTAATCTTTGTTGCTGTTTATTTTTCATAGCTGTCACTCTCAGTAATTCTAATTATTGGTTTTGTTAGTGGAGTCATGAAGTGTCCTGTTGGCTCAGAAGCTGATGCTTGGGAACCTTAAGTTGACTGGCTGAGTCGTGACAAGTGCATATCACTCAAGTATCCACAAACTCCTCTGCAGGATTTGAAACAGCCTTGATAATTATTTGGCCAGCTGAAAAAGAGACAGTACCAAAATTAATAAAACGTGTTCCAGTAAAGCAATTTCCTTTGCCTTTCCCTGTCCTACTTCCCTACTTTATTTCACCTTTTGTCCCCATAGAAGTTAATTTTAAAATTAAAGAATGCATGCTACATGATACAGCTTTGGGTTTTTAAGTGAGCCTAGAGCTGAAATCAGAGAGGCGGTGGGAATTCAGTTTGACCTCAGCACTTTCCAGGCATGTGACAAGCACATAGACAGTGCACAGTCACCCAGGTGAGCTGAAGAGGAAGTGTGACATTGCAGATTGAGCAAGGGTTGCTGAGTGGGCCTGGATGCACCAGCTGAGTAGTACGTGAGCTGCTCTTCCTCTGCAGGCTTTGCACCTTGTAGTGCACACCAGGGCTGTCCAGATGCTGCTGCTTTTTCATATTTTTTTTTTAACTCCATTGAAAAAAATATATTTCAGATACATTTTCAAGAAAGAAATAATCTAAAAATGCTTTTACCTACTCTCTCAGACTTGCTGCTAATTATGGGGAGGTGGAAGAGGAAGTGGGGTGCAGGGACAGTGGGAGTGAGGTGGATTTGCAGAGGATCTTCTTGGGCTGATGTCCTGCATTCCTGACTAAATTCCAAATACCCAGCAGAGAGGACAAAGACTGGGGATGGTTCTGACTTCACATGTAGGGGTTCATCAAAACTCCTTTGACTGCATTGGATGATAGTGACAAAAGCAACTCAGGTAATCACTGGGTCATAGCTTAACAGTGACCTTAATGTTGATCCCAGTAATTGGTGTGGACATGGCTGTTGGATTTAGGAGCCCAGCCTTTGCTTTCAGCTGTGGTAGAGGTTGTTATGTAAGTGCCTGTGTGTTGTTTTGCAAATGCTAAAAAGTCCCACAGTCTTACATTGTTTGCTGTCTGTTGGTGCTGTGCTGCTAAATTTAGGATGTTCCTACTAGTTCAGGAATTAGTGCTAGTGTACTAGTGTAACAGGCATTTAATTATCACATGGAGCTGCTATGACTGCAAGCAGGCAGAAACAGAGACGTAAATCTGAATGAGTATCTCAGCCACAGGCGTTGGGTTATTGGCCTCAAAGGGAGGTCAGATTCTGGTCCTGGATATCTCTGCATGTATCAGCATGATACATCAAATGCTTTTAAATACTCAGTATCCTGATATGTCTGGACGCAAATGATTTCTTGACTCTCTGTATGTCCACTCTTGGCCACAGCATGAAAAAGTTTGCTAGACTTGGTCCATCATACTGAAATTGCCTGGGCTGTCCTGGCTGTCTATCCAGATACAGCTTGTTAGCCCCCACCTGAGGAAGTATGTCCTCACGTTAGAAAGCAAATAAATATGATGTCCTGTGTAACTATAACCTGCTAATTTTGCACTTCACTGTAAGCTTAGGCACTGGCTTCGGCAAATTATCACCTACTTCTGGTACAGGACAGTCTAGCAAAGAGGGATCCAAAAGCTAATGTCTGCACCCAGGTTATAGTCCTGAGTGTCCAGTGTTAGATCAATCTAGATCCCACATTTTCTTCTGCTCCTCTGGCTGTGTGAGGTAGGCTTGTTGTTATTTTTCAGCACTACCAAAGAATTTAGAGACTCGCAAGGAATCAGAGGGTGGACCAACAGAATTCTGGATATATATTATACAAAGACCTTTTAGCTGAGATTAGTTATTTTGCTTACTTATGTGTTGAACATGCATAGCCCTAGGCAAGCTGTGATGAAGAGCAGGCTGGACAAACAACTAATGTGGCTAATATTGACCCAAAGCTTCATTTAGCTTTGCAGCCCCCTTTAAAAGGAAGCTATCAGAAGAAAGTGCTATGAAATCCTGAAGACTGCTTGTTTGTTTTTTCACATGCTGCTCATTTTGGGAGGTGAAAATACCCATCAGTTTGATTTCCTCTTTCTCAGGCATTGGTCAGTTGATGGCTTTGCATTTTCAGTGCTGGAAGGGCAATGTTGAAATACACCTTTAAAAGCTCATGAAAAACATTCTGCTTGAAGAAAGTTTTGGGTGCTTTTTAAAGGATCTTTTTCTTTGCCTGATCACATTGCAGAGCCTTGTTTTAAGATTTTATTGGAATAACTGGATTATTTCCTACATGTGATTGTCACTCATCACCTCTGGTGAAACACAAATTGTCTAGCAGGTAATTTTCCAGTCTGAAATCTACAAAGTGGATTTTGCAAAGCTTTTGCAGCATGGTGATCTCTTCTAGACAATGGTATATAAATGCCATTTCAAAGTGAGACTGCTGTTATTATTCCCAGATGTTCCAGTTATTTAGTTGCCTAAATATAGTTGTTAGTGAGGGGTCTTAGGCTTTCAGGGCAGAAGGTCAGCTTGAAAGGGACTTAAAGTTGTAAAGTAAGCAATTTCTGGATTTTGAGCCTTATCAGCTCTCACGTTGAGTGTGATGGAAAAGCCTTTAAGCTGCTTTTGTCAAGCTTGGGAGATAAAACTGGCATTTCTGGGGTCCATCTCATAGAAGAAACTGCTGAGATCTGAGTCAGTTTGGGTCACAAGCTTCACTGGTGTAAATTTGCCCCACTGTGTTGACATCAACAGAGCTAATATGATTTGCTCTCTATAGGTCCTATTAAAAGTATTTTAAATTTAAATGTGAAATGTCAGAAATATCTCCCCATTCTGTCATGTGAGGAAACAGCAAGTGAAGAGAGAATACCTTCCTTGGAGCCATGGCATTCACATCCTCTATTTGAAGAAACAGACCTAGGTTGGCATGGATTCAGCAGAAATACTTTGATTTCAGTCAGTCTAAGGGAGACCTGCACCCAATCTGATGAGCTGCAGCTTGATATTGTGTCACACTTCAATATTTATGTACTGAAAGGTCTTTGTCTAATGGAAAATGTCCTTTTCCCAACATGACTGTCATGGAGCCATCTGTGTTAGCTAGGCTTACACTTTTTACGTATCATAAAAAATGTGCATATCGTAGTTTGATATGTTGGAGCATAATAACAAGGTATCTGCAGTGAACAGCACTGTAGGAGAAATGGGTTGTGATCTTGTCATTAAAGAAGGCAATGAATGTGTGGGAAAGGCCCTAGTCTTGGCCAAAGACCTTATTCTGACTCCTACATTAAAAGAACACTGACTTTGTCATTCTTATGCATCTCATTAAACCTGAACCTGTGCTTCAATTTTACATTTTCTTGACTCATCCTCTTTTCAGGATCCTTCTTCCTTTCTTATTTGTAGTGGGACATTCTCTGGTTTATTGTTAAATCTTTTCATGTAGAACTGTAAATGGACCCTTCCCTATCTGACCCTTCCTCTTTCTTTTGAATATTCCTGTGAAACAAGGCAACTTTTCACCTATAAACCAAAAGGAGTTAGCCAGGAGCATCTGGCAGAATCACTTTCTTTTCAGTTGAAAGGTTATGACAAATGCTCTTTTTTTCTGCAGAAAGTACATATTTTTTATGCACTCTAAAAATTTCATTTACTCAAGGGTCTGACTTCTGTCCAGAAAAAGAATTCTGACAAATTTTTCCACCAGCCCTAATTTTTCTTCATCAGGATTTTATTTTCTCCTCCACCATTTCCCTTTCTATAGCCTCTTGAGCAAAATAAGATCCCTATAAACAATTGAGTACTAGATGAACTTTCCAACCTGTGGTATTTAGGTGGATTAAAAATAAGGTGAAATAAGTTTGCTGGTGCCCTATTTTTGACAACTCTGGCCTAGACGCTTCCTTTATAGGTCAGTAAAAAGCCTTGTTTTATGTTTGTAGAGTCAGCAGAATAAGCTGGCTTTCCTCATAGCCCGAACCAGTGCAATCCTGAAGCTCTCTGAAATCACTGAGATAAAGACCAGGCCCTGAGAGAGAGCACAAAACATACACTAAATGCACAGCTCTGGCCCTTGGATGCAATCAGACTCTTTTAAAGCAAGTGACAGAGGGAAAAATGGAATCCTGCACCTCCATCCAGACCACACCGGACAGCTCAGCATTGCTCTCGGCTATAAATGCTGCTGTCAGGGATGAATTCTGGTGTGTCCCCATCACATCAGAACATGCAACACCCATGTCCAAAGCCCAGCCAACAAGGCCATCTGAGAAACGTGCTAGGCTAGGGAATGAGGGAAGGCTGTAAGGCTTTTCCTCCACAACAAAAGGCAAGGTTCCTCCACCCCTTCTCTGGCTGTGGGGTGTCAAAAGGTATCTAAATATGCAAATATTTTAGGTTGCTTACTTCTTTATAGCTGATATCTAAGGACCACAGGTTTGATCATGGTGTAGGATATTCCTGTACTACGTCCAGGGTATTGTGTAGCTTTCAGTTTGTCTCTATCTTGCCTGAACAGACTAATCTGATTTCACCATGTTTCTTTTTCCAGTCTGGGCTTTTTCTTGCTTGCAGCATATTGTTGCTGAGGGGAGCTGGGAGACAATCAAGTAGGAGAATATAACCCAAACCTGGGAAATGCATGTAGTCTGTTTTAAATGGGCTTATTCCCTTGGAGAAGACCAGCGCCTAGTCAGTAAAAACAGTTTCTAGAGTACACAAGATGAAAAGAATTTCTCTATGAGAAGATTTCTTGTAATTTAATTACTACTAACTACCATCCAGTGCTGCTAGCGGAAATGGTTGCAGTTTTCAGCTGACTTGCTGTGAAGACTGAATGGGGCATGAGGGTAAATTTAATATATTCTGCCTTAGTGATTATCATGTGTGTTCAACTTTGTAGCCTTTAATGGGAGCTCTGTGATTGCGTGCTCTCTGGTAGCACTGGTTTCCATGACAGCTTCTGTGTCAACTATTTTTCACACATGCTTTATGACTTATTGTACAGCACATGTTGTTTAGTTTCACAGCTCATGCTACAGTTTTCAGGAAACCTGTGACTCTTTAACATCTACATTGCAAGGAACAATCGCCTGCCATGAGGAATGAGAGAACAAAGAGCAATCCATATAGGAAAGGTGGGGAAAGCACGCTGGTATGTTAAAAATTTGGATTTGTTACATCAGAGTACAGCTGGTAGGAGTGACAGGCTTCAGAGCATCTGTGAGGCCTTGAACTCAAAGGAGCTGATTGTTAGTGATGGTTTTCTGTCGCTTTGTGAACTCACCAGTGTTAGATTTTCAGTCTCTGTCACATTCTCCAAACCCTTTGCAAGTGCTGCCCGAGGGCTCTCTCTCATGTGCATGCCTGTTTTGTTCCCATGCCCTGTCCATCCTGTATGAAAAGCTCCTCACTCGTGCCAAGAAGACATTTCTAAAAATACCAAGGGAGAACTGTGCCAGGATGGGCACTTCTATGCACACTTGTGCTGGGTCGGTCTTGCTACCTCAGCTGAGGTCTCACCATGTCTGCGCTGGGGAAACCTCCTCTGGGAGTAGGAAGGTGCCCAGCCATGTTCCTCTTTCCTCAGCACATGGGCAGCTTGGGAGGAACAGAGGCTGAGCTTCTTTTGGGGGGTTCCCCTGCTAAGAGCCTCCCACTGTGAACCCACGGCAGCTGGAGCGTGTGGGAGTATGTGTCTACATCTCTGACTGAGGCTTCCTTGGAGATTGTCTGTGTCTCAGCAGGGTGTAGGCTACTCTGCCTCAGCGCAGCCAAGGCTGTCCGTAAGTTGCTCACTGAGAAAGATGTACCAGAGGACAGAGGTCAATGAGAATTTGCCTGAACAGAATCTGAGGAAAGGAAAAAGGCAAGCCTGCAATGACGCATCGAGCCCAGGGTGGGTGTACGTGGTCTGCCTGAAATAGAGCAAGCCAGAATTGGAAGCAGTGCTTTGGCCAAGTCCCTCAGAAAGGAGGTTTCCAAAGTGGCATGTTGTCCTCGCCGTGAGGTAGCAGTGGCCCTTGCTGGGCCGGAAGAGAAAGCCTGCTGCTGCCTGCTGCCACCCTTTGAGTAACGCCCAACAATTATTAATGCTGCAGCAGGAAATAGGTGGGAGATTAACAAAGGGTTTGTTGCTGTGTGGATTGTGTAGCCCTGTCAAAAGGAGAAGTAATTCCTACCCTGTCTGATTATTTCTGCCATGGACTAGCCCTGCTACTTGCTTCCCCTTTCAAAGAAGGTTAACACCTTCAAAAATTCAGAACTTGATAGAGCCTTGGAGTCTGCTGGAGACAGTGGTTTCCACCTTCCCTGAGGGTTTCTGTACAGTGTTAGGAGTTGGCAGGGTTCAAGGGTTGAAGGGATCCTGGTATTTAGACTGAGAGGGGGACAGAAAGACATCTGACAGAGAGCAGTATTCCAGCCTGGATGGGCTCATTTGTCATCTGCCAGGTACCTGTTAGATCTTCAGTCCTTGGGAGAGAATTTGTTCAAAAATTAAAAGCTTTCTAGTGTGTGAAGATCAGCAGACCCTGATGCAGAAAATTTTGTATACCTGACTAACCTCTAATAATTTAAAGAAGTAGAGATTACAACATAAACCACTTAAAACCAGTGAGCCAGTCAGGAACTGTTTCACACTCAAACCTATGTCCTCTTCCCTGGCACCAATAAAGCCTCAGTTTTGTGTTCCCCAACTTCCATGCTGCCAGACTTGCTGCTGGTCCAGCTCCAGAGCAGAGATGCAAAGCCTGTGAGAACTGTTTGTGGTTAAGTATGGTCATTGAGAGGTCCTGGGTTTTACAGTAAGCCTGCACCCCATACTGGCTCTGATTTTCCCAGGCATCCATGCGCTCCTGGTGAAACTTTTGTCCCAGGTTTGGAGAGCCTGTGGGCAAAAAGGGTCCTATGGGCACTGGAATTTATGTAGCTTGTGATAAAGCCTCTTAAAACATGGTGTAACATGTTCTGCCTGAAAGCTCGTAACGTGGAGGTTATATCTTGACGTGCTGGGAGGAAGGTAGGGCACCTCATTTTGGGGCACCTGGCAAGGTGCTGCCCCATGTGGGTGCTGGGGCAGGCTGCTGCTGGCAGCACTGTTGGAAAAACACAGGATTATCTCAAAACCTACCTGCAGAAGATTCCCAGGCCTGGGGAGAGGAGAGAAGGACAGACATCTCGGAAAGGAGTGCTGTGCTGGGGGTTTGTGGCTTTGGGGCAAAGCAGCATCATGAGATGGAGTTTGGGGGAAAAGAGGGATAAGACTAAGGGGGACAGGGACTGCTCATGGGAATGTGTGCTTGTGGGTAGGAGGGAGGTGTAAGACAGAGGACTGCAGGGAGATGTGGGCGGTGGCAAGTGGGTAGGGGCTCTTCTGGAAGTGGAAAGTAGAAAGTGAAAGTGGAAAGGAGGGGTGGGCTGGCATGTGGGAACGGAGCAGGGGCTGCTTGTGCATGTGGTGGGTTTCTGAGTGGGAGCAAACTAGAATGTAGCATTCACCAGAGCTGGGCTGAGGCCAGCCGGTAGCTGGGGGGAATGCAGGCTGTGCTGAGGTAGGGCAGCACAGTGGCTACGGGGTGGGATGGAGTCTGTGAGGTCTGCAAGGAGCAGCTTGTGGCAACAGCGTGGGAGCAGGCTCGTGGCCTCAGAGCCCTTCCCCTTGTGTTTCATTTCACTGTGCCTTATCATTGGGGAAGTCACAGACTGTACGTGACAGACCCCCTTGAACAGCTGGGCCAGGAAAGCTCTGTTCATCATCTTTGCACTCAGGTTGGGAGTCCAGAATCATGTGTGGCTGCAGCTCCACCCATGTAGAGCTGTTTATTTTTGAAGCAGCTGGGAGATGCTGTGAGAGAGGTGGGTAAAGTTCAGCTGGGATTATTTTTAATACCCTGTGTCTAGAGGCAAATTCAGAGTTCCATTTGATTAGAGCTGCTTTTATCCATCCCAAATGCGTCTGCTTTCATTGTGTGAAGTCCCTGCCATTTTCTATACCTCCTCACCATTTCCACCCTCCCCCTTTGGCTGCCCCTCAAAATGCCTAGTTTGGGGCCAAGACCCTGTGGCAGGCGATGCACTGTGCCTGGTCAGCAGGGGCATCCAGCCCTGTTCCCCTCCATACTCTTGTGAGCTATCTTTATGGCTTGTCCCCATCTGCTGTGCAGGATGAAATCTACCTTCTAGCAGGCAATTCATCACTGTACTTGGTGACAACAGAAAGCTCTCCTGTGGAGATATCTGACTGTGTCCCCTGGCTGAGACACTACTTTACACAAAAGTTGAGAAATTAAGCTGTATTTATGCTGGGCTGTAGCTTTGCTCTGGACCCTCTGCCAGGCTCCAGAGTGAGTCAGTAAGCGTGGAGTCAGCAAGTGGGCTAGGCTGAATGGTGGAGAAGCTACACTCACCTCTGCTTCTAGCCTGTGTGTGAATTGGCTTGATGCACTTTGGCTACCTTGGTGCCCCAACTGTAAAGTGAGGCTGACAATTTTGCCCTGCCTCTTATGGATGCTGAGGAGAGAAAGGCATTAATGTTGGTATTGCTTGCTATTACTTGCTGTACTTGCTGTAAAGTCTCCTTATATGAGTAAATAGTAGTTGGGTGTTGATGGACAGCCACTCACTCACACTTCCACCTTCTGAAACCACTTGGATGTCACCACGCCTGATATTTGTAAGCACTTGAGTGTGTGTGTATGTATGTGTGTGCGTGTGTGTGACACTAGAGCATCTCTCTTACTGGATTTAAAACAGATGTTGAGATGACAATTTGATCCCCTCCTGCTCTGGCTGAGCTGAGTGGGTGGAATCTGGGCTGTAGCTCACAGCAGAGTGTCCAGCCAAGAATCTCCAGGCCTTTCTCTGACATTAAGAGGACCCCCTGGAAGACTGGGAAACGTTGCTATATCAATGTGCAGCTGGAGAAGCCAAAGCACATGAAACAATGTGGGCTTGCTTAGTGTAGAAGGATAAGCTGGAAGTCTGTAAGCCTCTCTTCCCTGGCCAGACCGCTAGATGGAGACGTCCCTTCCAGATCTGTGAAAAAAGCAGATATTTATGAAAATATATTTCCCAGTGGTTTCTCAAGGACCTGTCAGTGAAAGCACAGACATTCTTCCCACTGGTTTCATAATGAATCAGATCTGAAAAGTGGTATGGGAAGGGGCTTCATGGTTTAGTAGAGTATGAGGAGCATCTTTTAGAAGAATTGCTCATCTGGAGCCATCTCTGTTTACTGAGTAACTTCTCTCCCACGCTGGGAAGAAGTACAGCAGAGTGATTCAAAGATCCTGAACATCTCGCTCTCTACTGCACAAGGGTGTTCTGCCAGCTCTCCAAATCACAGGGAGCCTAGAGGTGACCACACTTGCAACAGTGCTTCATGCAGCTCTAATTTAGCGTGCACACTCTGTGGCACAGTAGTGGTGTTAAGGCCCAGACTGGCTCATTTTCAGCCACCTCCATCCTGCATCTGGCATATGGATTAGTCTCTGCCCAGATACTTAATTTTCTTAGAAAAGAATTCTTCAGTTTGGAGAGGGAGAAAAGAAGGCAAGTATTGCTTTGTGATTTCAGCTGTGTGGTGGCTATTCTATCTCTCTACTTTAACGTACATTTGACCTTACTTGCCTCTCCTCTCTGTCTCGTTCTTCAAGTAGAAGGATATTAATGATCTTGACTTAAATCCAGTCCTCCCTTTCCCCACTTCTTCCAAAGTCCTGACAATAAGGTCAGACATAAACTCTGAATCAGTGTCCAGTCACAATGCTGGCATGTCTGTCCATAATGTTCTGCAGAGCTTCAGGCTGAGATGGTTGAGGTTGCTCTGAGTCAGTGCAAGAGGATCTGCAGCTCTGGTTCTTTGAGGAGCAAATGGTAGAGGTGCTCTGCCTCTTGAAGCCAAACAATAAGCAGTGGCAAATGTGCAAATTCTGTCTGTTCTGATGGAAGGTAAAAGTTATGCACGCTGAATAACAGATGTTAGAAATACAAAGGATGCTGGTTAGGTAACTCCACCAGCTGCTGACCTGTGGCATGCTGGTGTCCAGTTCTGAGAACTGCTAATTACGTAGAGGAGGAATTGTAACAAGTATAGGACATCCAATACCTGATTTGCCTACACACCCAGTAGCTACATCTTATTTCTCAGAAGCCATGAAAATAAAATGTATTGCTCCAGAAGCTCAAATTCCACGGCCTTCTAAGCTTGGTGAATCATTTGTTGCCCTCTGCAGTACAGAAGGTCCGGGACACACAGTTTTGCTGTCCTGCCATTCTGATCTCATCCAGTTCAGGGCTCAGGCACTTGCCTGTGACTGCATATACATGCCCACCACCAGATTCAATGCAGCCCACTCACTCGTATAAAGTGACAAATTGTGACTAATTAAAGGAAGTAAGTGAGGCATGGAAACGTTTGAGAAGGTGCTGCTTTAGGGAATAAAAGCATTCAGGAAAGTGTTTGGGTTTTAAGTGTAGTTTTGCTCTTAAGGCAGGGGCAGACTTCCCTAAAAGTGGTATCTGAGAGTTGGGATTAGGGAATAGGGGATGTGCAGCTAATTTCCCTAGCTGGAGGTGAATGGGGGTTAGTGGAGGCACACAAACCATCCCACAGGGTTGGGTCACTGCCAGCATGGAGCTTGCTTACATTGACACATGTTAGCTGGAGACTCTTTAAAGCCATTGACACATCTGGATGTGATGGAGACCCCAACATGGAATCTTTTTCCCTAGTGGTTAACTTTTTGCTGTATTCTTGTGAAGGGGTGGATTTGCTGAAGGAGAAGATATGGCTCAAGGGGCTGCAGCTTCCCCCCTACCCCTCCCAGCTCTCCGAACTGATTAATGCAATGCTCATACTGAAGACCAGTCATACAGTGGCATACCTTCCCCATGTCTAACTAAAGACAGAACACATACTCAAAATGTCTATACCTCTCCTTTTTTGGAAATGGTGTGTAATTCACAGCCTTAAAATACTAGCTGGAAAGTTGTTAGGGTTTTTTTTCTTCTTTTATTTTATTTCCTGTTGACAATGCCCATTGGCAAAAGTCCATCAAATGATGAGGTGATGAATGCAGCTGTAGTTCAGCTCTAGGACTGAAGTTCCCCTATGTTTGCCTTTGTGTCCTAGGGGTACATGCATTTCTGTAGGAGGAGTAATATTCTATAGAAGGAGTAATATCTCCCCAGCTTCTGATGGATCTCAAAGTGCTTTGAAACCTGGAAATAAAAGAAAACAGTTATGCTGAGGAATTACTTTCACCACTGTTGAAATGCAGCCCCACCTCTGGGACACAGCAGGGTAGCCTATTTACTGTCAAGGTGGTGCAGCAAAGCAGGGTATGAAGGGAATTGAATCACCACCAGGAATGTGGAAGGAGCTAGACAGCACTTCCCCTAATTGTTACGTGGCCAGGATATCAGTGTTGGTGTCACTCTGCTCATGTGTCAAAAGATCACTGGTAGCACTTCATTGGCCAAAAGAAAGTACTTGAGGTGACACAAGTGTCCTAATGCTGAGCAGGATCCTGTAGGTCTGAAGAGAAATGGGGTTTTGCTCTTGATTTGTGTTGAAGATGGGGCACTTCAGCTTTGCAGGAGCAGTGATTCTGAAATTATTGGGGAAAACACACTCACTGTTATATCACCCTCCTTGAATCCCTGCGCATCCATGCTGGGCATTTCCAGAAATGGGATCACTTGAGAGACATGAATAGATGTGAGCACACAGTGTTTCTGCTGCAGCAAGGATGTAGATTTTTTTTTCATTCTCTTCTTTTCCTTTCTAAATAGGACTTTCAAAATACTGTCAAATTCTGAATTACTACAATCTCCTCAGATCTCCTTGTATTGAGCTCATATTCCAGGGACAAGGTGTACTAGAACCTCACAGTATGACAGTCCCCAAAGTCCTGTCTATTAAGGAGGAATTAATCACTATAGAAAAAGGCTTCATAACTGAGGCTTTAGAAGTGAGGAAGGAATCTTGGTTAGACCAGTAGAAGAGAGAGACTGGAGGTCCGAGTTCAATGTTCAGCTTTACTGGGGGCTTCTGAGGTGGCTTTGAGCAAGTCTCTGTCTTTCACTGTGCTTCATATGTCCCCCCATCCCAAAATATTACTGACTTAATCTCTAAAATATTTTGAGCTTGAGGTATAATCTCAGTGTTGTTAATCACTCTCTGGTGGCACCAGAGTTTCCCAACAATCTCTTAATGAAAACACCCACCTCATCAAGTTGAAAAGAAACTCTCTTACTGTGTTCCCACTGGGTAATAAACCATTACACTTGTTGGGCTTTAAGGTAAAAATTAATGGTTTCCTTCCTGTTCTGAAGGAGGTTCTACTTCCGGAATCTGGGAAATTCTTTTCCTAAACATTCCATGTAAATATAATTCTTTTAAAAAATAATACACATGGCTTAAGTCATCATAAGCACAATGGTTATTGTATATAAAAGAATTGGGACAGTATTTTATAACTAGGTAAGTGCTATATTTAAGAGATTGAATAAATCATATTCAAATATGCTGATGTTAAAAATGTCAGGTGCCCCCAGGGAAGGTGAAGAGGGTGTGCTAAGGGCCATAAGTGACTGAGGAGCAGTCTCATAGAAGTATTACAATACAATATGGAGTACATTTTATTAAAAAATAATAAAAAATTGAACATTGTTTCATTGTTTCTTGCACTTGTGATCCCAAAGACTTACATTGTCCTGATCTGTACTGTAGTCCCAAAGGACTTTCAAAGATCCTTCATAGGAAGCAAACTTTTACTTATTGTTTGCAGCATTATGGAGAACATTTGGGGTGTGGGAAGGACGTTGCTGGTACTAGATTTTCTGGATGTTCCACCTGGCCATTCTGGCCACTTCTTTGGTGGGGTAAACCTTTTTTTTTTTTTTTGAAAGCCTGGTCACCATATGTAAGATGTCAGCATGGCAAAGCCCCAGGGAATGTTAAAGTATAATGTGTAATTCATGCTGAAAGAGAGACCACACTGTGGGGGCCTGGTTCCAGCTTCAGAGTGAGCCAAGGCTGGGTTTCTCCTTCAGAAAGCAACCAGATCTAGTCCAGGAGAATGGAAATTAAGACCAAAAGTCAAATGTCTGTGTGAGGAGGGGAGTGTTTCATGAGTCTCCAGGGGCCCTTCAGCTCAGACCTGTTGTGGATATGTGTGGTGCAGACATTCATTGTGCAGACTAGCTCTGTGGCTCAAGCCAGTCTGCAACCTTGTGAGTTTGTTTCTGGGGAGCTATACAGTCACTGATATTAGCCACGATGGCTGAAGTTATTTCAGCATTGTCTATGAACAAAAGGACCCCAAGGGTTAACTCCAAAGGACCCACTACTTGTGTGACTTTGCAGTGGTGTGCCACGGGAAGACTACTGGGGTTTGCTGGGCTGCCTGCCAGAGCCAGAGAGGACCTCAGTGGATCAGCAAACCCCAGATGAGTGTCCATTAGCAACTGAAATGCTGTGGCATGTCTTCTGGTGGTGTGAATGACCCCTCCGCGTGAGCCCCAAGTGTGCTACAGGCTTTGTACTGCCTACAAAAGATAGTCTTTGCTTGATACTTTGCACTCGTGGCCCTAGGACACACTGCTGTCTGAAACTTACACTGGAAACAAGGTACCCAACTTTCCATTCAGCTTGAACATCTCAGCCCAGTCATTTCCATGGACTTGAACTACATTAACTAGTATTTGGTGCCATAACTGGCTCTGTTCTGTTCTGTTCTGTTCTGCATATGTCTTTCATGGTGTCTCACAGAGGTGTGCATGTGTACCATTCAGTGCAGCTTAAAAGACTCATCCTTACAGAGATGCTTTGGTTTTATTTCATTTCTAATCAGTCAGCTGCAGTAACAGTGTTTAGGGTTGTAATCATAAAGCATCAGTGGAATTAAGTTGTTAGAAACACTCAATTCTTTAAACAGAAAGCCCACAGTCATCTGATGTGCAGTTGGCATCACTTCTTAAAAGGATGAACTTTGCCCCAAAATTATGAACAAGACTAGGACATATAAAGCTTTCAGTTTGGAGAGAGTCCAACATATGCTGTAACCAAATCTGAAATACTTTTTTGTGCAAGTAACTCTTACTCATCCAAGGAGCTCTCTATTCACTTCAGTGGTGCTGCTAATGTGATTATGGGCTGCAAAATTGAGTGTCATGTATGTGATTTGTAATTTATGGAGGGAGGACCCTGGAAAAATTTCTTCTTATTTAACTTCAGTTAAGTCTGGCAAGATCCTGGCAAGATCCTTTTGCTTCAATAAGAAGACCAGACCACAGAGGGAATTGGTGAAATAATCATGGGCAATCCCTACCGCACATTACTGCATGTTAACAGTACATTACTACATGCACTGCTAATCTTTGGGTGGTGGGCTGGAGAGAGGCCTGGAAAAAACAATCAGGGATTTCAATTAAGAGGTACTTAGCATGGGGAAAATAATAGGTCTTCACATATGTAATAATATACAGGAATTTTGTTTGAGTTAAGGTCGATAGATATTTTATGCCTTAGGATCTATAATTCTTTAGTGTTTCCAAGCAGTTAGTAACTCTACTGTAAATTGTAGCAGGATTGCTTAGAGAATCCTAGCAGCTGGTTGCAAGAGAAGACACCCTCTGGACTGCAGCAACAGCAGCAATGTACAGATCAGTAACATCTTGCTCCCCTGAAGCTGCCTCTGTACATCATTACCATTAGCTTTTGCTGGAAGATACAGCACAAGGAGGGTATCCCTGGCGCTTCTCTGAGCCACCAGTTGCCCCTCCTGGTGGCACATTCAAGGCCTGGTCTGCTAGTGCTTTTCTCTTCTTCCAACTCAAGCACTGCTTAGCTTTCTGCTGGGAGACCCTGGCCTCTGAGCAAAGCTGAAGAGCTTGACGATGTTGAGTCACAGGCAGCCATGGGTACAGCTGGAATGGGTGGTGAAATTGCTGTCCTCAGCTCTTTGTCTCATCCCTCTCGAAGTTTGTTTCCAGCACATCTGGAAAAGCCGTTAAGACATCAGGCAGTGAACTACTGTAGTTCAGGAACAGTTTCATGAGCAGTTAAGCCACCCATGCTGGAGTGCCAGCAATCTCTGAGTGAACGAGGGGGTGGAAAGATGGGGAAGGGTAACCCAGTCCGCCACCCCAATCTGTCTGCTGCTGCTTCTGAGTGAGGTCTCCTAGCTCTCACCACAGACATCAGGAGTGGTGGGGGATATAAAGACACCTCACTAAGGTTACTTCCTGCATGTTTAACCTCAGCTGGCAAAACATCTAGGAGCTGTGGTACATAAAAGAGCAACCTTTAAGGGTTGGTTGGTTGTGATGAAGGTGGCTAGGAACACACAGTGCATGTTTTTGCATTATGAAACATTAAGTCCAATCACTGTCTGTGTTTTTTGGAAATAAAAAAAAATTTTTTACTTAGTGTTGAGGACATCTATAGTAGTTCTATACTGGCATAAACAGCAAATGACTGGACTCTTTCCTCCTCCTCCCAGTCCCCTGTCTGACTGTAGAGTTCAGAGACTGAGCCACAGGAATCTCACTAGACAAATTTTGGAGACTTAAAGTCTGGGAAACACAAAGCACCTGAAGTGTAAGTCTTTAAAAACTGATTAAATCTACAAAAGTGTTTATTTGGAGACGGATTTGGCATGGAGCTGTTGTATGCCCAATTGGCCTGGAAGCTGCCTCCCTGAGTTCCCTCTCTGCAAAGTGTGTATGGAGATGAGTGAAGGGGGAAGGTTCATGAGAAATTGCATAATGATGTGGACATTTGTAATTGTATGATGAGTCTTTCCTTCTGCCTCCTGAAGGTACAACAGGAAAACTATGACTCTGAATTGTCTCTTGCCTATTAATACAAAAGTGCCATTCTTTCCTTTTACAACTTTACAGGTGTCTGACCTGGGGCAATCTTGATTCAAATTGCCAGGATATAGATTTCACATGAGAATGTAGCTCTAAAAAAAGTATTGACTTAAAGGCACTGGCAAAAATGAATTAAAATGACATTCTTGCACAAACACAACAGAACAGCCCTGTGGTACTTTTCATTCTCGTCTTATGTTTGCTTAGGATAATAGGAATATTATGGAGAGCAGATTGTCTCCCCAACATCATATTGTGTCTGCATTTCTGTTGTAAACCCCATTTTGACCTTCCCTTTCTGAGGCTGTAGTTTCATAAGAGGTGGATTAAGTTGCCCTGGCTTCATGCCATTCTTTTCTGCTCCCATCATGTCTTCCTTCTCCCTTTTCTTTGTACCAGTACATCTCTTTGGATGTCCCTCTGGAGGAGTGGATTGAGGAACTGATCAGAATTAAACGTTATATAATTTTTCCTGGTCTAAAAACCTCCTCTCTGTTTTCACCAAAGCTTTTCTCTGTCCAAGTTCAACATCTTGGATAGATGCTGTGCAAAAATTGGATGTTTTCGCTCAAGGGAAATCCTCATATATCAGTATTAGTTTTCATTCCAAGTTGGGAGAAAGAGACCAGATAACTCATTTGTTTCCCACAGAAAGTACCATTATGAAACATGTGGAATCAAAAGTCTCAAAGTGGATGAGGGGTACAGTCTGTAAAAGCATTCAGGTGTGCTGAACCCCACTTTCTACAACAGCCGAGAGATGCCAGGGCCAAAAGCAAAGGAGCATTAGACTGATTCAAAGCAGAATGCCTCTGCTCGGCTGGCCAAGGCAAAATGTTTTGATTTCAGTTTAAGGAGCCCAAAATGGAACAGCCAGCTCTCAGTTAACTGTGGGTGGATTATCTGTGTTGAAAAAGAACCTTTTTTTAACATTGTATCATATGAACAGCTGGATCTGGAAATGAAGTTTGTGGCTTTTAGTTGGCCACTGAGAAGCCTTGCTGTCGTGAGATACATTGGTATGCTTAACTGTGAAATTGTTCAATCTGTCTTCTGATAACTTAGAATCCTAGTGCTTTTTGCAGCACTGCTAAGTATCATGGTATCTATTTACTCTTTCTTAAAGCCCCACCTATGGGAATGGGGCAACTGAGAGAATTTCAGGTCCTTTTAAAATACATAAATAAGCCGTGATAATACATAAATAGAATACAAGGGCAACTCCAAAACAGGAACTTAAACATTTGTGTCAGAAGGAAGACGAATATATAATTGTTTTTAAATATCATAGTTTTTGGAGGGTGGAGCAGAAGGGATATCTCTGTCTGATTTTGATCATCAGGGATATCAGTAATAAATAATGATCCAAGGAGGACAATGTGGCTTATCAACTAGTTGAATAAAGGTTCAGATATACACAGAAGTTAGTGTGTGATAGTACAGCAGTACATGCCAGATCAACTGTAGGGACTGTGTGTGTGTCTTTAATCCTAAAGTGGAAAATGTGATATCATTTCAGTTAGCTTAGTCCCCAGAGAAAGAGGATATTGAGCTAAATTTAACATATTTGTAGCTCATGGCCAGAAGGGACCATTATGATAATCGATCTGACCTCATGCATAACAAAGGTCACAGAAACTCACCCAGAAATTCCTTCAACCAGGCTATAAATTGTACCTTTTTTTTTTTTTTTTTTTTTTTTTTTTTTAAGGATATGCACTCTTTAAATAAAGACTTCGTGTGATGAAGAATTTACCATGTTTAGTTTTCTCTGGTTGGATATCCCTCTGCTAATGTCTGCAAACTCTTAACAGAAAAAAAAAAAAAGTTTATTTATATATTGCTTTTGATTTTTTTCAAAATTGAAAATTCAGATAGAAATATTTAACACTAGTTTTCATTTTTTTTTACAGAACATAAATTATTTTTGCCTAGCACTGAAAATATGTATGCTTGCATCGTGCTTGCATCAAGCAAATGTTTTTGCTGTGGTTGATGGTGGAGCAATAGCAGATTTGATGTTAAAATAAAAGTGTAATAAGCATATGCTTATGAAGTACTTGGTGGCTAATATGGCTACAACAAGTGCATTTCAGAGCCAGTTCATGGGAACCTTGTAATGAAATTGGCTGGAAGAAGGAAGTGAAACAGATAAAGAAATCACCCTTTCTGGGGAACTCAGTTTCACATGACAAAGGAAAACCTGTGCTACCAATGGGTACAAGTACACTGTAAAACAAGTGAAGGTTGTGAAAATTTAAGAAATCACAATTTGTAGCAAATTAGTTAAACAAAGTGTAGCAGCTTACAAATAGAAATAGACACTGTTTTGTGTCTATTTATCTGCCTATTTCATAGATAGTACCTGCAGCCAAATGTGCATCGACTAGGTCCATGCTACTGTATCAGAGGTGAAACTCATAAATATTTTTTATCTTGACAACAGTCTCTGGGCTTTGGAAAGTTTTTCACCAAAAACCCCAAACCAAAACCCCAAAGTTAAGTGTGAAAATATGTCATACAGTGAAATGACAGAATGGTGTCTCTGCAGCTGGAGTGATGTCTGGGTTCTGTGGGAAATGGTCAAACAGCTGAAGCACTGTGGTGGCCGCATGCACTTGGTTCCTGTCTTTTCTGTGGACTCATAATGTGATATTGGGCATAGTGACCAGTTGCTCCATGTCTGGATGCTGCTTTTGTGACAGCGCACCTTCTGATTCATACACTGAGCCCTGGTTTAGGTGCTTGAGCTACCTTGAAACCAGTGTGGCTTGGAAGGAGTAACAGACCCACCATGGTATCTCAGAGCTCAGTGAGCCCTGAGAGAGCAGTGGTAACCCACAGGGAGCGGTGTTTGGCGAGGGTCATGTTGTTGGTCATTCTTGAGCTGACCAAAGTGGGCTCATGTCTGTCTTTGTTTCACTGCAGTCACAGAGGAGACTGCAATGTTCCCATGGGCTGAGCACTCAGCAAAATTTCATGGGGCAAGGATAATTTTTACAAGGTGCTTGGGCAGTGCCTAGCACAATGGAGCTCTGGTCTCAGCTGGAGCTGTAGACATAAGTTTAATATCAATAACAACAGCTTGCACTATGAATTCATAGGTGCCTGTGAATCAGTGCTGAGCAGAGATGGTTTCACCTTCCTAGTGACTTGCCTCATCTCCTGAGGCTGAGAGGGCATCAAGGGCTTGTCCCAGTGAAGTCTCATTTCTGACCACAGGACATAAACTGCGCCATCGCCCATCCCCTGCAAAATAATACAGGCTCTGGAAAATAACCCAGTGTTAAACAGCATCACAGTGCTGGAAGCCTTTTCCCGCTCCAAATTTTATGACCTTAATTAACACAGGCCAATCCATAAATCAGATCAACACCAGGAGATAACAATGAATCATTCGAAAGGCAGCTTTAATAGGAGCCTAATCCCCCAAAGAAGTGGACAGTACCGGCATTTTAAGTGTATGTGTGAGGTTGAAAGGGAACAGATGTCCAACTGGGGCTGCTGCAGCAAGGGTAAGTCTGCAGTGCTGTTGGATTTCCAGAGAGAAACCTGTTTTGACATCTTAATGGCAAGAGTGTCTGGCAGCGGCTGATGGAGTGGTGATAAATACTGCCTCTCTCCCTGCATGATTGCTGGGCAAGATGGGGACGCTTTCAGGTTCAGCATGTCTGGCAGAATGCCATCACCACCTCACTGGGGTGCTGAGCAGGTCAGGGCAAGAGGGACTGAAAGCTGTAGGAGTGACTGTCTGGAGAGCATGAGAAACTAAAGGGGAAATGTAGATGGAAAGGAAGAATTTTGGGCTTTCCCACCACAGATTCAACTGGTAACTTGCCAGCAGCCCAGCGCAGAGTGCGTACAGAGGAGCAGACAGAGACTGCCATCTTTAATACAGCCAGGGAATGACAGCAGGAATGGCAGGCCTCAGGACTGGCTGGACCTTAATGACAAGATCCTTGTGTGTGGTGGCTCGTCTTCCTTGAGGGCCTTCCATGGCTATTCCAGATGGGAGAGGCAGCTGCCTATAATTAGGGTATCACGGCTGTTTTCAGTTTCCTGCTCTCAAACTTGAGTATCTGCTGGTTAAGTGTGGTTCTGCTTTGAAAAGTGAGGCAGTGAAAATGTGCTTTTGTTACTGCTGCACAGAAAGCCCAATTCACATGTGCCCCCTTTACCATGAAGGAAATGATATTGCTTTTCAGCCACCTGCCCTGTGAATCAAGCTGGCATCTGAGAGTCAAGCTGGCTGATATGTTGTACAAAAAGATTACCTTAATCTTAATAGACAGCTCTCACGCCAGTGCCTAGGCAAGAATAGACTCCAGGTTACCTGCTTTTGGGCTAGCTAACTCACTAGCACAATTGCTTTATGTGCTTGGTTCTGCAGGTCTAAGTGAAACAGTAAAGTGGAAGCGTATTCTGGAGTGAACTGCTGCAGCTCTGGTTTTCCCGAGAGGCATATCAGATTTTGCAGAGAATCATCACCCCTTTAATGAAGGGTAATTGATGGGCATGAAGAGGGACCTCAGAGTGCAAAATCCTCCAGTTCTGGGACTGTAAGACCCTTCTGTGTGATCCTTCACACAGATGCCTCTGTCCTGCTGAAGCAAAGGCCATGAGGAACCCTATCCCTTGTAATCAGCATCTTGGTGCTCTGTTCAGCAGATTTGGAGGGTATCCAGCTCCTGCTTTTTCTGAGCTGTAGTCATTGATGGGCTATAACTGAGGCAATGAAAAGGAACCTTTATTACAACTGGGGGCTATTCTAGTATTCTATTAGGGCCTTTCCAGTATTCTGCATATCTGCAGCATTCAGTATATTTCCCACCCATAGCTGTGCTACTCTTGGGGGAATGAGGGGTGGAAAAGAGGAAGGATTGGAGAACACTGAGCTATGACAAGCTTGGGTCTTCACATGGGGCTGCTGTGATGTCACTCGGTGAAGCATCTGTGACTTCATTAGAGAACAAGTCTCACTGATAGCTGAAGGATGAATATCACTTAGGGCTGGAGCAGAAAGTGGGTTTTTTAAATACCATTAGTGAGATAAGCAATTGTTGAGTGTAGTAGACAGATACACTGGGGAAAAAAAGGTACATTTAATGCCATCAAAATTCAGATCTAACTGCAACAAAGTTGCTCTTGAGTTTGCTCTTATTAAAACCCTTTCACCTTTTTTTTTTTTTTTTTTTTTTTTTTTTGGTGTAGGTCATCTGAAAACAAACTTTGACCTAAACATAATTTAAAAAGTCAACATGAAATGTTTCAGCATTTTCAAAATGAGATATTTCATTCTAAAAAAAGTCATGAGGCTATTTTAAAATTATTTAAATCTTTTTTTGTGTCCAACCTATTTAACCTAATTTTGCCAGTAGCTGTGAAACTCCTCTGAGGGTATGATCTGGTCTAGAATAAGAAGGGGACATGTGAGGTAGATCTTAGTACCAGGGTCTCTGTAATCTCAATAATATGGAGCAGAACATGTAAATGTGTATAGACTTGATGTGGATGTATAATTTGGATTGCCAGTCTGTTGCTTTGTGAGGCTTCAGGGAGATACAAATGCAATAGGGAAGCTAAAAACCCAGCCTTTATGGTAACCTCAATGAAACTTTCAGCCACTGGTTCCCTCATGGAGACCTCATTGTATTCTGTCTAGTGAATATTTGGCATCAAAATCATTGCACAATCTGTCTGCCAAAATAGCTAATGGCCAGAGCCATGCAGCTGTCCCTGTACACATCTCTTACAGGACCAAAAGCAACTGGCCTCAACCACCCTGGGAATCATGGAAGCCAGGAGCACAAGGCACCAACTGCCCCCTGTTGAAACTCCACCATGTGGGTCTGTATTTCAACTCGTAGCAGTACTTGCATTGCCAAGATTCTTACCCTGACCAAAGTCCATTTAGACAACCTCCTAACCATTGCCCTGGGGTTCTAGGTATCTCACAGAGGGATACTGCTACAGGGGTGGGTGGGCAGAGTTCTCTTATTTTTCTTTTTACTCTTGTTTCTGCAGTTTGTCTCCAAGGACTGCCTGTTTCCACCCTGAAGCAGCCTTCAAGTACACAGTATTTAGGACAGGGTAAAGGACCTATTCTGGTTTATAGCACAGACCTTCTGTTCCTCCCCAGAGTCTCATAAACAAATTTCTCATTGAGTTACTCCCAAAATAGATCCTGCTCTCTCAGATACCCAAAAGCAATCTCTGCATTTGTTTCTTCTCCTCAGATAGTGGGTTTTCTTTCAGTTCAGCCCCATGGGTAGCAGGAAAGCTCACAGAGTACTTGCAATGCCCTGCCAACCAAAACTGGATTTATTATAGATCAAATTAAGAGTTGCCTGAATGACTTGAAAGTTCATGGACAGGAACTGTATGAACACTTGGCTAAGGCACACAGAAGGGTCTCATTGTCTGCAGATCTGATCAGGCAAGGAGTAACAGATTTTTATAAATAACAACTGTAAGAATCAGTGTGAAGTGGGAAGGCCTAAGTGGGAAACATTTATATCTGAACTGCTTTGAGGGGATACATTCATGACTCTTGAAACCTGGTATAGAGTTTCTTTCCAGGCTTCCCCCACCCACAGCTGGTAGCTTTGCTTATCGAGGCTCACACTGCAATAGGTGTTTGTTGGGTTTTTTTTGCCAACATCAGTACGGTAAATGGCATCAAATCTAAGACAGTCCCTGAGGCTCTGAAGTCAGAAAAGAGACCAGCATCTCCAGAAAGGTCCTGTTAGAGCTGTCCAGCTATCAATTATCTGAATAGACTCTGGACAAAGTACTTCTGTCCTCCTCTGACTCTCTGGAGACCCCTGATACTTGCTTCAGTTATGACACTTTACTTTCAAGTGGCTTACTTAAGAAGAATTCCTGCCCTACCTTAAGGATCCATCAGTGCCTGATACAGTTGGATGACAGATTCACCATTTCAGAGAGCTAATTTCACAGAATCATTTCCCTGTGCCTTTTTATAGCCTATGTTTTCATAGTTCATAGGTTTTTTCAAGTTCATCCAGCCCAGGTAGGATGAGGGTCAGGAAGCACTCGAGGAGGAGGTGAGTCCTCAGGCCAGATCCATTCCCTTTGTGCCAGGCCAGCATGGCAAAAGGATGGAGCAGACAATGAAGAGAGAGCCAAGCATTTTATGATGGCTAGAGATCTGCCCAGCAGATGTCACTGAAAGGACGCATCAGGGTCATGTCCTGGGACTGTAGAGGGTGGTCGTGGCTGAAATTCAGGGCACTCCTGAAGTCTCTAGGTAGAGGATGGTGCCCTGGAAGCACCATCAATGAGGTGGGAGGGTGTGGGATGGAATGGCACCTTCCCTTCAGACACCCTGGAAAAGGACCACAGCAGGGTCCCTCCCCTGTGATCAGAGGAGCTGAATGGGCTGGAAGCCAGCAAGAAGGTGCAGAGATTAAGGCCCATGGGACCTCCAAGAACATATTTCTCCTGTAAACCCCTGAGGGTATGTTATTTCAGCCCTGCAACTTTGCAGTGTAAAAGATGGTCCAAGCAGAAATGTGCAGTCAATGTCCTTACATTGGTTTGAATTTGGGTTGGGGGGGCCTGCTGATTGAAACTCACCATAAAAACAATGGGTAGGGTTGGGTAGCAGATGTTGTGCTCACATTGCTTATTTAGATAGTCTTGCTTATGAAGCATTACATAAATACAGTGCTGGCCAGGTCTCCATGAGGCACTGCAGGAGGGAAGGTGGCAGCCTGGCTCAGGGCCCAGGACTACAGGGACGGAGCAGGGAGGTATAGGACACAGAGGCATTGGGGTGGTGGGCCATGCTACCGTGCCAGTAGCCCTGGGGCAGAACAGGTGGTGCATAGGGCAGGAATAGATCCTGCTTTTAACAGGGGAAATGATGGCAGGAAGCACACAAATACATGGTGGACATGGGGACAAAAATCTGCCGGTCTTCTACCTGCAGAGAATGCAAGGGTGTGGCAAGACTGATGCAGCTCTAGTAAAATTGGGACCTTTCACATTGGGTTCCCCTGTAGAGTCCAGATTATTGGTAGTTTGGATGTCAAAGGCCCTACTGCAGCAGGCTGAGCACTCACCAACTCTCCTCTGCAGTCTCTGTAGCCAAATTGCACCCACCCAGGTGGCCGAGTTAATCTCTGAGACTAACAGAGTTGACTGTGATCTGTGTGCTAGAAATGCTTCCTACATGACTGCCTGGGAGGGGAGCCAGGCAGCCCAGCTTCTTGTGCCCAGACCTCTGTGCAGCTCAAAGCCAAGGCAGAGTAAGAGCAAATACTCAGCTCTGGTGTTTATACTTGTATGTGACATTGGCACCTTTGTAAGTAAGCCATGAATTCATAACACACAATAAGTAAGAGGTAATTGCACAGTTGCACAGTTTTCACAACCAAAAAACATTGTACATGTTGGAAATGGAGCTCCAGCTTTATTCATCTCTGAGGGCCAGAATGGGGTGGGCTTGCATGGGTCCTATGCTCTGCAAAATGCATTTGGGACTGCAGGAATGCTTCTGTGAGTTTTACTACCCTCTGTTCCAATGCTGCTTTTCCTGCCCAGCCAAACCTCCCACTGACTTCAGAAGAGGACCTTCCAACCATTTATATTAAATAATTTCCCATTATCAACAAGAATAATTCATTGCTGTATTAGGAGGAAAAGTGTAAACTGCGGATAAATCTGCCACTCTAAAATGTTTCTAAGATAACAGATCAAACATTAATTTAGTCCCTGGGCCACTTTTTTTTTTAGAAAAAAAGAAAAAAAACCTGAATGCTTTATTTAGAAAAGAGGCCTTTGATGTAAAGCATACATTTATTACAAGTGTATTTTTTCAACAGTGATGGGATTTTCAACAGTAGTAGGATGTTTTAATAATTAAAGGGATTTAGCTTCTGGACACAGACAGCCAACTTCTGTTCTCACTTACAGACTACAAATCACACATAGCTTCAGTGATGTTGCTGCTATTAGCTTGGTGCAAAACCAATGTTTGTGAGACTTGCAGGAGGCCCTTTGTGGTTTTGATTTGTGGCCATTTCTGGTTGCTTTCCAGTGTTAACT
Organism: Athene cunicularia; assembly: GCF_003259725.1. Taxonomy (NCBI): domain Eukaryota; kingdom Metazoa; phylum Chordata; class Aves; order Strigiformes; family Strigidae; genus Athene; species Athene cunicularia. Next base: position 6,952,732 of record NW_020799105.1, read on the forward strand.
CTATTAGAAATCTTGCAGTGCCAAGAGGGAGACAACCTTGCTGTGGTTTCTGGGCCACTATGCAAAGTAGAGATGCTGGGATAAGCAACCAAGGTAAACCTTTGGTTTTCCCTAAGAGATCTAATCTGTGGAAGAGGATCAAGCTCAGAATTTGAGTCTGGCACTTCTCTCTGGCCACCCCATAGCATGGAAAACTCAGACATAAGTTTTGGTCCACACTCTCTAGAGTAGGTGTTAGCAAGGCACAGATCTTGGGACAGGTGCCCTCCAAAACTAGGTAATATTTGGATCTGGTTTTTGATTTAGGCATGAATGTGAATGCTCAGTTCAGCTGAATGTCATCACTATTTTATCTTCCCTCTGTGGAGACACCCTTTGCTTTTCTAACTTTTCCTGTGTCCTTTCAAATACCAGACAGAGATCTTGCTTGTCTTTGCCTTCTGAGTTCACCATGAGCAGCCCCAAAAAGATGATTTCCTATCCCACATCAACTCTGGGAAGAAGCTAGCTGAAGTCAGCTGTTCATGGCATTGGTCAGTATGTCTGGATTCATGGCTTAAAACTGATCTTTTGTTTATTTGTCATTATCACAGCATACCAAAATGGTTCTTAGCCAAGAATCAGGTCTTCATTTTGCTTATCATGGGAGGGCCACAGTGCATTATAAGTCCCAGGAAAGGCTGCTACTGATGGGAAAGTGGTGTGGCTGAGAGGATTTATTAGTGCCTACTGTCATGAACCTGCCTTTCTTCAAAATCTGACTGGTCACTTGTCTGATTCTCTCTGCTTCTTTGTATGCATGCAAAGTGGCAGGTGGAGAAGGCCCTCTCAGCCTTTGGGAACAAATATATTTCTCCTTGTCCAAAGACTTGTGAAGTGGGAAGTCTACTGTGCTTGTGAAATAGGTGGGAAACTGAGACACCTTTCTTCAGGAAAGCACTTACCTATGTGCATGGATTGGGGCTCAAGCAATTTAAACCCCGATTCTTTGGTCATATACAGAGCTGAGCTCACATCGACATCATCTAGGTGCCAACATGTTCTTTAAGGACTGCTGGGGGCTTTTATATAAAGAGATAGGAAATAGAAATTGTTCAGAAATTCTGTCAAACAATTTGTCCCATCTCCTCTTTCTGTGAGTGACCAGTATGGAATGCTGTGGAAAAAAAAAATTATAAGAAATCATAGAAAAAATTCTTGGTGAACAATAATGGAAAAAAATAACCAGAGGATGCACCATTATTCTCATTTCATTTAAATGGTGTTTGGCTAATCCCCAAAATAGAGTCAGGCTTATATCTATTTCGCATTTTGAAGTTATTTCCAACTAGTCTGACTGTGGTCGTTCCCATTGTTTGTATGCATATGTGGTTGGTTTCTGACTCACACTCCCCAGGATCCTGTGGAAATGAGATCCAGAGGATAACGATGTGTTTGGTAAGTAGACTTATGCCACGGGGAAGAAATGAAATCAGGTTACTGGCATGTCCATCCAGGATGTTCCTACCATTTATGTTCCTTCATAAATAAGTCTTAACCCAGGTAACAACCATAAATTCTAGAATTCAGAAATTTGGATTCCTGAGGGAGTTACCTGGCAGGTCAGCTATGAAAAGAGATGATTATAAATGAGATATTTTACAAAATACTATCTGAAAATGGGCATTTTCACAGTCTTCCTCTTCCCTGTACCCCTCAGGAGAAGAAAAAACAAGAAATCTGAAATTTTCCTTAGGTGGTTCCTGCATATTTCTCCCAGCTAGGAGACAATTGTTATGTGGCTTCTTGTGCCAAAGGGCAACCCAAGAAAGACAAAGGCTGGTGTGTGAAGCTCTTTCAGGCTTCAGTGCAATGTTTCCCTTTCCAACCCTCTCATACAGGAAGGCTTGAGGGCTTGCAAATATCAGAGCTGAGAGGGGAGGAAGGTAATGAATGGTGGCATGACCTTATGCAGGAATCAAATTAAGCAAAGTTTACAATCCTTGTCTTGGCTGAGGAATGATTTTTTTCACCAGAAAAAAAAAAAAAAGAAAAAAAAAAAAAAAGAGATCTGTCCACTCAATCAGAGGCACGGAAAGCAGCTATTCTTAAGAGCTCCTTCTGATTTCACATTCTTCTTATCCTCTGCTTGGAGCTCATGGCTCTGTTTCTCCAACATGGTTAGAAACTGAGATCTTTAAAGCTAAGTCTTTTGTGTAGCCTGTGGGTGTAGACGGATTAATTCAGGGATTCCAAGCAGAACCTCTCAGCTCTGCTACTGACTCCTAGGTAGTAAAGAGCATCTCTCTTAACAGTTCAGAGCCAGTTTTGCACTGCTAGAGCAATGCCATGACTTTCTTTGGGTAGTGTCTGATCTTAAGCTAGAGCAGTTAAAGACTGGCGTTTTTGCTGCACTGGGAATTTGTCACTTCACCTAAACTCTGACTGTTGTCATGTGAACACTCCATCTATATATTTAAGTTTTGTTCTTCTGACTCTTTATAACTACAGAGAAAATACCTGGAGTGTCTTTCCCACCCAGACCATAACAGGAGAGTCACTTTGTGGTGACTCCCTGTCCTTTCTCTGTTCAGCGGGAGGATCCTGTGTGTTTGATCTGCCTCTGATCTGCTTGGAGAGACCAAAAGATTCAGAGCAAACCAGTCTCAATGGGAAGGCTGGTCTTCCCAACCAAAGCAGCGGTGGAGCATGTGTGTTACTGCAAATAACACAGGCTGGAGCTGCCATGGGTCTTGCAAGCACAGCAGCCATTGTTATGCCTACAGTGAAATTGCCCTTGGTTCTTTTGTGCTGAGCAGAATATGATGTGAGCCAACACAAATGGCTCTCACATGTTTTCATTGGTGTAAATGAGGCATTCAAGTATGAGACAAGGCAGTTGCAAGCTGATCAGCTTGAGAACTGAGGCAGAAAGCTTTGCATAAGGGTAATAGCTTTGGACAAAGTAAAGTGTGCCTCACTGATGAGCCCTAGAAAGGCTTGCTCTGATTTTTGAAACAGATCTTTAAAATATCTTCTTTAGGCAGAGCTGGTTAGAAAACCTTTTAATTGAAAGTAAAAGGGTTTTTTCAAAAATGAAGGTTTTTCACCAGAGTGAAATACGGTGTAATTGCAGTTTTGTTTCCCTTGAACAGCTTTTTATGATATAATTTCATTTCCATGTGGAAGTGTTATTTCACCTCAGAAAGTAATGCTTGCACATAGTTCCACTGCTCTGTTCCAACTGGCAAAGTTAGAATAATAATAAAAAAAAAAAAAAATTAGCTGGTTTTCAACTGACAAAAGCTTAAGGACAGTCAGAGGATGAGGAACAAAGTGAGTCTTTGTTTTCTCACTCTCCCCCCTGCCCGTGCCCATTTTTTTCTAATTTTCCTACAGGGAAGCCATTATTTATTGATGGGGAAATCTGAAATTAAGTTTTCTTAGAAATTCTCTTTTTCCTAGAGAACCGAATTTTGTTCAAAGGATCTCAGAGATTCAGATTCAGATTCTGGACCGCATCTCCTCTTGGTCTAAGTTTCACTCCAGACCTGACTCAGGTACCTTTTCTCACTGAATTCTTCTATTCAGTTGCCTCAAAAGTGATCAGCAAGAACTTCAGTCAAAGAAATGCTGTGTAACTTGCTAGATTATTCAAGGGATCAGAATGTGTAAAGACACGTTTCTCATCTTAGCAAAATAATAAGAAAGGAAAAGTTAGATATTTCTAAAGAACAGGAAAGTACTCTGGATAATACAGTGGTGATTTAAGTAGGCAGTGGGTTCAGAGATACTGTCTGTGATGAAGTCTGTCCAGCTCTGCCTTGTGAGCAGGCTGGCTGTGCCTTTGTGGTGCTGCCCTGAACTACATGGTTATATAAAGTGTTGGCAGGATTTACTGGCTTGTGTGGATGCTGCATGAGCTTCTGGATGTGAATTATCTGTTTACCCAATCCACTGCCATGAAATGTGCCCCATAATACCTTATTATTATGTCATATTGAAGAACTCTTCTCAATGACCTTTCCTTTTTCTACTACACCCTGCTCAGGTACAGTGCTCTGGCCTTCTCTACATATATTTTATGTTATACATGTTGGTGCTTTGTTTAGGTCAGCCTTCCCCCATTACTCTGGCTAATTAATAGTGCAGTGAACTTCAGGCTGCTGGTTCATCTAACACACAACTGAACTGATGAATCTTGCAGAGCTAGTAAAAAAGTGTGTCTCTTTCCCACTATGGAAACTTTTGTTTTCAGAAATCTGCCTCAAACTCTGAAAACTCATAAAATAATTTTTTCTGAAAGTCGAACAATTTTTGGCAGAAAATAGCTCCCCTCTCCCACATACTACCAATTACTACCTGCCTCTCTCATACCTGCCTCTTTCTACCAGCTTCTCCAATCAATAAATTTTAGCAAACATTTAAATTTAAATCTTGAACTGAAGATCTCTCTGTGTCTCAGTCTTGCAAAACTCACATTTGGAATATCATAAATCTGAACGGTAATTTTAGCCTCTGTCTACTGTGGTCCCAACAGGAAACAGATCATTAAAGCACTTGGAGAAATGTTATGTATAAATTCAGTAGGAAATGATGGGTCTGAGATTTCTCCATACTTGGAAGTTTTTTATCACAGGTTCAAATGGCCCATGGACCACTTTTAAGAACCACTTTTTACTGTACTGTCCAATTGCCCCCAACATAGTTCATCTTAACTCTTGCTTATGTCTTAGTGTGGCTGCTGTGGTTCTTAAAAGGAGGTTCCCACCCTCAGTAGAAAAGTGGTACAACAGTATCAGGAGATGACACAGAGGCAGCTTCATGTAATATATGTGTACACTGTAGTTCTAAAATTACACTCAAGTTCCTTTCCCCTTCAGGGCAAAATCATAAGATGTGTAATAAAATATTGCTGTGAATATGCGTCTGCTTCAATCCATAGCTCTCACTGTGACATGTGAAATGGCTAATTAGATCTTCATGACATCAAGATCAATATAACTCACATCCTCTAGCTAATTCTGTAGAATATTTGAGTACTTTATCATTCTCCCTGTATTGCTTCCTCTGCTTCCCTACTGCTTGTAGGCTCTGTGGACAACCATTGCCAAGGGATGAATCAGCATCTGCATCCAGCCAGAGTCCGAGGATTGTTCATGCTGCTTATTACCTTCAGATAGTCTTGAATTCCACAGTGGCCCCAGCTAACCCTCTAGCTGCCAGTGAAAAGAGCCACCTCCCCAATTCGAAGCCATGTTCTTTTATCTGAAGATTTAAACAGGAGAAAAAAAGCTGGATTTCATCTCCCTCCAAGCTGTCTGTGACCTCATTGTACTTGATCATGGTTCACATTCTTATCTGCGAGCATAGTGCAATTCCAGACTATGGCAGATCGATGCTGGCTACCTGCCCATAAATAATTAAGCTTCATGGCTTTATTAATATGACTGGTTTTATTTTGTTTTTCCCATCTGTCTCCAGACCTGACTGGAGGATAGGACAACAAATGTAGGATCTGTCATACACATGTCCAAGGAAGAGTTTTAATTCTTTCATTTTGTAATTTTGGTGCAAACTTTTACTGCATTTGGATTTAATAATAAAATCTCCCCTTTATCCCCTATTTTAATAATGAACATATGTTTGGAGATGGCTTTCATTATCCTTTTGCTCTAGAAGCTGCTGAATATTTTGGTCGGACTTTCAAATGATTTTGGGAAAGTAGCTGAGCATGGGAGATTTCAATCATTTAAATTAATGTTTCAGAAACCGTAGTATATTTTACTGGGAATTTACAAGTGGAAGCTTATATAGTCTTATCATCAGAATTTGCTTGCGTGCATTTAGTGGATACAAGGGGAGTTTTCATCTGCGTTTAGAGCCTTGTTTTGAGACATCATAGTTTACTCTCCATTAATAGGGTTATGCTGGATAATATGTTTGGGGCAACAGTCTTGACAGCTCACCAAGAGGTCCTGTGAGGCATGAGTTCAAAGTCAGCCAAAGTAATTAATTATCTATGAGGTGATATGGTCGTTTTAGATCTAGCTACAGACAGTAAATCGTGAAGTAAATTTTGGCTAAGTTCAGTAGGGTAGTGCAACATGCTGGTTTAGATTCCTTTATGTTAATTTTCTCGTAGATCCATTTATCCCCAGCCAATGCAGTTGAGGATCTACTTTGGTGCAAATTCATCTGAGTAGTCTCCTAATTTACAACTTTGTACACCATCTTGCTAGCTGGTTTTACTCTGTGCTTGGTGTGAACTATTGGCATGTGGGACCCCATACACATATGTAGGGAAGGGATGCAAGCAAACAACCTTCTGTAAAGGTGAGTCATATATTTGCATGGTGGGAAGTCAGCCCAAGTCTAAATAAAGCTAGAGAAACTGTGTTTGGAATGACAGAGGGAGCTGAAAGAAGCCATTAAAAAGACGTGTTACAACATTGTAGACTCCCTCTTAGATTTTGGCCCTCAGGAATCTGGTAACCTGCCAAGAATTACCAGCCCCATCTATGATGGAAATGATATCTGTGCTCAGGAGTCCCTCCATCTCAGCCATCTCTTTGACCTCATCAGAGAGACAAGTGTAGTCTTGAGGACAAAGAAAAATTACTTTATAAGCACCAGAGATTGGCATGTACCCCTGAATTACCCTTGCTGCACAACCCTAAGAGTCCAAAGAGGTAAAATGTATTGTGTGTCTCTGTTAGTATTTAGAAGCAGTTTCATTTCGTGCTGGGGGAATCTAGTGACATACTGTAGACAGGAGGAAAATGACATTTATTAGCACTAAAAGCTGGTTGTTATATGGCTGAAAATGTTTTGGCTCCACTGGAATTTAAACTTGTCTGACTGCTTGAAAAATGTTCAAGTTTAGTATAACTGATTCAAATGTGCCATCAAAGTTCTGTGTAAAATCCTCTTGTGGGATAAGGATCTTGGTTTACAGCATCTAAAGAATGAGTCTAAACACCCTGCAGCTCCAAAGGCAATATAAAGGTGCCAGTTTCTGCAGAGATCAAATTGCTGCAAGTGTTGAAAATGCAAATCAATGTCAAATTTGATAAATAAGCATTACCCACCAAGGGGTTCTGCTGGAAATTATTAGTCAGAGTCTTGCCTTAGTGATATTTCTTTCATGAACTGAAGAACATTTCATTTAATTCAAAGACAAAGTACAGCAGGGACCAAGTGGACAAATAGGAAATAGGAATGCAGAGGAACTAAGCAAAGGATCTTTCATAAAATATTTATATTGGTTTATCTACTTTTGTCTTATAGATTGGAGGTTTTAAGGCCAGCAGGAATGACTGTGATCACCTAATCTGACTTCTTTCAGAGCACAGGTCTGAAAGCTCACTGTGCATTCAGCATCAATCCCAGAACTTCTTGTTTGGGTTGTACCTATCCAGAGCAGGGAACTTGATTCTATTTTTTTTAATCTCCTGTGGCTGCATTCTAATAAGTCATTTTTAAAAGCTAAAGCTCCTAAGGCCAGACAGTGTTTTGTTTCCCTCAGCATAAATCAAAGCAGCCTCAGTGGAACCAATAGTTATTCCATATTTTCATTTGGTGAAATTCTGATCTCATGCTATGCTCAGTTAAGAGTAGAAAGAATGGAATTAAACTCTGAATTGCCCTGTTACGTGACCACATCTCCCTCTTATGCCTGATCTCAGTGATTACAATCCCAAGGACAGCGAAAAAAATTTTCCTTCTCAAAAAATGCTTTGAGCCATGGTGCTGATGGCTGTGGCTCTCGCTGTACCCAGAACACAGTCACTTATGTACGTTTGTTCTGTGTCCAATTGCACCAATAAATTGCCTTTAATTCTGATCAGGAGTCATTAAGATCAAGTGATGTTGCATCTTTGTGGAAACTGAACACCCATTGTGTAGTGGGAAACTGAACAGAAGGCACCTTGCATGGAAAAGCATTCATCCATAAAAATGTTATTTTTGCTTTAGAGAACATGTAAAGCCAGGGCAGAGGGGGGATCAGGATTCATTGGCTACTGAAGGAAATGTTTTCTTTTTTTGGTCAGAGCAATCTATTTTTTAACTGACAGCTCTCAGAGAAAGAAGTGCAATGCAGGGTGAAACAAACAGTCATCTGCACTCCACCAGGGAAGGAACAGCTCATTACCGCAGGCAAAGCTAGAGTTCAGGCTTGCTTATTTTTGGCTTTAAGTTCCTCAGTTGTGGGAAACAGTTTTTTCATTCTTGTACTTTTAATAAAATCTGCACATTGTTATTTGCTTCACTCTGATGAGGGTCTGGATTGATGTTGTGATGTGATGTTTGCCAAATTTGTAACATTCTTAATACATTTATTCTTCTTTCTACAAGGGCAAGAGATCCAATTTTGAAACCCCAAAGACTTTCCCAACATATGGGGGAGGAATAAATACGCAAAATGACTACAATTCCTGTTACTGCTACAGCTGCCAGGTTTAGAAATGAACAAAGTACACATGCGGGTGTGCGCATGCGTGTAAGTGTGAGAGGCAAAGGGAGAAATACAGTGTGGGCACTCTTGGGGTCAGGAGAGATCTCTAATAAAGAACACATTTTACAGGCAGCAAGAGAATTATTTTTATCATGTACATTTACAAGTCCTCAGGCAGTGAATTTTGTTGTGCGGATATTTTTAAGGCTAATTATGTATAGCATGCAGGGCTTGAACCTGCAGATCTTAATTTGGCAAAAGTCCTGTTTACTTCATGGGGTGCTCTGCATGGTGTACCCGGTGGAGGGGAGGGAGGGACAGGTGATGGGCACATACTGGTTGTGAAGAGTTGTATAAGACCCTGCTGACATCAGTGAGAACTGAGCTTCTGTCTCCAGTGGCAGATTGTATGCAAGTGTGGGAGCTGTGGGGGTCACCAGTCCTGGAGTAGGGTGGCTGAAAAGAAGAGAGTGGTTTGGAGTAGCATTTCTTTGCCATCATTCCATACAACTTGCCTTTTTAACTCAGTTTTTGGCATGGCCCTTTAAAACAAACTTTTATGGGATATCCCACATAAATTTTACAGTGTTCCCACAGAAACCACACTGGGTTTGAGTGTTTTAGTCTTTAGATCTTAACCCTGTGATTCTGAATGGTGTCCTCTTAGACAAAAAAAAAAAAAAAAAAAAAAAAAAAATACCCACTATTTTTCATTGAGAAACAGAATTCAGTCACTCTTTTGATCAAAGAGATTTAAGAGTTGTAGCACAAGAAGAGAATTGGGACTACCACTGAAAACAAGCTTTGGCAGACAGGAATCAGGTTATTTTGTACTGTACTGAGCGTGCTTGGTATGAGTGGCTCCTCTCTAAGTTGGATGCTTCTAGGCAATTGTGGTGATGGGGATGTTGGTTGTACCAATCACTTCACAGGGTTTTTGTTTTGCTAAATACTGTTTGATGATCGGAGAGCAGCTGGATGCTTTCAGCTTTCAAGGAGCTTTTAAAAAGACCATTTTCACTAACATAGGCTTCTGCAAACCACCTGCAAATGAATATATTGCTCGCCCTGAATAATTGGCATATGTAGATTTTGTATCCTCCAGTAAAAAAATCAGGTGACTTCTATGCTCAATCATAGCTAATCAAGCCAGGTTGTTTCTCTTCTGTCATTAACATTTAAAATAATGCCCATTCAATCAAGCTGGGGAAACAGATTTGAGCCCACTCAATTATTGTTCCCAATCATTTGGCCAGCTTCAGTTATAAAGCAATGATATATACATGACTTTTGGAAAGAGAAAGGGCTCTTGCTGTGGGTTGTTGGATACCCGGGGCAGCTTGCTTTGTCTACTCAAGTTGCTAGGGATAACAGGATGCTCCCATGACACGGGGTCAGGTTCTCACTGCCTGTATCTATGTTGCTATTGACCTAAGAGAGCTTTATTGAAGGTTGAGGTTTCCTAAGGAGTTGTGCATTTTGCTGCAGACTTTTACATAGAATCTGTAGTCTTGAATGGAGAAAGTCCTTCTTTCTGGGGAGGTGGCTAAAAATATCTTCTGTTTCTAGCCTCCAAGAGCTGCTGGAAAACTTAATGGGACACAGAGTCCCGGAACTGTAGAAAGGGCTCTTAGATCTAAAGGCAGAAAACACTCCTGATGATATTTTTCTCTACTGACTGAGGCTCATCCTGTCTTACACGTTAGATCCTAGATGTCTGAAGAGCTTCAAAGTCCTTCTGGGAAAGAAGAACTGAGATGTGTGAGCCTTGAATCCTCATAGGAGAATGTCAGAATGATACCTGAGCCCTTCTCTCGGCCATCTTGCTCTGCTCGGAACCAGGGTAAGCAATGCAAGGGAAGTCTTGAGTAACTGCAGGGTAGATGTCACTGGATGCCGCTGCTTCTCTGCAAGTCTAGCTTTGTTATTTTTACACCTGCCTGAAATGTGGTCTCAGGAAAAGTACCTACTTTTTTAATTTCTAGTTGATGTTAATCTTGTAATCAATTAGCAACAGAAGGCAGAGTACGAGATGGAATCAAACATCCAAATGTGTGAGAAAACCCTTCTGTAGTGATTTTCTTTCTCCTGAACATCAGGTATAACATATCAAGTTAGTCTTCTTATTAGCAATGTTGCCTCTGCATGTTCTGTTTTTTGGAGACTTAATATTCTAAATTCTAAACAATGAATGAAGAAACAGGTTATAGCATCTTCATGTAGTATTTTTGTCCCATTCTGTTACTATTTCTGCCCATGTAGGACCTACTGATTTTAATCGAGGTTAAAATCCTCTTTCACCAGTGGCAAGTTTTGTATTCAGAATACACCACACTTGTAATCTCTCTCTTATCTAAAGAACTAGTTAAAAATCACATAATGTAGTTCTATAAGTGGGAGATGAAGGCATATGTCTTGGATCCCAGGCTGATTAATGAACCACTGCAGCATCCTGCTCAGCTAACACTGTTGATCCTAAACAATGGATGCTCTTCAAAGCTGAATGGACAACAGCTTGCTTTCCTTCGGTTCCTGAGGAAAGCTATGCAGATTCCTGGTGAAAGGGTTTCTGTTGTAAATGCTCTCTTTGGTTTTGATCCACATTTCCAAGGTCTGAGGGTTAAGCGTACTCAAAATCACCTTCTTTGAGGTCAAAGAGAGAATTTCTTATAGTTCTGACCTGGAGCTATAAACTGATCTAATTTACTCAGTTCTGGTTTGGGGGGAGGGGGTATCACTTGAAAATGCTCGCAAACTTTGAGCAACTTGATACAAATCATGAATCTATAGTGCAGCTGCAATGACAGTTCAGGGTGAGTATCTCCTACTGATGTATTTCTAAGCTAGTCTACCCATAGCAGGAAACAATACTGCTTCAGTATTGTTTGAGAAGTCCTACCCCTTCTTCTCTCTTCTTAGAATATAAATTTATTTTCTGTAAGGAAAATGACATGAACTTGCAGACAAAGATGGCCTTGGAAACAGGTGACTGCTTGGATTGGAGCAGCCTAGTAGAACAAACAACATGTGAAAGATAGGTGGTGTTTCACTTTAGGCCTTGTAGTTGAGATTTACCACCAGCTCCTGTATCCCTTAGGGTTCAGCCTCAAGTGACTTTTAACAGTGTTTCTTTTGTACTTTATTATAGTACAGCCAACCCATTGTCTGTTGTACATATATAGAGAGAGTGCATGTCCTTACGTGCAGGTGAAGCTTCTTGAGACAACAGCTAGTCTAATGCAAAGGAGGCTAGACCTGTGCCTCAAGCCTCCAAGGTGAATTTTCTGCCCTGAACAGTCTGTGAGGTTTTGACTCTATCATTTTTCTTTCTCTATGTCCCAGTTTGTCCTTGTAATCTGAGGAGGACAGGTTAGGAATAATAACATTATAGATTTCATATGCTACAACGGTGTAGTCATATGAGGAACTAGAATGGGTCATCTCATAATAATTTTTTTGGTGTGCCATTTATAATCTGGAAAAGGTATCTCAACTGTGAAGAAGGCTGTGGGTAGTACATAAAAACAGAGTCATGCATATTTGGGCCTTTTTTAATATGACTTGGATGTGTAGCTCCTGAGCCTTCTGTTAATGTCATACTCATCAATCACATTGATACGTAGTTGGGTTTTTTCCCCCATAAAACTGTCTTGTTTCATTTTGGGCATTTGACTTCACTCTGATGTAAAATGCCTTGTAAATCTGGGCTAAGCAGTCTATGAATAACAACAACAAAAAAATCCTTCAAGGAACAGAACTCACACCCTCCACACAAACTCCCATGCTCCAAGAAACTTTGGCTGTACATGCTGCCAGAGGAAACTTCTTATAAACCTCAAAAAACTGTGTTGGTTTATACACTGCAAATCCCACAGAATGTATTAAAAAGGTAGAGTCCAAGTCTGAGATGCTACAGCACAAATGAACCACCAGAGAGATGAATATTAAAGCCTTTTACACAAACATCCCATGAGATTGTGCAGAAAGGTGGCAATAAGCAACAGCAGACAAGGCTGGGTATGCAAGTAAAATCCATTGTAGTGGCCTTATGTGTATGTCCTAAGGCCTCATTAGCAATCCAGTATTTGTCAGGAGTGACTGAGCAAAGGGCAATTTAGCACAACATAGCTTGAGAGGAGGGATTTCCTTGAGTCATTCTTAATAAAGTTGCTGTCTATGGAACATCAGGCTCCCAGGTCAAATGCCATTTAGCTATGGTAGCATGCAGGTACTTGCATGCCAGATGTGGAAGGGCTTGGCTAATTAATTCTGTCTGTGCTGGTATCCAGCTTCCAGCCAGCAGACATAACATTATCCAAGGAAGTAAAGTAGTAAATGCAACCTCAAAGGCTTTTCCTCCACTTGGCACTGAACTAGGATCCCAGCAAGGTAACAGCTTTGTAAACATTGTAGAAGCAGAGCAGCAAGTGTGACTTGTACAGCCATATCTGCTTGCAATTTCATTAATGTCAAATGAATGGGAGGACCTCCAGCCCAGCAGTAATTGTGCATGTGAATGCTAACCCCAAGAGCAAGGGGTTTTGAATATGTGTGGGACAAAATCAGATCTTAAAACACTGAGGTCATCAATAATTTGGGGCTTCAGCATTGTTATACATCACCTAGTCTTTCTGCTTCCTCTCCTATACATGTGCCTCTTGAAAGACAAGTTGCCTCACACTTCCTGAAAGGTTAAAGACACCGCTATTATAGGACACCTAGATCATATTTACATTGAAAGGAACAGTATGGTTCAAATTCAGCCAAAACAATGCTGCTGGTTAGTCTGGCTCATCTGAGCAAAAAACTTTGCAATAATGTGGTTACATCAAGTAGCCCTTGATTGCAGATGCCAGGCTTGGTGGATGTGGGTTAACGGGTTGCTAACATTAAATATTGTTGTGCTGAGATCTCTGTCTGTCATTCTGACAGTGCCTGGGAATGTCCTGTCTGTTTGTCCCTGGTACCCATCTTTCTGTCTACGCTGAGATCATCTACAGTTGTGCTGATTTTTCTCAAACGTATCCTATCTTTCTCCAGGCTCCTCCGTACTACATCCTACATCCATTCAGACCAAATAAAGACACTTAACTGAGATACTGAAATTAGGATCTCTGTTGCCTCCATCTCCTTTTTCATTCATGATGAGAGACAGGCATAAAAAAGGCAAATCCAGATGTTAGTTGGTCTGAATGGCATAGTATAACTAAAAAAGAATTAAGTGAAGATTTCTTTTAATAACAACCACCAGAGTAATACTTGAAACTACATGTGACCAGTGTTTTGCACTCCAGGTTTTCATGTCTCAGCCTCCCTCTGCCCTGACCCACACTTATCTGTGTATTACCTAGTGCTCTCCCTGATCCTCCTTCAAGATGCAGAGACCCAAGTGCTGATGCTCCAAGAGGGCCCTCCCAGAAAAAGTATGGTCACTGGAGCTGGAGCTCCTAGCAGCTGAGCTGAGTTGATCCTTAAATTCCATGTTGTGCGTGGCCATAAAGCATGCTGTGCACACCTATGGTGCCCTAGGAATAATAAACACCAGCCATAAGCTAGAGTTGAGAAGGAAACCGCCTTGGATAATGATATAGTTGTCATAGATACTCTATAACCCAGGTTAAATTCTAGAGGTAGAGACACTGTCTATAGGGCGAGTGAAGTTTCCCAGAATGTGTGAAATGCTGACATAAATCCCCAAATGGACTGAGCTGAGCCTTCGCAGCCTAGCCAAAGACTTCCAGCCAGATTTCAGTAGTATAAACAAGACTGGGTCACCTCCTCCCTCATTGAATTAGATATGGTAACAGTCCTGGCAGCAGCTGATTGCATGCTATCAATCATTCAAAATGCTAATTTTTCTGAGTTGGCACCAGAAAGAAAGCAACAAAGGTTGGAAAGGAGTCCAGGTTGCTGTTCTGCCCATGTCACACTGCTTGTGAATGATTCAGCAACAGCTTCATGCTACAATCAATGCAGCTGTTAAGCTGAGTAAAAGCAGGACTTTACTGAAAACCAGATGTTTTGCACATGAGCTGACTTACTCCAGTTAATGACCCAACTAGAAAAGAAAACAAAGCACACATATATGCACACACAAACAGGCATAGTCAGTGCTTGAAATAGGATTTAAGAAATGCAGATATGGATGCTGAGATATGTTGAGAAAGAAAAGTTCTCCTGTTTCACAGTTCTCCATATACCTCTAAGACTTTTTGTAGTGCCAGAATGGCCTTTTGGCATATTTTGGCTCTTTCAAGCACCATGTATATATAGATGTGTGTGTACATGAACACAGACATTTACATACATGATGCAGGGTGACAATGGTAGCATTGAGGCTGATTTGCATGAAATAGTGTTGAAAGTTCCCAGAGTGATTGAGGCGCACTCTTGCAAAGTTGTTTTTATCAGTGTTTTAGAGAATTAACTAAGAGGGAGGTGATTTCCCAGTATCTGGTTAAGAGATTAACCGACTATTTAGAAAACAGTTTCTAAAAATAGCAAAATTGACCACATTTTTATTTATCAATTTAATTAGAGACTGAGCTTTCAGGGCTACAGAGAGCCCATGTGGCAATGATTTTGAATCCCTTGGTGTTTGACTTTCTGAATGGGGACACTGCAATGAGGTTGATTTCCAGGGCATGACTTTTCAGTGCTTTCTGGAAGCTGGCACCTGGGATATTCTTTGAACTGCATGGCTCTCTAAATTCTCAGTCACTGTTAAAAAACAGTGGCTACAACTTCTTCTTTGGGATCTTTGGTGTTTTGGGGATCACTGACCGCTTTGTCAGAGGTCAAAAATAAGAAATATAAATAAACAAAGAGTTGCAACTATTTCCGTTTAATACACCAGAGTCTGTCTTGGTTCTGCACAGTAATACTGAAGAGGTGAGAATTAGAAACTACTTGGGAAATTGTTTATTCCTCTTGTCTACCCCCAGTTGCTTTTTTCCCTTTTCTGGCAGAAATTACAATACTTTATTATTAAGATTGGTCTCTGTTTAGTAATATCTGATCTCACTTTTCTAATGCATCAAGGATGGGAATTTATTAAATCACAGCTGAAGATGTGGTCATTAAGTGTGACCAAAAATCAACATTTCTGGCTCTTGGGAAATTTTTCTGGGGTGCACTCATTTTCAGTTTCAAATTTGTTCTTTACTGTTGTGTACTGAAAATTCAGAAAACAAGTCTGAGAAATGAAAGTCATCTGGACTGGCTTAGCAGTACAGAGCTATTTCATTTTCAGCCTCTTAAAACTTAGCTTTGTCTTAACTTCAGCAAAACTTGATTGAAAGTGAGATGCTTCAGATGAAACACTTTAGGAAGCAATGTTTACTGACGAAACTTTGTTTAGTCGGAAATTTGCAAACCAGCTTTAGTTACAATCTTATATCTCTCTCACACAGATTTTTTTTTTCTTATACACATATTCTCATAGAGCTTGTGTTAAATAGATGTTATCAAGTATTTACTTAAAAAAAACAATAAGTATTAAACTGTTTGACCAAAGAGCCTTTTCCTCCCTTCTGATGCTGCCAAAAGGATTTATATAGGAGCTAAAATACATGTGGAAAGGGTCATGCCTGGAATTTTGCTGTAATTGAAATCTTTTTATGCTGAAAAACAGCTGCTGGTCAGTTTAAGGGGATCACTTGAGAGCTATTCCACACTCACCAGTAACATGGCTGAATCACTGAAAACAGTAACTCACTGGAAAAGTATTTCTTCATATAGCTCTTACTCCCTATCTTTGGCACAGGCCACCCCTGTAATTTTGAGAAGGGCAAATTTAACTCTGAATCTGATGAGCTAAGCTAAAGTGGACCAGAACAATTCTGCCTCCAGCACTGCAAAGCCCTGGTTCCACAGCTCTGCCTGCATCACTGAGAAGTCCACCTCTGTAGCAGAATTTCATGATCTTTTTGACATCTCTGCTTTAGTTCCCTACACAATGTCAGAAGTGAACATTAGGACAAAAGAAATAATGGAAAAAAAATGGTTATTTTTCACCATCCAGTCCTGCAAGCTCCGTATAAAGTCTTGATGAAGCTTCTAGGAGTGTTGTGCATATGCATAAGTTGTTTCTTCTAATGTTTGTCTTACTGTATTTGTTGCAATATTTCTAAGTTACCACTGTCAATTCGCCACGTGGAAGCTAAGATCTCCATTCAGTTCTCTAGGTCAGCAGGATCTAAAGCCACCGTTTCACTGATGATCACTAAAGAAATGCCTCTGAAGAGAACTTGCTGTGCTTACACTGGGCAAGGGTTTGAGTACAGCTATGTTGACAGGCAGCAAAATAAGGTATGGCTCAGTAGAAAAAATGAGATCTGCAAGCCCCAAACCTTAATCAGGTGATTAATTAGTAACAGAGTCCTTTTTACTACATGCCTAAAAGCATACTAAATCTTGGGTGGGTAATGTGAAAGTCTGCAGTATTTTATGTTTCTGGTGGTCACTTCTGTGGGCTCCCAGTGAAAAGCCCCAGGATAGCTAATTGAGAAACCTGAGTTCACTGAGTAAAGTGATAGTTATTGAAAAACAATGAGGACTTCACTTCCAAGTGACCTGCTGGCTTTCAGGCAGAAAACTGAGAAGACAAACGTTAAATGACCAAGTACTGTATCTTGATAGGAGGATGAGCCAGGCATTTCTGGGAACAGGTCTTCCAAGAAGCTAAACCCTGCCACAACTGAGCCATTTAAACTGTAGAGCCAGCCCAGAAAACCAGAGTGGGACAGTTAACTGAGTGCTGGGTTTCTTGGAGGTCTTCTGGAGGTTTTTGCCTGTGGTATTCGCTGCAGGGATGGGGTCATCAGGTCAATTTTGTTGGCAGTGTATTAAAAAATGATTGGACAATTTAATGGTTGATAATAGCATGGTAGTTATGTCCCTGAGATAAGGGTAACCAGATACCTGTCTCTGGGGCTTGAACAGGCGGTCTCACTTGAAAGATCAAGTGGTCTTTACAGGATTATACTAAGTCATGAATGCTGAATGTTACCATTTGTGACACCACTGCTGATGCCTTTGGGGCTACACGGGGCAGCAGGGACGCAGAGCAGACGATATTCCAGCGCTGCCTCAGTAGCATCATGTCTCTGGGGCTCACAGGGAAGACTGGCATGGTGGTCTTGGCTGCCTGCCCCTGCCTTGTGCAGCAACACAATGCTGGCTCCAGCCACAGCAGCTCTGGGAGCTCAGTGAGGCTGTGACAGGATTTGCCCCTACAGATAAACACTGTGCTATTGTGAGGGGTGCAACTGTGTGGTACACAGCATGTGTGAGCTCCTGAAATGAGGAGGGTGTGGGGGACTAGGGTGGCTCACATATCTACAGATCGTAGAGTCAGGCAGGGTAAGACTGTAGGTGCCTTGAATTCATATTGCAGGGTCCCTATTAGCAGGTGGGCTTACTAGAGGAAGACATGGATTTACCAGCATTGAGGACTAAAAGGATGCAGAACAGACAAAAATAAATGATTCTGGTATTTTCCCTTCTAACTTTAGAGCTCATTTGCCACCAGCCAGCACCATGTGATTCAACTAGATTGAATCCTCTCTGTGATTTGGATTCAGGGAGCCCATGGGAAAAAAGTCTCTTCCATGTCTGGATTAACCCAAAGGCCAACTCCATTCATGTCTATTCTTGGTCACAGCCTTGTCCATGTAGCCCTCAAATACCTGTCTGTGTTTTGGTGTTCTCTAACACCCTCATATGCAGCCAGCAGATCCCTAGCAAATCGTGTTCATGCACTTCTCCACTCTGCAAAGAAAAAATGCCAGGCACACTTCAGAAAACATGCTTGCAAGAGATGTACTTACGGTCCTAAAATACAACAGTCCCCTGTGTACCCACTATCCCCTCCCCAGACATGTCATATTAACTTATAGCATCCTTCTCACATGCTTCCCCTAACATGTTGTTATATGTATATAAATTTGCTTAGCACAACACAGCAGCCTCTCCCATGCAAGCCTACATGTTCTTAGCTCATGAATTTTACCGTGAGTCCCATGAATATTCTGTGAACCTCCAGCTCCTGGATTCATGGGAACAATAAAAATCTCAACATGGTTTTTAGGTTTTATGGTTGTAGAAAAAACCACACATAAATATGATCTAAAAAGCTCTCAAACCAGAAGGCAAATAAAAATAATCCCAGAAACATTACTGTTATGCTGTTAAATCCAGTGATTTTTAAGTTGCCTTCTTCGGGGGATCTCATGTATGGTTTTGGAAGGGTAGGATTGGCCACGCTTGTGAGAAACACATACTTCTCCACACCCAGGTCTCACAGAACTCTTCCCTTCTAAACCTCACACAGGCACTTCATAGCACTCACAGTTGCTCACTGCCTTGAGATCTGCTGTAGTATTAAGATGTCTGGGGTGAAAATCAGTCTCTTTAGATTCAGTCTGCCTAAGACACAGCTCTAGTCATTACAAAGATCAGGCGGAGAAGTGGAGGCACTAGGGAGCTGCAAAGGTCACTTCCAGTGTCTGGTGCTTCTTTGACTTAATGAGGTGCATGAGATGCCAGAACAAACAGCCTGTTCCCTCTCACACTTGACTGCTGAAACAGTGTGTCCTGCCTTGGAGGAACTGCTCACATGAGCTGGTTCCCAGAGCTCACACTGACTGCATTGCACTGTGTCCCACTGCACAAGGGGCATTCAACTCTGGGCTTGTAAGGAAAAGCCATGCTTAGTGAGGAGATGTGGCAGATCTTTCTTGTGACAGTTCAGAGATGAGCTCTTTGCTCTGCTGACAGTGGTCTGAGCCATGGTGGCCCCACTCTGTGCTGCGCTGTGCAGCTTGCAGTGTGTACGTGTGCTTTATGTGCCTTCAGGGAGCACATCTGGCTAGTTTTGTGCCAAGTGGTGCCCTTGGTTTGGAGTTGGGCTTGTTTATCCTGCTGGGCTGGTTTCTCTTGGCATGCCTAGGGGTAAGGAGTGGAGCCAAGGGGGCCTGTCCCAGTGCACCACAGGCACCTTTGGCATCACCTCTCTCCCTACTCGACTGTGGTGTCAGGGTGCAGCCTAAAGCCCTGACTCTGTTGGTCTCCCAGACATAACTAGAGATGGACAAGGAGATGATGTTTTTGAGATGAAGTCTCTGCTCTCCAGAGGTTACCTCTCTTTTGACTGCTGAGAGAGAAAACACAGCCTATGTTACATGATTTATTCTAAATAGCTACAGACAGGTCAGATGAATCCCCACCTCTGCCAGCTTGGTCCATGACTGATTTCAAGGGGCAGTAGTCCCCCGAGCAGAGATGTGAGTGTGTGTACAACAACTTCTGCATAATTTCCTTGCTTTGTACATCTCTATCTGGAAGACTGATTTCTAGCCTGTTATATCAACCAGTGCAGCAAAATGAGATGGGAGCTGAGACAGCACTAATGTGACCTGAGAAGTATTTCAAATTTTGGTGGCTCTGTGATCTTCGCTTACTCCAACTCAGGCCTGTGATAGTTGGAGAGACTGACTGTGGTGTTCTACTGCAGCTTGTGATTTGCGGAAAAAAGACTCGACAACTCAAATAGAGTTATACAGCAGGTATGTTTACTCTGGCGCCAGGGTGCAAGGGGATCTCTCCACAAAGCTTGCACACCCACCGCACATTTTACCAAAAACTCATAGAGTGCGGATATCCATATTCATTGGGTTACATAACACAAACATACATATGCATGAGTAAGGCTGGATTAGTTCGAAAGGCTGATGTCAACAGTTTATGTCATCTTTGCACGTGCGCATTGCCTCCTGGTGGTGTCTTCAGGGGTCTTTGGGATAGAAAGCTCACAGTCTTTCTCACCTTGTTTCTTCCCAGAGCATGCGCATATTCTCTTGGCCAATTTCTTGAATAACAAGAGTGTTTTTCAGACGGTTTACACTTTCTATCTTATCTAAGAGAACCAATAGAACTTCTGCCATCTGTATATGGCTATCTTTACTCATTACTAAGACTCCAACTACTTAGAGCACACCTGTTCCTCAAGGACAAAACCATAATATTTTGCTGAACATTATAGTTCTTGGTAGATTTTCACAGTGAACTGCTTTGTTTTGATGGACACAGTAGTCCTTGGTAAAATTCCACAGAACAGTCTGGGTAAGCAGGATTCTTAGCACTATTAAAAAATACTGTAAGTAATACTATAACTAGTAAATAAGTTGCTAAGCAGTTTTCTATAAGTTAATAACTAAATAAATTTCAAAACATGTAATCATTTCTCTGTATCACTTGAGAGACAAAGGTGATGTGAATGAAAACTCTCTTCTGAAGAAGATTTCTCTAAATGTAAAAGGGCACCCAGTACTTTTTTTAAGGTCATGGATGTTTTGCAAGAGTTACGAGTGATGGCAGAGACATATTTTGCAGTCAGGTCTTCTGGGAGTCAGTTGGGAGTTTTGGCTGAGTAAGGATTGGCACTAAAGTTACAGATCTGACCCAAAGCAGTTAATAAGTCTGTGGGTGAGGCTGACCCTAACTGAGATCTGAACTTCATGGCTGATCCACATGGAATCAAGTGCAGAAGACAAAAGGAACTGCCACGACCTCATGTGGGCTGGAGCATGATACCCTGGGAGATTTCTCATATTGGCTGCAGCAGAGACTTACTGAGGGTGGAGAGAAAACTGAAAACAGCAGGACAGAGGTTCACAGGAGATGCAATCTGTCTGACACCATCTCCCTTCTTGTTCCCTCTCCTTTATCCCCACTTCAGCTACAGTCTTTACATGCTCTTGAATACCAAAACTTATGTTTTCACATCCTTGACACTAGAGCAAAATCTGAGAATTGTATAGGGAGCAGGGCAAGGGACTGGCACTAGATCTAGACTGGAAATTATTTTCTCAGTTTGTGAGGATTTTCAAAGTACTGGTAAAATCTTTTTGTCCTGACAGACAGAGGCCACAAAGTCAAAATCTGAAACATACTGGTGAACTGAAAATCTGGAATAGAGCAGTAAGGTTGGGGTCAAGTGCAGCACTTTGTTTAGATAATTTTCAAATGTTTTGTTTTAGTTCTGGATATTTATAAAGGGTTTCCAGCCACTACAATTAGCTTAAATTTGGAAATTTAAAGCTACTTTGAAAAGTAGAAGTTTGAGCAATTTGGAGGAGGAAGAAACTTCAAGCTGGAAACTTTCCAAGAAAAAAAGACCTTCCTAGAGAGAAAACCTGTTGGAATGAAATGGCATTGCATTATGAAACCCTGAAAAAAACCTGATCCTCCATGCCCGACAGCTATATCAGGAAAGGGTTGGTGTTCAGCCTTCTAGTTCCAAGAGTTCATCTTGAGGCAATGCAGCTTGTCACAAGATCTCCCTTTTATTGACCCAGTCTGTCCCTAGGACTTTCTTTCCCGCTCGTGGAAGGGTCTGTGTTGTCTGATAAACATTGAGCAGAACCATATGTGAGCTGGGTTTCATTATGCAATAAGGGAGGATGGGTTTGTATCTACTCTTCAACTTGCGAAAGTTTTCCTTTTTGGCCAGATCCCAAGGGGTAGGATTGAATTACATTGCATTTCATTTCTGATTGACATTGGATGCTTAAAATTTACTGCCAATGCAGACACAGATATTTTCTGCTGAAGGAATTCTTATATTCCCTGAAATTTCTAGGTCAACATGAGCCTGCCAATGCCAATTCTTGCTTTACAAGCAACTACTAGATCCTAAGGCTGAATTTACAGTATTATTTCCTTGTAAATGTCAGATGTAATTTTGGGAGAATGCTCAGATATATCCGATACTGATTGACTCACCATTTTCATTAGGATGTAGTCAAATCAGATGCAGCTGAGATCCTTAGCCATACCCTTGGGAAACCTATTGACAAAGTTTGGAGGCAAGTTTTGGAAATAATAGACATGAAAAAGTATAAATCCTATATTAAAATTTTATAAGCTTTATTATATAGTGATATTTTGATTACTCTGTGGGAGATTTGGATGAACCTACAGGAAAAAGGCAGATGTGGGACTGGCTGAGACTTTGGCAGCTTTTTGCTCTGATTTAGTTCTGGGTTTTTCCTTTTGATTAGAAATAGGAAATCCCTTCAGCTGAAGGGGCAGCACTGGAACAATTTGCATTGGAAATTAAGAATTTAAGGTGCTTTGCAATGATCCCTGATTCTAGTTAATTTCAGTAAGTTTTGAGGCTCTTTGCCACCTTTCTGGTAACTCCAATGGAACAAACCAAAGAGTTACCTCCTGCTACCCAGGGGAGTAACTGTAATGTCACCTGCCAAAGCTCCTTATCCAGTGTCTTATGCCTCCAAATGGGATCCAAACTAGAATTCATTATGAGGAAAATGATGAGCCTCAAAACTATAAGCCTCTTCCTTTGTACTAGTGTGGTCCCTTGAAGGCAAGTGTGCGTTGAAAGATTAGAGAGGACATATTCTTTCTTTTTTTTTTTCTTTGAAAATACATGTGTAAAATCTAGTAGTGCTGTGATTAGAGCAACCTGCATGATAGACATGCCCAGAGTAAAGACAGATTGGCAGTCAGCACCAGGAAAGGATTGGTGTCTTGTGAGGAAAGGTGCTTGACCAGCTCACACAACAAAATGTATTTGGTGACTTCAGATGAGTCTGGATCAAGTGACAATAGTCTTGTATATATCTGGAAATTAGTTTGTAATTCTAAATACAGCCCTTCCTATGAGTAGTAAATATCACTTACTAAACCATACCTCACATGTACATGTCAGGTTGCAAGAAGTAACCAGATACAATGCTCTCCCTACCATAGAGGTACAATTATTTCTGGGGAAACTAAGGCATCAGGGGAGTGATATGCCTGACTGTAGACAGCTGTGGAAGCCAGGTCAAGGCTCTGCAACTGAGAGTGCTAGTCCCTCTTTGTATTCATATTGCTCCTTCTCCTGCTCTTTATAATAAATGCACATTTGAAAATGTGGAAGGACTCTTCATGGTCTGTGTTCTCTAACCCTTTTTCTGGACTACAATTACAATCAAATGTAGCAAAGCAGAACCTCATAAGAAAATGGCATGCAAGTTATTACATTCTCCCTGCATTCATTTATGAAAGAGCTTAGCAGATCTACAAACCAGACATGAGGGTATCAGTACCTACAGTAGCATGAAGCTCATTTTCTTTCCCAGTCTTTGGTTCAAAGTACTTGACCTTTATCCTTATGTCTTCTCTCTGTTAGGAAGGGCTATACTAAATCCTTATTCCTCTCCAGCTGTAGGAGTCATGCTTACAGCTATTCAGTCTCTAATTGTGTGAAGCTGTCCCCAGAAACACAGTTTCAGAACTGCCTTTTACTGAAAGGAACAATTAGGCTTAATATAGTGCCTGGAGTGATACTATAGAGTTAGAGGCAGATCAGAGATTAGTACATTGTTTCTGCTGTAGAGAATTTTTTGCTAAGACATTAATAGAAAAGGCTTTACCTAACTGTATTGTTTTCAGGCTTGTTTTGTTTTGCCAAAGTGATATGCAAGTCCCTGACTGTCAAAAGGGAGTGAAGTTCAGCTTCTCATTTTCCACTACTGCTAAATAATGAGCCTTTCAAAGTCTTGAGATTGTCTTAAAATGAGTTTTACAACAGGGGAGACGTGAGTGTTCTGTTCCTTGGAGCTGATTTCTGAGCCTTTAGGTAACCTATGGTACATTTTTAAGTATGGGGGCGAGAAGTCTTCATGAAGCGGAGAGAGAATGCTGAATGAAGTTCACACATAAATTCTGGGATTTCACAAGCTGGACTTTTAAAAAATCACCAGATCTTGCAACACCCACAATCAGATTGTGAGGGATGGTGACCCTTTGGATCAGAAAGGATTTTTTTCAGTATTGTCTCCCTTTACTCTTAGTTCTGGTATTTTCTTTCACTTACACGTGACCCTTTTTTCCAGGGTTATGTATGTATTGTATGTATTGTATATTGGAAAATGTAGTTTTTCAAGGCACACCACTCTCCCCTGCCCCTTTTTCTGCAGCTCTTACAAGGGGCAGGATAGCTTTCTTTGCAGCCGTTCTTTCCTACCTCTTTCTATACAGTTTCAGAGGCCTGTTGAAAGCAGTTCTTTATTCCCTGCATCTGGTATTAATTGCCTCTCTCTCATGCTCTGTAGCGCTCTCATTGCACCTCGTGCACCCTCACTTCAGAGACAAACTTTTGGAAGAATTTGCACTCCACTAAAGCCATCTATCGCCAGCTAAATCCTTCTCAAAGACAAACATCGCCATTTTTGCTGTACTGCAACTTGCTCTTTCCATGCCAAGGTTTGCTTCAGGAAATCCCCCAGATTAATTAAAAATTGTTTTTTGCATTTGTTAGGACCTCTTCTGCTTTTGGTGCAGAAGCTCTGTTTGCTGCTAGCTGGGTCAAGATATCTCAGAAAAATCTCATGCCTGGGTATTGGCTCTTCTATGCCAATTGGCCTACACACATGCACACACACACACACAGACACACACACACACACACACAGACACAGTCTGTCTCCTTTAAACGGGAACCTGAACTCAGCATGTGGTGAGTAACCAAATAACAGCCAAATCTTCCTTGCATTTTTAAAAATTGTGTTTAAAAAAAAAAAAAAAAGAAATTGGAGAAGGAGGGAAAAAAAAAATCTCATGTTAAAATAAACTGCTGGGTGTAAATAGGTCAGCACAATTGAAAAACCTGTGTGTTTAACGGAGACATTCTGGCCAGGATTCATTAGTCACAGATTCAGTTGGAAGACGTGAAGCTTCATGGTGCCTGGAAGTTTTTCAGAAGTTTGGAAAAAGTAAAAAACCAGCAGATATTCTGTGGACACGGGATGCAGGCCCATGATGTAAGCAGGCACAACTCCATGCAAATGTGTTGGAGCTGTGCAAGTGGTTTGGCTTTGGCCCTGGAAATAAAGCAGGTGTAGGTTAAAAAAGGCCTGATTCATTGTGTTTCAGGCCATAAGGATTTTTATGATTGTCTGGGTGGACTCTCTGTATAGCCTACATCTGGATACCCTGTGATTCATCTATGAGGTCTGAGTTGTGGCAGAATCAAAGTATGTTATTTTAAAAAGAGAGATATCGTATGTTTGTTCAAATGCTTTGAGAGTCAGAAGACCCACCAAGTCCTTGGTTAGACTAGTGAAGCGTTAATTACCTCTAGTTGCCTGAACATGCAGCATTTTGCTCACAACTCCTCATGAATGCCCTCTGCCGCTATGGCATGGAAGTGGGTTTTCTGGGCCTGTCTCTCCTCAGTCTCACTTCTATATTGCCAGCTGTGCTATTGCAACATAACTGCTGCTTTTGCATCAGAGGTAATCAGGACAGAATGAAAGCTTTGGACAGCCGTAGTGCTTCCAGCACACTCAGTGCCCAGCCTGAGGTGAAGGGAAACTGAGCCTGATAACCCCAACTGGAAAAGGACAACAAAAATGAGAGTATGGTTATGCAGTCTCCTGAAATGCCCAGTTTTGCACAGGGAACATT
Organism: Athene cunicularia; assembly: GCF_003259725.1. Taxonomy (NCBI): domain Eukaryota; kingdom Metazoa; phylum Chordata; class Aves; order Strigiformes; family Strigidae; genus Athene; species Athene cunicularia. Next base: position 6,978,647 of record NW_020799105.1, read on the forward strand.
TCATCCATGCAGCTATTTGCATATCATCCTATCACATTTGAGGAAAAACTGCTAGGAAGAAGCTTGACATAAAATAAGATCCCTTTATTATGCAACTTGAGAGGGTCTGGTGACTGTATTTTACTTCATCTTTGCTGAGGCAGATGCTTACCATGGCTAGTCAGAGTTCTGCACAATGAAAAAGAGTTGAATGTCAACATCAAGGTTTGGCCCACTGATCCTACCAAAGAGAAGGTATTTCCTGAATGGGGAGCAGCAAGAGCCATGTAGTTCATACAAACTCCCAGCAAGAACATGTGATGTTGCTGTTTGCAGAAAATCATTACCAGATGGTACAATGATGGTAGGTGTATGCAAACCCACAGGGTACAATAGAATGGATGAATAACACCTCTCTGCAGCACATTGAAAAGTCAAGGTGATGGCAAGCAGAGATCTTGCTTCACACTCATTGGTCATGCTCCATTCTGCCTTCGTACTGGACACGGGTTCTGTGCAACGGGGAATGTGTCGTGGGAATAGCTATGCCACCCAGGGCTTGAAGCCTCTACCTTGAGCCTCACAGAGGAGAGTAATGGCAAGGAGAATTAAATCTTTGTTGGTCTTCTGCTGCACTCAGCGTGAAGGAGATTTCTCTGGGTTTGTTAACAGAGCTCTGATTCATAACCTTGAATGGAAGGATGCCAGCAAGCACAGTATGCTATTCCTCTGAGTGAGCTGTTCCAGCTAAATGGAAGCAAAAACTACAGTACACTCCCACCTGAACTACTAGAGAGGTCCTCTGAAAGTTTCATTAAAATGTCGTGCCATTTTAATGCCTTTTGTGGTAAAGAGTGGGTCACTCACATTGCCAGGGAAGTTAGTAAGTTACTATGGTATTTTACCAGATCCTGTCTTCTGTTTACTGGGTGGAAAAAAAACCCAGTCTGTGTGTCCTGTGAAAAGTTTTTGTAATTTAAAAAAACCCACCAGCCTTTGTGGATGACATGGGACAAAATCAATTTTTTTCAAATTTGGTTTTTAAGAAAACCCTAAAGCAGAGTCATGTTCTTTCTGGAACAGGCGCTGATCTGGGAACTTGGGATGACATCCTTTTCCCAACCCAGCAGAACAGGCTCTGAACTCTAGGTGGTGGTAGGAAAATAGAAGTACATTTCCAAAACACAGACTCTTTTTCTGCCCATGAATTTTCCAGGACCAAGGCCATCATCTTTCCAGATTTGTTAATTTCTCATAATGGATTGACTAACTACTTACACAAATTTATTTGTATATGAACTATACTTCCTGTGTATGTCTGTGAAGGAATTTGCACCTTACACGTGGTGAGTTGTGTAAGTTACAGACTTTGATGGGGTCACTACAGCTACTGTTCTTCAGAAGAGAAAAAACGCCAAGAAGACTGTGAACAGGGCTGCCCATAATGTGCTATTGTAGGAATGTTCACAAACTAGAGCTATTTGTGAAACTTTACTCATAAAATGCAGGATTTGCAAAAGGTCTTAAAGGATCTTTTATGACTGGGAAGCATTGATCTCACTGAACTGAAGGAGGGCACACAGCCTAATTCACTGAGAAAGCTGCTGATTAAATTATTAGAAGATATTTTTTCTTCTGGCTCTTATACTTGCTCTAAAATATTTTTCTAGTTATAGATGAATTTGTCAGCTCCCAGCTCCCAGAAATGCAGAAAATCAGAATTTTCTTCTTCTTTTGGATATCAGTTTTGTACAATCGAATTCCATCGATCTGAGAGGGATTTGGGGAAAGCTTTTAATGTCCCATATGGCTTTGGGATTCAAAGAATTTCCATGTAATGAAGTATTGTCTTCTGGACTTTTCTCTTTCTGCTTTATACTTAGCAGGCGGTATTATAACACTAGCAGCTTGGGGCAGTTTAAATTTCATATTACAACTGTAGGATCCAAACTGAAATCCCGAAGGGGATTTTTATCCCTTTTCTTTTCAGCATGTGTCAATGGAAACAATCCTCTGAAGGTCAAGAACAAGTGCTGTCCCTAAATATAGAATTCCTTTGGTTATCGCAAAAGCAGTGTTCACCACAGGAAGGGACTGGACTTCTGAGAAGGGTGCAAGTTTTGATTTCATAAAGTTTATTTTGCAGAAGGGTCGTGGACAGAGTCTTGGAGACTGGTAAGAATCAGCGAGATATTATCGGCCCACAGCAAGGTTTTATGTTCCAAGGCTCCTGGCATGTAACCTGGGTCCTTATTTTCCATGCTACTGATTCTAGTATTATGTTAAATAAAAACAAAGGTAAAGAAGACTTTTTATAATCATGTTTTCCATTGCAGACATAAAGCAGATCATGCAGCTTGGTGTAAAAGGGGCTAGCATAGCTTATAGAATTTATTTGAGAATGATCTGACTGAAAGCAAACTTATCTCAGCACTCTCATCAGGAATATTATACTAGTGTAGCAGCACCTTTTTTTCATTATTAGGAACACAGAGAACCAGTTGGCTTGATTACATGTGGAATGCCCACCTCATAAATGTACTATAATCCTTGTCATGAGAGATTTTTAAAGGCTCTTGGTGGGAGCTCGTCACAGTTTTCTTTCTCACTTCTTTTTTTTGTAACCGAAAGGTTGCTGCAATGAAAATATTAGGGTACTAGTGTTAGTTTTTCAAGATTTTATAGTTTTTGATCTTTTAGAATTCTTCAGTTAACATTATCTAGAAATAATGTAGTTTGAAATTTTTGTTTTCCTTTCTTTTCCTGCTTTTCTCTCCAGTTTTTGCTCTTCTTCTCCATTCCCTCTTGCTATATTTTTTTTTTTTTTTAATTTGTGGCTAGAAAAAAAATAGTGAGGAAAAAGAACTCTAAGAGTGAAGCAAGTTATAGGGAAAAAGACCAGTTACGGGAGAGAAGCCTGGGTCCAGATCCCTGCTCCGCTACATACCTTCCAAGAGAGCATGATTAAATGATTCTCTGGCTTAGATTTTAAGCATGAATTTGAGCATGTATTTGAACCCAAACTATCTACTCTCCAAATGATCTGGGAGCAGGTTTAAATAAGATCCTGAGTAAAGCTGGGAAGAAGCTCTAGCTCACCCTTTAGAGGAGGCCATGGTGTCTTGGCCAAGGTTCCCATTATTTGTCAGATACCTTTCAGCCTTTCTATGGCCACCATATGGGAGATGCACTGATGTGGCTAATGCTTCTTCCTAGAAGGTCACAGTCTGGTGCTGCCTCAGGACATAAGACGTCCTTGCCTGAAAGCAGTATTTTGAAGAAACAATCAATAAAAACTGGGAGACAGTGAGATACTACATTGAGAAGAGCCATAAAGCAGCTATGACAGCTCCCTGTTGTCAAGGTGGGGAAAATGCTTTGCTGCAGTTACCTAGAAGCCCTTGGGGAGCTGAGATGGTTCTTGTCAATTCTCTGGGAGGTCCCGCAGGCTGACTCTACCAGATCCTCATGTTCCTTTATGAAACACAGATGCTGATGCTTGGAACATTTGCCTCCACCAATTACTGATATATCAGTGACATATGGTTAGCCCCAAACCAAACAACTACACTGCAGCAAGTAGAGGTTGAGGTGAGTCTTTCAGAGCAGGTTTAGCCAGACAGAAGCCAGATGACAATGGGAGGTAGGCCCTCCTTCTCTTCCTTGCATACTTGGGATGAAGTACAAAAATCTGTTTGGAATTTCTTCCCAAAACAAGGCCTCCACATTTGTCAACAGCTTTGTTTTGTTGACAAAGCAAAATGTGGAGTGGAGCATCTTGAAAATTAGCATCCTGTGGCAGCTGAGCTACAGGGAGAGAGCACAAAGCAGTGTGGGTGATGTAGTTCATCCACAAAGAATGCCTGTGCAGGTGGGCATAAATAGGTGGGACTTGAAAACCCAACTCAAGAAGTTCAGCCAGATTCTGAGAAGAAAGCTGACTGTAAGCGAAATATTCTGTGTAGGTTTTCCACAGCATGAAATTCCTGTTGTGTGAATCTTCATCTATCTGCTTGTGAGGACTTCTTGCAGGACACTGTAGGGATGAACCTGCTCTTGGATTTTTTCTTTGCTGGGGTGAAGCCCAATGGTGCAGCCGCAGAGGAAGCCTCCTCTGGTGCTCAACACTGCGCTGAGTACAGGGACAAGGAGATTCCAGTCTGTATGGCTCTCAGTGGGCTTTTTTTCACAACTTCTAAAATTCCCATTAAACCTTACTGTAAGTGTTGAAATCAGCTTAAGAAAGTTAATCCATTGTTTGAAAAATCATTGAGTCTGTCAACTTGATGTTGTGTGTAGTTATTCAAGTTCTAAAGCCCTGAAAAATAGAGCTCACAAGGGAATTGGCAGCTGACATTTAACTTCAAACGTCATTGCTTTTATACTGTAATATGAATTATTTTCTGCTTTAAAAACTTGTGTCATTCACTAAAGACCCTGCCATGGACTGGAGTTTTCAGATATATTAGTGATAAATTGTACTTGTTCTGCAAAAACCCAGGGCTCAGTGTTTGCTAGGTCTCAACAGCTGTCATCATTTTCCCAAGATACATTAGAAAATATTCTCTGGAGTTGCTGTGAATCACAGATGTTTGTTCTGAAGGATAGAGTTGGTGGTCCAGGGCCATATGAAAGAGTGCCTTGATGAAATTCTACGTGGGGGTCAGTTTCAGCGATGGTCAGTCTCTGAAGGAAACATTTTCCTATTGTTGCCCATCAGCAGAAAAATGCTAATTGATTTTTGAAGCCTCAGTCCCTACTGTAGAGAAAGGCAACAGGAGGCGGAAAAAGGTTTTGTTGTCTTTCCTGGTAGTTCATTCTGCAGTCTCCAAGATCCATCTGCTTACAGGGAGTGGGGGACATTCAGAAAGAACATCTGTGAATATCCAATGTCATTATACTTCCAAAGCCAATGGCAAAGGCTTTGGCGAGATCCAGGGTTTTCAAACATAAGCCTTTTCTGCAAGTGTTTAGACAGATGGTTTGCTACTGTATGGAGCATCTTCAGGGAATTTACTCCTATTCTCAACATTGCAATTACTGTAGGCTCAGGACTGGCTGTCTCCTGCTGAGTTTCTCAACAGTGTTTGTTTTTGCTTGGTGAAATTCTGTCTTAGATTTTTCAGTGATTATGCTATACTGTGTTCTGCCAGGCTTTGAAATGAGATCAAATTGCTTTTCCTTTAGTGTTTACTTACAAAACATATGTCGGCCAAATCTTGAAGTTCCTACTTGTGTACCAGTCACCCACCGAAAGTCAAGGGGACCTTTGCCTGAGTAAGCACTGTGTGAAAACCAAGTAAGGTGAGGAGGGGATTTTTTGGCTGCAGAATAGCAGCTTGCAGCAGCAAAAGTTTTATTTGATCTGAAAGAGGTAAATGGGTACACTGATGTTGCCTTTGATGAGATACTTTTAAGATTATGGTTGGCCAGCCCATGGTGGAAGTGGGCACTAGAGCTGAACAAAAACTGTTTTCCAGTTTACCAAAATGTTTATGTATATATTTTTAGTTGATTTCAGTCTGAATCAAGCAAAAAACCAAATTCAGAGATATTTCCAATGATCTGGAGAATCTGTTCACCAAAATTGACACCTTCTGTTATTTTTGCTGACAACCTAGCTGTGAAATTGGTAAGACAATCCATTTCACTGAGCAGCTGTGGAAATATCTGACCCCAGATGCATCAAGAATGCATGTTTGGGCAAAAGCTTTAAACTGGAAGTATTTCATACAAAGTATTTTGAGCTGAGTTCTTATAACAACAGCTTCCACTAATATCTGAGAGGCACAGTCCAGATCACATCCCAACACTTTTATTTGCACATAATGCAAAGATGAATATGAACTTCAAAATTCTGGCTCTTTTGAGGGTGTTTGCAGTGTGTTCCCTTGGATTTCACAACCAAAGAACATTTAAAGACCTGCTGTAGAACCATGTTTCTATCAGATCTACTTCTCCTTGTCTTAACCAGGCAGACTTGACCACACAGAAAGGATGAAGTTCATTGCTGAGAAAATAAATAGCACAAGACTATTTAGATCCTTGAAAAACAAACTTGGTGGTCTTTTCCCTGGTCCATTGAGGAGGAAGAATAGTACATTTTCTTTCCTATTCCAAATATTTAGTAGATCTCTACACATTGCTGTCACCGTCCTATTCTCTGTATTAATTAAAATGAATAGGGCTGATATTGTGTTCATGTGCCATATATGACTGCTATGATGTCAGTGAAGTTCACGTTAGTATTAAATTCAAGTCTAGATGCTAGTAAACACTTAGAAGATGTTGGAGTCTTTTAAACTGAAATATCAGTCACTCCAATTTGAAGTTAATTATTACAGTGATTTAGTAATTGTAGAAGTCAAGTTTATTGGTGTATAATTTTTTTAGATTTTTCTGTTGAGTCTAGGGAAATAAGCCCTGATTTCTTGCATAAAAGAGGATTGTGTGTACGTGTCTATGTCTCTGTGTGTCCCTGACACCTTTTGAATTCATTGGCTGACTTCCACCAGATTTGTCAGAGGAGTAAAGATGTCCAAGATAAGTAAGCTTCTAAAAGCAGATGGCCAGGTGGAAGAAAATTCTGTTGGGAGGACCTGACAGTAGGGAAAGAGCAGAAAGAGATTGCACATTATTAGAAATGAAAGAATCCATATGGGGGAAAAACCCTTACAGATGTCTCAGTTGCAATAAAATTTTAGATATCAGAATCACTCATCCATGAAACACAAATCTAAGGGAAACTGATTTCATTGATTCTGGTGCTTTTGTTTTCGAAGCATACCTAGTTTTATCTCCATTCAAGTACTTGGGTAACATTACAAAAAATCCTTCTCTGGAAAAAAAATCCCAAAACCAACAACCTTAAGCATATGGATGATTATGCATTATTGGAAAAAGAGCAGTATTTTCTGTAAACAGAGAGCTGAAGCAGGCTCTAGATAACTGGGATTCAGTAACATGCTGGGTGATACTGGGTAAGTATCTTCCATTCTTGGGGTCATTACCTGTTTTAAAAATAGGGTTAATGGTACTTAAGTGCTTTCAAAAGTGTTTTGATTACTGCAAAAAAGCTGTCCCTGAGATAGGTGTAATTAAATGCTCCATGTACTTCAAACTGTAGTTTCTTGCTACTGTGGCATTAGACTATGTGTCACACTCTAAAAATATATGCAAGAGTGGCCACTTTAATTGATGCTTAAACATGAAGAGTCATAAAAAGACTGAGCTTCTCTTAATGCTGCTCTCCTTTCTACTATTTTATGAATAATAACGTCAAAAGATATCATGCATATGATGCAAGGCCTGGGAAACATTTTAGTTTAGCTCTTAAGCAAGTAATGTTTGAATATGTTGCTGATCAATATGATCATGTATGATGGATGAATGCAGCTGAACTGTCTTGTAGACAGGAAGGTTTTTGAGCTTTGCTACACTTCCATTAACTGGATCCATATTGGTACATATATTTCTGTCAGATACTAAAATATTGGGAGACTTGGGAGTCTATGTTTTATGTGTCTCCAAATCAGTTGAATAATTTGTTTTTCTTTTGTTTAAGTAAAAAATTTGAGGAAAATTCTTTCCAGAGCTAATATTACTGGAAGCTTTTAAGAAATGCATAAAGCTTTGATGATGTCATTAAAAACATTAAATATATGATTGAGTGACGGTTTCTGGAAAGGTTTAAACCATACAGTGCTCTAATCAGCTGTAGAGAGTCATTGGATGGTTCTGTTGAGTCTCCATGTCACTTGAATGTGACAGAGTTTTATACCATGGCCAGAACGAAAACCTAATTTGCTCTGGACCTAAAGCTCAATGTGAGATGACTGAACAGGGTTAGGGCTGGATGTACTCCGAAAGATGTACCATGGCTTTGTCCCAGCTCTGGTGAGGAAGCCTTGATACCTTGAGGAACAAAACGCACAAACAGTTTTGTGTGTAAGAAGACCTACTTTAGCATAGAAAAATCATTCAGACAACATGTTCTGTAAAAAAATATAATCAAATACTGGCCAGATTTTCCCTAAATTCATGTGGTTACATTAGGGTCAACTGGGGTCCAATCAACTTGTGTAAGTTTCCCAGGGTCATCTGATCTTGGAAATTTTCATCATTCCAATAAAATTGGGATTGATTTCTGGTGCAGAAAGAAGAGCTGTAATTCCAGATCTTCAGCTTTGTCTAATTCTAAGGAGCAGTGTGCAAACAAACTAATCATCTGAGATCTCAGCAATGAGCATGAGGAAGTGTGAGTTATGTGCACCAGTAACTTGTGCAAGGGAACTAATTAGGAGCAGATGCTTAAACTTTCCTAATGTTTATATGAGGAGAACAAATTGCCCGCTGGCAGAAAAAGCCATCTGTAAAAATGGCATTCCAGCCTCATAATTTGAAATGTTTTCATTATATTCCTAATTTGCATGTAGAAAATAAATTGCAACTATATATATTCAATCAGCAATGTGCCTGAGTTATGTAAAGGATAAGATCTGGACCATGTCACCCAGCGGTTCTGCAAGACCATTACAGACTCAGATGAAGATTATTTGTCCATAAACCACTGTTTAGAAAAAAATAATATATATTTCCTCAAAAAATAACAAGCAAGGAAGATCTTACAAAATCAACATGAGTAACAAACATTATTCTGATTCTCTAGAAAAGTAATAAGAATTTTCTGGTAAATAAATGCTTCCCTCTTTTTTTCTGCTCCACTAGACAACAGAAAATAAATGAGTTGTTAAAATCTTGGTGTCATGTAAAGGAATAATGCTCTCAATGTATGAAAACACCTTCCCTCCCCCTTGCAGAATCCAGCCTCTTTTAAAAATAATGAATACTAAAGTGTTTAGGGATCTCTTCATATAAATTGTGTATGTCCCACACAGGGAAAGACCTGTCTATTCCCACAGATGTCAGCTGGGACATAAACGCTTATTTTGGCTGCTATCCCCGAATCCTCCTGCCGTGGGCTAGAATGCTTCCCTCTACCACCTGTGTGCTGCACTGATTCAAAACCAGACCACAGAGTGGAGAAGCAATTATTTGTTTCTCTAAGTCAGTCTACTGTAGCTCAAAACTGCCAGAAAGCTTAGGAGGGGAGCATTATGATAGCACTGGGGTAGTTACTGGGTTAGTTATCCTTCTGGGGAAATCTTGACCCCACCAGCTGGGCAGCACAGGAGTGCTCAACTACCTGCTCTGGCCTGCCAAAGACTGAAAAAACAGTTGCCTTTAGCTCACTGGTATCACCACAATGCTACCAAACCTGCAAGGGAGTAATTGAGTCTGATTTCTTGTCCATCACTGGCCACTTAATTTTGCAAAGTTACCCCTGGACATAGTTCAGTAACATGTGCTAGCAAAACATGCCTCTTCCAGAGTGGGCTTCAGCTGTGATTTGAGTCCTTCAAGAGATGGAGACATCCTCTAATTTTTTAGGTAATTTTCTTCTACATCTAATAACAGACAAGGATAAAAAAAGAAGTATGGCTACATTTCTAACTGGAATTTTTATGGCTTTGATTTGCTAGCTATTGGTTTATGTTACAGTTTTTCATTCTAGATTAAAAGAATCTGTTAGTGACTGATATATTCTCCATGTGAGGATACTCAGACACCAAAATCAAATCACTGAATCTTCTTTTTGAGAAGCTGAATATGTAGAGTTCTTCAGCTGCCTTGTTACAGGACAATATTTGACAATGAAATGTCAGGGGTTGCAGCCTGTGGACTTCCCATTCTGGTGACATCTCTCAAGACCTATGCTGGAAAATGTTTTCTCCAGATCTTAAATCATTTCAATGGTTCCTTTCTGCTTCCTTCCCAAACATCCAGCATCATTTTCTGAAAGACACCCAAACTGGCAGCAATGAGCCAGCATGAATATTACAGACATGGGCAAGATCATCTCTTTCCTGCCTCACATCTCCTCTGGTTGCAGTTTGAACTATGGCATTTGCTATTTTTTGCAGGGATCATGCTTGGAGCTTAGGCTGAGCCTGGCTGTTCTGACTGTATAGTCCTTCAGTAAAGTCCCTGCTTTCCTATTGCCTTTTATATTACTCTGCTTGCCTGCCTTCCTCCAGTCTAAGATTTCCAAAGTCTCAGGAGGTGCCTGGCACTCATTTCTCAAATAATTATTTTTTCCCTAGGCATCTTTTTTATCTCTAGCCAATTCTGGTTTGTTTAAATGGTCCCGCCTTAACAACTGATCCAGCTTTTTACGTCTTTATTTCCAGATCAATAAAGAAAGTATTTAGTAATGTCCAGGCCAATATCAGCAACACAGCTGGCCTCACTACACGCTCCCATACCCTAGATTGGCATTTCTGAAATAGGCAGGTCTTCGGTTCTCCAAGCCATTTATTATGTGCTTGTGTGGTAGATGAGAGTTCTATTGTGTCAGACCTTCTCTTAAGAACTAAGTGGTAGGCTGGTCCCCAAGGAGCTTGCAATAAGAGATAAAGAGTTTGGAAAGCACTTGCTTGCATCACCCAGAGAGATCGAGACCTTGGTTTCCTGGGCAGACTCTGTCATCTGCAACATTAAGAAGATGGCTCCTGATATTTGTCTGACCTTTGGCTGCAGGTGTCAAAGACTAAGCAGTTTCACTGCACTACTTGGAGCATCCTCAAACAGCACCAGAAATGCTGCTAGCCCTGGGTGGGAGTTGTGGTGGTCTGCAGAGCTCAAACCTACCCAGGAGCACTGAGGTGAGCCCAGTGCATACCTGTGAACACCTGTGAGGAGACCAGCTCCCAGTATTCAAGCAGGGAGCTGCTTACCTGTAGCTCCCAGTGCTCTTGTGGCTGGTTTCCCTGGGGAGTAGGTAAATGCCTTTCCATTTATGCTTACTGAGGACTACCTCAATGCACAACATCTCTGCATTTAACCAGTATCTTTAATTAATCTTTTTCATATTATTTTATTCTTCTTCATTTTCAAACCTAATGTTGAATTCCTTGGGATGTGTTGCCACTGGGTTTCCAGGGATGTAGATCAGGCCCTTAATTACTCCTTTCAGTCTTCATTTTTCTACAGCTCCTGAAAAAGCTGAAATGAAGGTTTTCAAAGCCTCTGGAGAGATCTGTTTGTTCATTTCTCAACTAATTACATTTTTTCTTAGGCAGTTTTGACATTTTAGCCTGCAACACCTTTTTCTTTTTTTCTTTTTTTCTTTTTTTTTTTTTTCCTCAGGAGCAAAGCAAGGAGGCAGATCCTCAGGAGATAAGTAGTGGCACAGATCTGTTGAGTATAAGCCAGAGGGTCTTATCCTAGGGCTGAATCTAAAACAATGTTTGCACCCTCCCATTCTTCAAAGTTTCCTTTACCCAGGAGGAACTTCACTGAAATCAATGGAATTGCACTGGGATGTTCAGAAACACAACGATTTTTAACAGGGAAGATTATCAAATCTTGGAAAAAGCTGCTAGCTGGTGTAGTAACTTGTGAACGCTCTGTCCTTCAAAGTGTTTGAATCAAAACCAGATACCTTGCATTAGATGTACCCTGTATCAGCGACACGTTGGTGAGTCTAATGTGGAAAACACTGTGGAAAAACTCATGGCCAGCTTCAAGCAGTTCCATGCCTTAAAAATCTCTGGATAACTGTCACTAGCATGGATAGGGTCAGTCACAAGCAGCATTTTGAGTGAAAGACATCTAGGACAGGACATGTAATTTGTCCACTGCATTAATAGAAACTCTAACAATAAAGATGCTTGTTGTATACCAGCACCTCTAAATAGGTTCCAGTGTTATCTAAAGCCATGTCCTACCCAACCTGGGCAGGCTCTCTGCTTTGTAAGCATTAGGCTGGAGTCTCTCAGATGTCTAGCCTCATTTTCTGCGATTTTTTTTTTTTCCATTTCAGGACATTGTGGTTCATTTTTGTCGTATGTTCCTGTATTGTTTTAGGCAAAGGAAAGAGTTGGCTAAGGGTTTTCTGACCTCTGTAAATACAGACATGGCTGAAGAGTACTAGCTGCTGAAAAGGCCAAGAGGACGAAGACAAGTCAGGGTTAAGTTCATAAGCTGGTCAAGTTTAAAGATCCCATATGGGGTTTATGGAGCCATGTTTTTCAGTTTTAAAAGATTTTTATTAAGTTTTCACAAAATACAAACGAAAAGTCATAAACAAAACCCAGGATCCTGCTCAGTTACCCTGAAATAAATCTGGAGTAACTGCCTTGGAGTCAGGCAGTGACTTCAACTTTATGTTGTTGGGACTAAAAGGAGAGACTGACCCCATGAGTATTTTCAAACATGCAGTTGTAAAGTATGCAATGTTCTTTTAATAATTTAGTCTAAGAAGTTTACAGGCTGCCATTCACTAAGGATTGAGTTTTACCAGCGATGTTTTGATTTAAATGCTCTTTTGGATTCAAGTGTCATAAGAATGGAATGTGTCCAGTGACCCACACAGACTTTCCTGTGCCTGTTATCAGCATCACAGCTAGTGGTCCCCAGGCACCAGGAGTTTGTCCTCATGACACCTCAGTCAAACAGGAAAGCATTATATTATCTAGAGAAACTGAGGTACACAGCAGTGAGAGACTTTCTCAGGGTCACAAGGGGAAGCCTGTTGTAGGGCAAAGATAAAACCCTTATTGACTTCATCATGGCCAAGATTTCACGGGAACTTCCCCAAGGCTTATAGGGGACTCAGTGAAGTGATGAGTTGGAGAAGAATCATCAGGGCAGCTACTGTCAAGATGTCAGGTCAGGATTTTTCAGTTGATGAAATCAAAGGAGGACTGAAAAACCTGTGTTGTTCTTGCCTTTCTACCTCTGTTGCTGTGTCTGTTCCATTTTAGGAAAATGGTCTCTTCAGCCGTGGCATGAAAAGGCATATAAACACCTCCACTATTTTTACAGACCATCGATCCTGGGACTGACCTTTTTAGTCCTCACTGAACTGGATTTGGTTAGTGTTATTAGGGTTTGTTTCCCTTATTTAAAAATTGCATAAAGGCTGTCTTCTCTTCAGTCCTTGCAGGCTTTTCCTTTGCACCAGAGGGATCTACAGTATATTGTGGAGGGTGAGTCTCCCCACAGAGTTAAATCACACATAGAAACTGAACTCCTGGCCCTGCTGCGATGAAGGGAAGACTTGGCAGCCAAGCAGGGATTTCACCCAGAGACACCAACCCTTTCTTCTGAGCACTCTGCTCTGCAGGATGTACTCTTTCCATTAGAGTCTCACTCCAGGATTCCACAAGGGCACTGTGAGAAAACCACTGTTGTCTCTTATATGAGATTTAGGGTCTGCAGTGCTCAAGCCATGAAAGCTCCACAGAGGCTGGGCAGTCAAATCCACGGAAATCAAATGAGAATTTGAGTAAAGCCCCTGCTAATAAGTCATTCTCAAGTCCAATAAACATAACTGGAAATAAATTGCATCCATACATTTCACAGTTTGATTTACATTAAAATGAAAACACGAGAAAGACCTGCCATTGACAAGTTCAAACAATGCAAAATTCTGCACAGTTTGTGTTTATTCAACCATAATTTATAGCTCAAATGTTCCACTTAGATATAAATAAATCAATAATAGTACACTGCTTGTGTTTTATCTTGGAGTTGTTTTAAAAAAAGAGATGATTGTTTTCCTATGCTGGTAGTGTGGACCTATCATAAAAACCATCACTTGTAGAACATTTTGCTGTTCAAGGCCCAAGCAAAATGCCTTCTGACAAATGTACTCTTTTCACAGTTCAGACAGCTTCGCTTCTGTTCAAACTTCAACCTAGCCAAGTTTCTCATGTGCTCGGTATCTGAAATGAAACTGTTACTCAGCTCTAGATTTAATCTCTGGATGGATTTTTGACAAATGGGGTTCAGTCATTGAGCCCTTTAGTACCAGCACTGTGCCAAGGAAGTTGGTTTGGAAGTGGTGGACGAGCACGTTCATGCACTACCTGACTGATGACAGGAGCAGTGATTCAGAGCTGGTAGGTTTGTTATTCAATAAATATTATTGGACGCAGAAGAGAAAGGAATTCTCCCCCAGTCCCTATGGCTCCTACCGCTCTTGGCAGCATTTCTGAGGTGAGTGAGTCATTAGCAGCTGCTCAGGACAGGAGGGAAGGCTGAGCATGCTAGGGCTTCTAGCTGGGCTCCTCCACCCTTCCAGGAGTTCAAGGCTTTTTTCCCAAGTATCTGAGGTTATAGAAGAAACCTCAGTGCTTCAGACTGTGTGTTGGCTTTGGGTTTGGCTTAGGTGAGAAGACTCATTTGATATTTTCCAGAATGGAGATCATTAGAGTCATAGAAGAATTTAGGCTGGAAATAACCTCTAGGGATCATTTAGCAGGGGGTTAGACTAGATGAGCAGGTGAGTTCTGAAGATGTCCAGGATAAAGATTCCAGGACCACTCTGGGCTCCCCTCTAGGGCTTGTACTCTGGGTTGCTCCTGCAACAGGGACCAGACAGAGATGGATTTACACACCTACTTCAGTCAGGAAAATTCATAAAGGGGTAAAGAAAGAATAAAAGCTGAGTATGTTCATCCCACTGTGGCAAACTCTGGTTTTTCAGAAGGGGGATCCCCTCTCCTGCCCCTCAGCCTGGGGTGGATACTGTTCAGTTTTGGGGGGGAGGCAAGATTTCACTGGGAAACCACTTCAGGTCCACTGTCAGGAGCAATAGCCAGCTTTATCAGGTCCAGACTGATCTGGAGCCCAGAATTCCCTTAGGCTGTTCCAGCTAAGGTCAAATCATTGCTGCACCTAGCATATACCACCAGGGTCAAGGTATCAACCCTGATGTCCCTGATGGTTTTCCATATGCCTGGCTCTTGCTCCCAGAGCACCTTGACAGGAGGTCCCAGTTGTCAGAGTACCAAGGGTGCTGTTAACATAGCATCCTACTCCATTTTAGGGATCGGAACAGTACCTGCTATTCAACTAGGTTAGCACCTTTCTAAAACCACCACACATCTGCACATCTTACAGTCTTCTGGGGGCTCCATCTCTCTGGCCTCTGCATGGTTTCCAAATGCCAGGCAGCTTTTCCCCCCACATTCCTTGCTATCTGCCAACAGTGTTCCTCTGCTTGTGTTGTGGCCACTGCCTCCCCCATCACCTCTCCCTCCCTGAGAGCCTTCCAGCATAGGAATCGGGCAGGATTTCCTGCTGCCTTTCAACCCATTCAGAGCTTTGAGGGTGTGAGGGAGCCGGTTTCTTCTATGTGCTTGTCTCCATGCCAGTCAAAGCCCTGGGGATGGGACTGGCTCTCGGCGTGCCTCCGGCATTCACACCTCTGCGCTGGGTCTGCATACCCCCACGGCCACGGCTGGCACGGGCTGTACTTGAAAGAAAACTGAGTGACCCTTATCCTAGACACATGGTTTACGCTCTGATCAAGGCACTATTTTATATTCAAACACGGACAATTAATTTACTGCCTTTCTTTCTCTCCTTACATTGTAATGCCCTCACAAGGGTCATCAATAGAGCTTGTACCTGGATCTTTGCATTAAAAGCCTGTTTCTCTAAAGCACTGGAAAATGCATTCCTCCACCTCTGTCTCACATCAAGGGCAGGATCTTAGCCTTTTATTGTCTCTGCCACTGAATTGTATAAAAGGATTCAAAAGTCTGGTAAAGACTTCTCCCCAGCCCTGGCAGCTCAGCCTGGTATTTCAGAGTTGAGCTCAGCTTTTGCTTCACACACTGACAGCAGTGACAGTAATTTTGAAATTAATTTTCAGGGGAAACTCTGCATATAGCAGGTGAGTCCAGATGAAACAGCTCTTGCCTGCTATTACTATAATAGGCTACTATATTCTGGGGGACAATTTGTCTGGAATGACAACTACCCTACTAAAATTTGCAACTTTCTCCTAGGTAATTTGTGATCAGATAAAGCTAAATTTGTCTGTGATGCTGTTCTGTGTGATTTAGCTCTGTTTTACAAGCACTTTCTTGTTGATACCACCACACTGATGCTGAGCTGAAGTTGGCTTGGGATTTGGGCACCCATGGGATTTTTTCGAAATCTTTCTTGGGTGTCCTTCAACAGTTGAAAAGGGATGGAGCAGCCCAGGCTCAGTGGCAGGCTGGGCACATCAGCAGCTCCCCCAGTGCCCCCCCATTCCTGCAGGCAGCCCCTCCAGATCACCAGTTGTTCTCATTTCTCTTCCCCTGATTTCCTCGGATATTGTTGACATACTTCAGATTCCCCTTCAGTGTGGGAAACGGGAACTTGGGCCCTTGCTCAAGTCAGTTTAATCCAAGCCCCGCAGGCAAGGAAGGTGCCTCCAGCTGAGGTCACTGGGTGGGATTGGTTAACCCAAACTTTCTTTTTTCTCTCCCTGCTCCAAACCATCACTTAATTACCTATACCGCGATCATGGAGTTTTAATTAACCACTATTTTGTAAAGGTCACTGAAAGATACAAAGTTTATTCATAAACCATGAACCTGGATTCTCTTCATCAGAACTTGCTGCAAAGTTGAATATGGAATTTTTCCTTTAATTGGGATTGTTTGCCTGATAACAGATTCATGACAGACAGCAAGAGTTTGCCTTGGCAAGGGCTGTGCATTGTGCCTTTGCCTCAGCAGGCGAATTATTTTGGTACCTACAATTAAATGTAAGCATAATCCTACTGAAGTTAGAGGGACTTAAAGATGTATACTGTGTACTTCAGGTAAATCCATACATTTCTTGACAAATTGAAATCCCAAACCAATCTTGTCAAAGTGAATAACTCATTCATTTAACAGGTTTAATTTGTCTCTTGTTTCTATGTCTTTGTTTCCTTTGAAGAACTAATTTTCTTTATTTCCTCTTGTTCTTCTTGCTGTGTGGTATCCATTCATTTCCAGTGCTGCCTCACTGTACGGACTTATTCCTCTCCTCCCCAGTTCACTTCTCTTCCACCTTCAGCCCTTTGCAATTCCAGCACTGCTCCCTGTAGTACATCTTTTGTTCAAGAATTAGCAGCATCTACATTTTGTGCTATTAAGTGCAGTCAAGTCAGGTTTGCTTGGGAGCTGGAAATTTGATGAAATGCTGTTGTTGGAACAAAATGTTTACGATACTTTTCTGGAGTTCCCCTTTATCTAGAGTCTGTCCAACTGTTTAATTCCATCTGTGGCCAAATATTTAATGGTATAATTAACTCTGACCATTGCAGATAATTGCAAGTCTGTCAAATTTAATCTGATTACCTTATAAAGTGTTACCTACATACGTTTCATAGCAGTGCTCTGTGATGGGTGAGAGGTTATTTGCTGTGGTGCAGGACTGCAGCCGCTTCTGATGAGGAGCACAGCAGCTGCATAAATTTATTTGGCACTCAATCATTGGAAATACAGGATATGGACCTAACCAAACCATAACGAAGACTTTCAGGAGGCAGAATACAAACATGTAACATCTTGAGTTACAATTTGGGTAGAATGTCATGTTCCTGCAACACTCTTAAGATAATGCCATGAGATCTTCATTGCAAATAAGACATCTGGTTTATACCTCCATCAGACAGGTGACTATTCTTAATACAACACCCTTGTGAAATATGGTGAAGCTTATGATCAGTGCTAGGGAAAAAGAGCTCTTGTTTTGTAGCTTCATTTATGTTACTTGTCCATTAAAAATACAGATCCAGCCCTGTTAATGGAAGCTGACATGATCACAGCCGAAAGTAATATGCCTGCAAGCAGGCCAAAAAAATACATATAGCCCATTATTAAGATGATTTGGGAAACTAATATGTGTTCTGCCTATATGTATTGTACGTAGTTTTTCTCCATAAAACAGATGCTTATCATGGATTTTCTCTACGTCTGTTGCAACAACAACAAAAAAAAAAAAAGGCAAGGAAAAAATCCCAAACTGACATTATTTATTATATTGCCATTGAAAAAAGATCATGAAAGTAAGTTGTAAAAGCTATTGGGCAACATTAAACTTGTGCTGCTGAGTTCACAGGCTATCTCAGGGGACTCTGTGAACTCCTTCACGCTCTGAGAGCTGGAATTTCTTGCACAGTTCTTGGGCACCGTCTTTGTTTTTGCAGTTTACAAATTAGTGGGCTTGAGGGTAAGATAAATTATGAATGGGGGGAGATTTCAGACGAGCAAAGACTGTGGGTCTTTGTGGTAAAATTCAGGATCATTGTTTCTTCTGTCATGGCTAAGATCTTTTGAATAACAGAAGCCCAAGATGGGGACCCAGGGTAAAATTGCCACCAGAATGGATGTGAACTTCTCAAACAGTTGGGTTTTTTCACTGGCAACTGTAGGCTTGGGGTGACTGAAACATATAAGTTGGTGTCAGATTTACAAAACTGTTTTGCCCGAGTCCCTTCCTTCATGAAAATCTCATTTTGGCACTTTCTGAGCAAAACATTTTTGTGTCTTAGTCATAAATGTTCTATGCAAATCTTTCGTTTAGTTTACTTTAAAATAAATACTTTAAAAATATATCAAGAATGAAACAAAAGTTGGTTTGAGGTCAGTCACAACATGTTTTCTTTTTTTTTAATTATTAACTTCATCCCCCAAAAATTAAAATGAAAATATTTTTTATCAGGTGGATATGCATCATGTTAAAAAAATGTACTTAATTATCTGCTGGAACAGCAAGGAACTAAAAGTCTGTTATTCACTGACTTTGTGTGCAAAGTGGTCTCAGAATTAGTTCAAATGACACATCAGAGGTACAAGTCCAATTGTACATAATTTCTTTCTTATTTTACCAAGTAGAACAACTCTACCCCCAAGGCAAGAGACAGAGGGGAATTTGGGGCCAGTCTTTGAAGCATTTATCATTGATGGTTACACTGGGACAGCTAAGTGGGAACTGAAAATTGGGCCAACAGAGTCATACAGCAGGAAAAATGTTTATTGCATTAACAAAGGTATAAATCAGAGTGGGCCAAAGTGTGTGAAATCACTGAATTCTTAGGGGGTTAAAGCTTTTAATTTTGTTTCAATAAAGTCAACAGAAATAAGGAAAGAAGATGATTCTTCTGAGATCACAACCTCTGGCGTTGCTAGAAATGAGGCAGGAGAAATGGTCCCACGCAGTTTCCCAGAGCTGCAAAGAGGCACTGACAGAAAGCTCACTTAACCTCGCTTGTTAAAACTCTGCAAAAAGACATTTATATTTGAATGCAATGGAGGAAGCAGAGCTGCACATTGAAGAGCTCTGAGAAGGTATGCTGTCACTAGAAATGATCTCTTGTGAAGTAAAACTTTCTCCCCAAATGCAACCAAGCAGCAGCTAACTGGGTGAAAATGAAGCCTGGTCTTAGCAACAGAACAAATCCCATCAGGGACATTGGTTTGTGTTGGTAGGGTACCCAGTCAGTGTGGTATCGTCCTCACTCCTTGACTGGTTTCTCTACAGAATTAATTATGTTTCTATATATGGCTGTGGCTTTTTACACATTCTGTCAGGAACAAGATAAATAGCCTATGATTTACAGACAACACTGGTGGCCCATGCTGTAAGTAGGGCAAAGACCATTTTACCATTGTTATGAACCATTGGTAACATGAGTGTCATGGATCTTGGCTGGGGCTCCATACGGAGAGAGAGTTTTACTTTGTGCATAAAATGATGATCTGAGCCTCTTAAAGAAATATGAGAAATATAGCACGTCGTCTACAAATTCAGCATTGTTCCTACAAGCAAGGGATGTTTTTCCTAAGAATTTACAAGTAAATCTACTGAATAGTTTATAAGATGAAAATAATTAAAATTGGAGTCCATTAAGTGTGTGCTACCTACAAGTTTTGTTTTCCTCAAATGGTACTAATGGAAGGATACCTGACTCTCAAAACTGCAGATTCACGGAAACTTGTTCACAAGTCATGTTTGGAAATATCTGATTTTATTTATACTCCACAGCTGTTGTGGTAAGGTATTAGCTGTCTTTTTCTACCTGCCAAGCCACAGAAATGTGGCGTTCAGATGACAGCTAACCCTTGCAGGAGGTTAAAACCTTCGCAAGAACAAAAGCACAAACGCCAATATGGTGGTTGCTATTTGCTCAATTTATTAACTGTGCAATTGCTTTATATACGCCTTTCTGTACATCGCGAGATCTTTAGTACTCTGTTCTTTCCGTACATCACGAGATCTTTCATGCGCCTCTATTCTTCCCGTACATCGCGAGATCTTCCAAGCGCCTCTCCCTACACACAACAACTATATCTACTTGCTGTGAGTGAAAGGGCTACAGGAAGTCTAATGTCAGTAGCTCAGGTGAGTATAGTCATTGTACCTCCAGGGAGAAATTCAGAGCCCAGAAGCTCTCCAGCCTGGCTGCTTTGCTTACACCGCTGCCACCAGCTACAATGCCTCGCTGCCAGCAGTCACTGGTGCCAGGTGCTCTCACTGGAGGTAACTGTATGCTGTTGTGACCATCATGTAAACATGCTGGGAAACTGAGGCAGCTGCAGCCCTTCAAGCACAGTGTTTCGTGGTTCAGTGCGTTTGGCTGGTGAAAGCATTTGCCAGCAGAAAGTGTGATGACCAGCCCAGAGCTCTGCCACACAGCCTCAGCCGGCTTCTTCCCTTGAACTGCTGGTGTGCAAGCAACACTCTTGCTCTAATCTGACTATGGAGGTGTGTTCAGCACCAAATAAATTCTCACTTTCTGGCTTTTTGCCTCCTCTGCAAAAGCCAATGGCTCCCTGGAAGTATCCCTGAAAGCATCTTTCTAGGCCCTCACAAAGGCTGGCTGTTGTAATATAAGTATGGTATTCAATTCTTGCTTATTATTGGGAAACTAGAAGCACCCAAAGGATTTCTTAGGGCAGTGTGATCCTGTAAATGACACTACTTGAACCATCACTGTGACCTACAGTGCTGAAAGCATGAATCTGCCTTATTTGAGATGAGAGATGAAGCTTAACGCTTAGAAACTTTTTCAGCTTCTTCTTGATTTAACCACTAGAGGGAATGATGGCAAAGTTTATGGGTTTTGTTTAAAGTCAGGCTATCTGTTTTGTGTATCAGGCATGACTCCACCAGCCCTCCATTGATGCAAGGTGCCCTATTCATGGGAGCAGCAACAGAGCTGCTGAAGCATTTACCCCTCCCTGTGCACCCTGAGTGTCATGTTTGCTTTGCATGTAAGAAGATGCTAGCAAATAAAATCTTATCCACAGTGCTGGACCATTGTTGTTAGTGAAGGCCATGGGTCTTCCAAGAAGGTTTTCTGTTCTTGCTATCTCAGTCTTGCTGGATTTCTCTTGCTGTTTAGGAAGGTCTCAGTCATCCAGTCAGAGCAGCAAAACACCACCATGGTGCAGAACAACAGGGTGGAGAAGAGATATGAAGCAGAGAGATGAAGGAAGATAGTGGGGGACCAGCTGGATGGAAGCACATCTGTTTCACCAGTATCAAGCCCTGATTTCAGTTATTCTGGGTCTCACAGTATTTACCAGAGGAATATTGGGTGGAAAGATGTATGGTATTTCCAGCAGAGTGAATGTACATCCACAAAACCATGAAGCAGCCCTAAATGTCATAAACATATGAATAACCAAGTCTCAACACTGAGTACATATCTAGATCCATGCTAATGGAGTAATGAAAGCCAGCTTTTTACTGTATGATTTCTGTATACAATAAAGCGATCCATATGTTTTTGTGTCCCATAATTCCTTCCAAAGCAAACATCTTAAACACTGCAATATAGGTGCTATATGAAACCCAAACTGGCCTAATAAGACAATTACAAGAATGCATAAGCCACATGCTAGGAAATAACAGTATTGTAGCAACATAAAACATGTACTAATATATAATTACTTATGTTACTCAAACATGCTGCCACAAATGGCTTTTCAATTTCCTGGGTCACAAAAGAAGCATTTTCTACATAACATTGTGACCAAAGATATTGATAAACATAATAAAAATTAATTGCTCACCCCTCTCCCAACCTAAATCATTAGCCATAATTATGTTATCATTTTCCGTCTGCTTCCATCAACTCTATAAAGCATAGAGCTCCTGGAAAACACTCAAAAAGTAGTTGTCTGGCAAAAGTGTAACATAATTTTTTATATTTTAAAATTTAATGTTTCACTGGTGGTTTAGCTTTCTGGCAGGTAATGCCTCTGAAATTACATGTGCACTGAAGGAAAGGCTTTTAAGCTTTTGTTGGGAAGTTTGCAATGTCAGCTCATACGTACGAATCTTTGGACCTTTTAATTGTTCCTACTCTTCTGGAGGAAGGGATTTGAAAGGAAACATGATTACTGCTTGATGATAAAAATTACCCTCATACTGCATGCTCCTCCTAATTGACTGTAGGACCTGGGTGGATTTCTCCCTCTCTGTGTGCTCCTGTGTCTAAATTTTCCTTCTTGCTGAGCAAGAAGGAGCCAGGACCACTGTGGTGTGAGGGTGAGAGGCTGCCCACCATCATGTGCTTCTTCTGGTGTGCCTGGCACTGTGCAGACCCCTGTCTCCTGTGGGGTTAGGTGGTATCATAGCTGTCATTAACACCCTCCAAAACTTTCATGTCCCTTGTGATTGCAGGCAGGAGCTTGAATACTTGAATACAAAACCCTCAGACATCTTCATGGTTCAAGAAACAGAGATAGCTTAGACAGACATGTCATTTTCTGACCTCATGTTTCCAGTTTTATCCTCATTACCCCTGGTAGGGCTTGGGTAAAAACACTGAAACAGGAGTTTTGCCTGAGATGCAGTAAATTTGGTGGTTTATTTGCTGCTTTGATACTTCAGAGCCATGATTCCTGTATTTCCTCAAATGAATGCCAGCTACTTCAGCCCATGATAGCAGTTTTACACATCCATTCAGTGGGAGAAAAATGCTGCCTCAGGAAGACACAAAGGAGTACATAAGCTCCCCAGGATTTGCTGTATGGGTTCAAGGTTGTAGGGCTGCTAATTTTAAAAGGAACAGTTAATAACTGAAGTGAACTTCTGCTGCCAGCAGCACCTTGCAAAATAATTGTGTGTGTGTTATTAGAGAGCATTTGGACCAGGGAGCACATACAGGCATCACTGAGGTTGGGCCCCAGTTGCTGGGGGATAGCTGGGGACTGCAAATTACAGCTCTATAGGGCTGCAGGTCTGAAAAGTAAGACGGAAGGGCGAGAAGAATGGGAAGGTAAATGAAATAGGAAGTTTCAGAGTGGCTGGACTGATTTCCAGAATCAATTGGAATTTGATAAGCAGTTTGGAAGACAAACAACAGGGTGGGATTTTAAAGCACCAGACCCTTTCCCCTGGATAGCTGCAGACCAAAGGTTTTTGGCTTTTCACTTTGAAAGGAGATTTTTCGTTTAGAAACAGGCATGATAAAAAGCCATATTTATAAGAGTTAAAGAACAGGAAAGCAAAAGGAAAGCCTAGATTTTGGATTTAGTAAAAATTACTTCCCCTCTCCATTTATCACATTTATTTCTTTCTGGTTTGGTCCAAGCCTACCACTCCCCTGTCTTTTTTTCCTGCCTGTGACTTCCCAGTTGTCCACCAGCCAACCCCTCACTCAACTCTCCATGGCCTCTCAGCTGCATTTTGCAGTTTAGCTGTGAACATGAAATGCTGGGGTTTCAACCCCAAGCCCCAAATTAAGGTTGACATGTGGGTGATTCCCACAGCCCGTCACAAAGGGGGGGTGAGTTTGCCTTTAGGCTTCCCTCCAGGGTGCGGCCAGCTTTGCAGGGAGAGTCATTGGGTAAATGAGCCCCAGGTGTCCCACATTAAGTAACCCAAGGTCAGGTGTCCCACTTAGGGATAAAAGCTGGGACCCCTTGCAGGCAGGGGCAGTGTCTGTCTGTGAGGTGGATGCATTTTGTGGAGTTTTCTGTTGGGGAAGGATCTCCTGTCTCCCTGGGGCTGGGCTCCAGTCAGGTCTGGCTTTTGTAAATGTGGGCTGTGTAGAGATCTGTTATGGAGCTTCCTTGGTCTTACATATTTGGTTTGTTGACTTGGTTGTCTCCTGTCCCTTCTAGGAGAGACTGCATTTCACCATTTATTCTGCCCATTGTTGGTTGTGTGGTGTCATTGTTGGGGTCAGTGGGACTGATGTCAATTATGTATAATCTGACTGACTTGTTTGTACCCCCAGCAATCACCCATGTACTGACCCTTTTGTGTCAAGTACAATCTGGTTATTGGTTCATCTTTATGCTGGGCCTAATAATTGGCAAAACAGGACATCTCCATTCCAGGAGGAGCAGCATTCACAAGCTAGTGTACCCAGCATGCTCCACACCTAATGTCAGCTCTCTGAAAGCTAAACATTTAATGTGAGCTAGTTGTTCTCAGCTCCTTCTACAGCTGCTGAGGACAAAGAAGCTTCTCCAGAGTGTTTCCTCTTCCCTGTCCCCTACTGCAATGAGAGGACATGCCCACACGTCCCTGTGGCCTATGGAG
Source organism: Athene cunicularia (assembly GCF_003259725.1). NCBI lineage: Eukaryota > Metazoa > Chordata > Aves > Strigiformes > Strigidae > Athene > Athene cunicularia. The sequence continues at coordinate 7,003,022 of NW_020799105.1, forward strand.
GGAAGTTGTGTGCCCTGCTGCAGCTAGACATTGCCTCCCTCCCTGGGTGGAACCCTGCTGAGACAGAAGGAGGCAGGAGATGCCTGGAAGGGGAAAAAATGGGGGGAAGCAAAGTGTTTGGCTAATGGAGTTTTTTTTTACCCCTGGTGTTACTGGGCTTTTGGAGGAGTGACTGAGGTTGCTGGTACAGCTTGGAGACTTTGGGGTGTCCACACTGAGGAAGGCAGGTCAGGCAGGTGAGCCCAGAGCTATGCTGGAGGGCAGCTGGGGCATAAGCTGGGAAGGCCACAGGATCTGGAAGAGGCTGGAGTCTGTGAAGGGAACATTAAGTATGAAGTGCTGGATTTTTACTTATAGTGTTCATTGCTCAATTTGCAATCCTTGCTTAGGGTGAAAGTAGCAGTGGAATTCAACATACTTAGACTCACTGGGTACATTTTTAGTCACATAAAATTGAAGATTTTTTTATCAAGTAGACCACAGTGGGCAGATAAGGGTTTCTATTCCCAAGAAGGATCTCAGGGGCATCACAGAAGAGCTTTGAGCACATACTGTGGGAACTTCTGCCATCACATGCAACCTCAGCACCAGCCATTCATCTTTGGATTTCTGCACCACCAGGCTGAAGGAATTATGTGAAAGACCAGGCTGGCATGTGAAGCCTTAACTCCTTCCCTGATCCCACAATAGAATAATTCAGGTTATTCAGTTTCATTGTGGAGCCCCAGAACTAGGAAGAACTGCAGCCTGGCTGTTCCCTTTCTTCAGTGCTGGGCTGTGTTTTGCAGGGACTGAGAAAAGTTCCCCTGAGCGCCTATCCCTTGCTTTACTTCTACTCTTCTTCACTTGTGGGTGATTCTAAGGTGGAGATTTACTTTCTTGCAGTTCAAGAAAAAAATCAAGATTAAAACACATGAGCTCTGTAGCCTTGTAATAATAATAACAAACTAATAAACCCTCCTCTCATAAGTTTGCTATTCCACATAGTCATTACCAAGCATTGCCTTGTGCAGGAAGCTGAGCAACACAGTCTCCAGAAGTGTTTCCATGAAGATTTTAATCTGTGTAATCTAAGGAGCTTTCTTACAATAAACCATTGAAATCAACTCATCTGGTCCCATTCTTGTGTTTAGAGTGATTCTTCCTTCACATATGCCTGGGGTGTTAGGCCAGACTCTCCAGATACCCTGTTTGTTGTTTTGTGTCATGAGTCCATCCTCAGCAGGACTGGTGCTCTTGAGACTTTCTACCTGGTGCTTCCACCCTCTCCAGGGACGACTCATGTTTTTCAATGCTATTGAGATACATCTTCCAGCTAAAACCCAGTCTGGACAGCTGGGATTCCTGTTTGGACTGGAGGCCTGACAGATGGGCCTTGCTTACCCTGTCAGGGTGGGATTTCACTGCCCTCAGCTCAGATAAAGTTTAAGACATTTGACCGTTTGCACTTTGCCCCTCCAGTGCAGAGCTGGAGTTACGGCTCTTGCTGGAGTCAGGCAGGCCACAGCAAAAGAAAAAGTATGCAAAATCTGAGTTAAACCTAGCAGGCATCCTAGCATGGTTTGATGGGCCAGATGATCAGGAATCCCTTCAGCTGTGTCTCCAGGACTCTGGTCTGACTCAGACAAATGAGTTTCTGGCCTGGGCATTTCAGAGTGCAGTTGTTTTGGGCAAGAACCTATGAACCTCTGACCCTAGTCAGAGACTTAATTTTCCATCTCCCCCACTCAGTGGTTGGCAGAAGCACCCTGCTGACCTGAAGGGAGATCGTGCAGTGCCAGCACAGTCTCTGCCTTGGATTCATGATCAGGGGGGCTCAGAAACTCTCCTAAGCTATGCTTAAGCTGTGAAGCTTAATGCCCTTGTGCCAGCTCTCTCCTCTTGCCAGGGGAGTTCAGCATTGGTGATACTTTGTGCAAGGAAAGCGCCTGGGACAGGGTTTGGGCAAGGAGGTTGATGTATCGCTGTGGGAAGGAGGAGCAGCCCAGGATGGACTGGAGGTGCCCACATTGCTCTGTTGTGCAGGAGATCGAGGGCTCCTGGCTGACAGTGTCTGCACACCCTTGTGAGGCAGGGACAAAAATCTGGGCTCAGCCATCAGGAAGGTGCAGTGGGTGGAAGAGAAAAGGCAGAGATCCTCCTCGCTTGGAATTCTCCCCCTTGGCAGCACAGAGAAGTAGGCATCAGGTTTAGCTGTGATGTAGCCGCAGGATATGTATAGAGCAAATCTCTGCCACCACAAGGACACAAAGTTCTGCAGTTCTCTGCTCCTACAGTTCTGAGTGTATATCAGCACTTTCAAAACTGCAAGCCAGAAAGTAAAAAAAGACTAAAGTTTTGAATGAAATAAAGCATTCCATTCAGATTCAGTCAATTTTGAAAGACTTTTTATTAAAAAAAAAAAAAAAAGAAAAAAAGTGAAGAACATTTCGTAACAGTCATTTTTCATTCAAAACCAGTGTTTGACTTTTGCAAGAACAGAATTAATTTCCCTTGACAGCAGCAGTTTGGCAGTTTGGAGACAAGTTTGTGAAACATATTGGTGTTGTTGAATCTTCTCTTTTTTGCTTTTAAACTCCTAAAGCTTTTAAAGTTAAAAATGTAAAAAAAAAAAAAAAAAGGTGAAAAAGTCCCTCTCTTTTCTTACTATGTCAAACAAACAGACTGTGTTTGCAGAGTGCATGCCAGATCAGAGTCTTGACAGTATATCAGCTACTTTGGTCAAGTGTGAAGTTCTAACTGTGAGAGCAATAAATTCACAAATGAAAACTATCCTTCCTGAGACTGAAAGAACTTTATTGCTGGAAAACAGAGTCACACACTGATTTTCTTTCATACCACCATGATAAAGTCCTCAAGACAATGAGGTATTTATTCCAGATTTCCTTGGTTTAAGAAAACTTTCAATACACAGACCTTGTACAGAGTGAAACACTGTTTATATTAGGCAGAGGCAATAATGGACTTAGATAAGGTACACTCCCCAAATAGGAATGATCTACAGCACTCAGAGCCCCTGAAAGGGAACAGGGCTTGAATCACTGAACCCTGATATTAAGTGCAATAGCCTGGCTGTGGAAACATCAGGCCAGTCATCAAGTAGCACGTTGCAGGTTTGAGGTAATGCTCCATGTCCCCATTGTCCCAACATGCTTGTGCTGCACCTCACTGGCTCGGAGCTTTTGTTTCGCACAGGAAGATGACTGCATGGCTGTCCTTGCTCTGTGGCTCCTGGAGTTTAAAAAAAGCCTTCCCTTCGTGAATCACAATATGCGCTCACCAGCCAATTATATTTGGCTTCAAAACTGTTTACTCCATAGCTGATATATTCTTACCCCTGGCTCTACCTCCACCCTCCTTTTTGTTCTTTTTAAGGAATAGCCAGGGGAAACCAGGACAGCATTTCCAAAATTTGGCTGTATAAAATAAACAGATTTTTTTTCTGGCAGGTCCTGATTTGTGCTGGGTTGGCCATTAGCACCAAACTCCAATGCTGCTCAGATACAGCCAGCATGGTGCCAAGTGCAATGAGAGCTTGCTCTCAGAGCAGATCTCTGTGTGCAGTTGTAACATTGCTAGTAGCATTTTGAGAGGAAGACAGTGCAGGACAAATGAAGGTGCAGTGAGTTTCAGCAGTTAAAACAAGAAGTTTATGTCTGGAGCAGCACAGATTGGTCTCTTAGTCATAAAACTGAGAAGTAAAAGAGAAAACATCGGAGGGTGAAACAGAGTGTTTCTGCAGTGACTGTGCAACACATCATACTTTTTCAATTATAAAAATACCATGGCACGAAATTCATAAGGGCATTTAAAAAATGAAAAGCCATTTTGAACCAAAAGTCCCAAATGGCTTGTTTAGAAAGGAATTAATTGGAGTTTCTTTTTTTCTAAAAGCCTTTTGTAGTACTCTTTCCTAAATGACCATGGCAATAGAATCAGCATGAGTTTGCAAAGCAGTTTGTGGACTCCAACCCTACATTTTTCTGTAAAAGAGTTTTAAACCTATTTTATGGAATTCTGCATATGAGCTCTGCCTCACACAGGGAATGACTGAAATTTCAGCACAGTCTACTCTTGAAATGCTTCCAGACTGACAGTCTTGCTCTGCCAGTTTAAGTCACCTTCTTTACCCTTTCTCTGGAAAATGCTGGTGCTGTCTCCTGGAAGCAGTGATAGGTCTCGCTGTGTCTCAGGAATGAGACTGTTGCTCCCCCCCCAACTCCCTTGCCATCCACTGCCCCCTGTCTGCCTCATGGCTGATCGTGTTTCGTTGGTACCTAGGGAAATCTCTAAATGCTGACTTCTCCTGGTTTGTTAGCAACAGGATGTACCTGGCCAGCCCTGCCCTGCATTTGCAAAGGGTCCTGCAAGGACGTGTCTCTGTGCATGGTCTGTCTGGCTGGAGGATGCTGGAGGGAGCAAAGGGTGCTTTAAGGCCACCAACACCTAGGGTGTGGGATTCAGCCTGCACAGCTCTGCAGCAATGACAGCTGGCCCAGAGAGACCAAAGGACCACTCCTGTGTATGATTCCAACTCTGCAGGAGCAGCACCTCAGCTAATGGGTCTGCTGTATGGCTTTGCAGTGGAAAATGTTTCAGAAAATAGGAATATATGATCAAAACAGAAGAAAAAAGCAAGGAGGAAAGAAGAGGGAGAAGGGCAGGCTGGAGTTCAAGGAGGGTCTTGTTCCCACTTCAAGGAGAATACAATTTCAAATGGGAAGCTCCTTCTGTGCTGGACCAGGTTTCTTCCTCGGAGACCAAAGCAGAAGTACTCCCCTTCCGCAAAGGCATTCCTTCTTCACAGGAGCTTTGCCTGAAGAGGAGCAGGCTGCCGGGCCAGGCTTGTCCAGCTGTGGACCCTGTGGGTACCACTGCACCTCGTGTGCTTGGACATCACTGCCAGGGCTCCAAGGCAATCGTGGGATCACCCTCACTGCCCTTCTGCCCAGTTTTCTGCTGTAAGAAATGGGATGTTTGCAGGGCCTGAAGGTCATCCCTTTCACATGGGGGAGCAGTAGCTTGGATTTTACAGCCATTTCCTCAGTGGGGCCCTGCAAGATATCACTTAGTAATAAAGAGATAGATCCTTTACAGCCCTGAATGAGAGTTAGGGATAGGTTAGGTTTTGCCTGTGCCTTTCTGCAGATTCTGCAGAGGCTGTGCTCATTCTGAGCTTAGTATTAACGCTGCTGAAATCACGGCAGTGTCTCCTCTTGTATTTTAATAGCGTCCAGATCTTGGTTTCCTGTGGTGTATGGAGCACGTCTGTTTCAAGGCTGGTTTATTCTTTGTTTTTGCAAGCTAGGATGTCAATTGATCATTAGTTAAATGTGCCTGGAGGGACAGGAGTGTTGGAACACCGAGTTTCTGGGTGGTAAATTCTTTACTTGGCTCTGGCTCTCCAGCTCCTCAGGTGGACGGTCTGGACGAAGCAGGGAAAGGAGATGGCATCACACTTGCTATAATTATTTTCCAGTGACAGAAATTTTTGGCCTTCCCTTAAGAAAATGAGGGGGAAGGGGGATTCATTATTATTTTTCATAGATACTTCAGCCATTTTTTCCGCTTTTCCAGAGATAATTTTAAATTGTCCCACAAATCTATCAGGCTGCGTCCCAGCTGGTTCTCTTTCTGATGTCACCCAGAGTCACACTTGTGCCCCAGGGACCTTTCTGTTGGCCGTCTCCTCTGTGACCTCCCACCAGGGCAGCGCCTGCCATGCTGCCCCACAGCTGCCTCCCTCCTGGAGTGACACAAAGATGTTCAACTCTATCTCCCAGGAGGCACTGGAAAAAGAGACCACATGCAAATGATCTTTTCTTCTGGAAGAGAAATAAAAAGAAGTGAAAACTTTCCATTCCATTTTGGTTATTTATTCACTTTGGAATGATAGCCAAACTTTTCCAAAGAAAGTAAATAGTTTTCATGAAAACTGTCTATTAATTGCAAACAATGTTTTCAGTAAAACCTCAGTATCAACAGTTTTGTGTCTGTCCTACTTTAGGCCTTTCAAAGGAGGAGAACTTTAAAGACCATATACTGTTTTCTGGTGGGAAAATCTGTGAAAAATGGAGAAATTGTCAAATTTCAGTGATTATCTGCACTTACCACCACCCTGGGAAATAGCACTGGACCCAAAGTGAATTGAATGGTTTTATGTTTGTGGGCCGAGCAGACCAGTTTGCTATCTATCTAAAAAGATTCTCTCAGCCTCCCAGTAATCTGTTAATTAACCACTGATAAATGTTCAGCTTAATCCTGGTTGGGGGAGTGGGGGGTTTAATCCCACTGCCATCTGGCACAGCCCTCAGGGGCTGCACAGCTGTACAGCTGCTCCGGCATTGCATGTGCTGGCCCCATACACCCGTGGGTGTTTGTTTTTATGGGAGCAGGGAGGACACAGCTTTACAGTAAATCTAACCCTTACTGCTCTAAAAACTGCCTGTTTTTAGCAGTGAGTGTCCGGATGAGAGGTGTATTTGCCCAATTCGAGGAATGTCTATTTTTTCTTAGTGACAAGCATCTAAATCACTCTGGAATGCATCAGACATCCCAACGCTGGTGTCGCCAGCTCCCAGGGCTTGGCTCCACCTGGCCGCCCAAAGCCTGAGCTTGGGATCTCCCTCTGCAAATCCAGACAATACCCAGCCTTGATGGTCTGAGTGGTGCCAGACCTGGAGCCTCTGCTTACTTCCCACTGGGAGCTCTCCCAATAAAACCCTTACTCACTCGGGAGTTTAAAACCGCTTGTCAAATTACCTTTGTCTGCTGCTGAGACCGGGGTTCCTGCATTTGTGCTGACCTTGTTCCTGTCTCCTGCCTGTCCCTTAGCTGCCTGTCTCTGCCGGTTTCCTTCTCTTCCGGAGGGCCAGGCACAAGAGCGTGCACGCCGTGGCTCCCTCGTTTTCTTGTGCCCTCCCAAACTGGAGATGTGCCGAGGGGCTACTCCGTACCACCGCCCTGCATGGGTCCTGCCAGGCTTGGTGTGGCAGTATCCCCCAGGACGCCTGCTGGTTTGTATGTAGGGGACAGAAGAATAGATGGTGCAAGCCCAGCTAAACAATAGTCTTTGTCCTGTGCCTGCTCTCCCCTGAGAGCTGCTCTCTCAATGGAGCAAGTCTGGTCCTGTCCAATTTCATTTAGGATTTGGCAGGCTTGGGTCCCCTCCAGGTACAGTGTGACACACTTGTTGCCCCTTTTCCTTGGTTGAAGGGGTTTTAAGGGATGATAGCTCTTTTGCTTGTGCTCCCTCCCCTCACGGGCAGCACCATCCTCATGTGCACAAGCCAAGATGAAAGCTGCTGTGATGAAAAGCTGGCAGCTGTGGGGATTTGTATGCAGAGGAGCTGCATGTGCATCTTGGTAGGGGCTTTTGGGCTGCACATGCTGGTCTTGAAGCATTGGCTTTGCCTGTTGTTGACTTCAGAAAAGCTGCTTTTCAGCAATGCCTGTAGCCACTGAAGGTTTCCATCTGGGTGTATTCCCTTCTCTTCTCCCCTTTCCCTTTTCCCCTTCCACTTCTCCCCTTTCCCTTTTCCCCTTCCACATCTCTCCATTTTAATTCTATGGAGAAAGAGGCTTAAAATCTCTGGAAAGCAAGTCTTCAAAGCTCCCTCCTCTGGGTGAATCACAGATACGTGACCTTTGCTGATGCCCTGTTTCGGCAGCTCCTGCTCTGCAAAGGCTGCGGCACAGCTTGCAGAGTGAGGCAGGCAGCCTGCCCAGCCAGCACCCGGTGCTCTGCCAGCAAGTTCAGTCAGCAGCAGAGTCATGATTTTAGGGTAGCATCTACAAGTGGGATCCCCCGAGAAGCTTTAAAGGCATCGTTTCAGTCTTGGCTTTGTGATCTGGGACAAATTTCAGCCTCAGCTGTCAGCAATGCTCTACTTCACCAAATGCTGATACCCTTTGGCTGGAATATTTTCAGGGCTGCTTGGTATTGAACACATTGCATTTCACTTTATCAAGTGAACTAATGCTGCTATGGTCTCTACCCCATAATGAGTTTTGTTCTGCTTTTTTCTTCCTGTAACTGTTGTAGGTATATATATCTAAAGTGTGTATATGTGCAATTGGATCTGTATCGGGCAGCTGGGGAAAAAAGAGGGTTTTACAGTCAGGAAAGCTGGCCAAGCAAAGTACCTGAAGATTGCATGGGAGTTATGGAAAGTCAATTTTCAATTCAAAATTATCTGCCTTTTTTCTTTTTTTTTTTAAAGGAAAACCGTGATATAACAGACATATACCAGTGATTTATTTGTCCAGTCAAAAATGCTTTGATTTTGGAAAGAAAACACAGAATGTGCAGTGAAACTCATAGCAGTCACACAATTAGCAGCGATCCACAGGATGAAGCATGCCTGTGCGAAGCATTCATTAAGTCTGCTGTAATCATGATCTGATTGGAAGTGGGTCAGGCAAACAAAAAGGGCTAATTTTGGGTAAAGAAATAATTTTCTGTGAGTAATTAAGATATGTATTCATGGATAAAGCATTTTGCAAATGTTAGCTGCTATGTAAACATACTCATAATTGTTATTAATGGAGTAAGGAAATATTTTGACAGACAGCAGTCAAGATGAACTTTTCAAGCCACAAAAAATATGAACATGGAGGGACCATCTATACATACATACATACATACAGAGAAGGTAGATGGTGTTTTAGCCACCTGAAGTGATATCAATAAGGCTGCAGTTTTCTTCTTTGTCCTACATACCTTTGTGATCCCAGCGGGACCACAGCAGGCAAAATCTGCTCTGCCCAGTCTCCCTGACTGCAGCCTGGAGGCTGACTGCTGGGTTGTCATCCTCTGCCTGCTCCTGCAGGAAAGGGAGTGGGGTTTTGCTTTTGCCAGCACTGACATTTTGAGTAAAGCACTGCTTTCTCACGAGGTGTACTATTTTTGCACAGAAAATGCCCTCAAAATGCCCCAAAGATTTCCACTTCAGATCCAATAGGAGTTTCTTTTTCCTTTCCTTTTCTTTTCCTTGGATCATGAGAGACTGGGGACGATCCAGTAACTTTCTTTTCTCTTCCACAGGCTCTTGAGTTGCTTTTTAATTTTATTAGTGCAAAATCAGGTTTTCCTCTGCAAGAAGGAATCTTTTTCCTAACACCATGAGTCTAACTCCTGTTCACAGAGAGACGACTCTTGGAAAATGTGCTGATAAAAAAGAGAATGAAGGAGGGAAACTACAAAGAAAACTCTGTCCAACTCTATCTTACTAAAACCAGAGACCTTGCATCCAGGTCTCTTGCTAAAATGGGTATGAGAGCTCTAATACCCGTTTCATCGGGATGGGCCCATGGTTTTCTTCTTGGGCTGATTTCCCTCTGCTGGCAGCGCAGAGGAGAGCAGTTCATGGCCTTGGGCATGTCTGCAGCTCTCCCCACCAGCTGCATTGGGGTGCACAGCAACTGGTCCCACTGATACCAGTACTGGTAACAGGAAGCAGAGACAGAGGGCACTGCCCCTCCTCATCACACAGAGGGAACACAGAGTGTCTCACACCCAGAGTTCACATGGACAGAAACTTTTTTGTGCAGAAACACCTCTGAGATGTTTTGGGGACTCAAACTGTACAGCATTAAAAAGATTTCCAGCCATATTTGCATTTTCAGAAACTGATATATGAGTTTGAAATACTACCTTTCATAAGTACAGTTCTAAAATATCCCATGGTTTCAAATGAGGATGAATTTTCCTTATGATTTGATTTGAAAAATATTTTAAGTCTTGAAGTTGGGGCAAGGAGAGGAATTTTTCTTTTTCCTTTTTTTTTTCCTCCTTGTCCTTGTCTTTGTCCTTCTCCTTCTCCTTCTCCTTCTCCTTCTCCTTCTCCTTCTCCTTCTCCTTCTCCTTCTCCTTCTCCTTCTCCTTCTCCTTCTCCTTCTCCTTCTCCTTCTCCTTCTCCTTCTCCTCCTTCTCTTTCTTTTCTTTTTCCCTCTTCCATTTTTTCCATTTTTTTATTTTTAATTTTTTCCTTTTTCCTCTTTCCTTTTTCTTTCTCCTTTTTCTTTCTTTTTACAGAAACAATTCACTGAACATGCCCTATTCACTGAAGATTCCTAAAATGCTTCCCTGACCTAAAATTTCCAGCTCTGCTGGAACAAGGAACCCATTGCTGGAGATGGGCTGCATGCTGCAAGGTGGTGTGAGAAAGGTGGGCACAGGAGTGACGGCAAATTTATGAGGTCCCACCTTATAAATTTATGTGGAAGGCAATAAAAACAGTTTTAAGGGTGTAGCTGCATGTCTATACTCCAATCTGTGATGGAGCCACAAAAGCCCTATTTCCTCTGTTAGCACAAGAGTCCTCTGCATCACAGAGCTGATGGAAAAGCGCTGAGGTCAAAATCACTTTAGAGGGATTTTAAATGGCCATATAAGCCAACCTTGGATTGTGAGACTCCTTCTAGGGCGCCAAGAGAATGAGCCGTCTTATCTTCCCACTGTAGTGATCTCCTGAAAAAGTCCAGCTGCTGTAAATAAAAAGCCACAAAATTCTTATATATCTAAAATGAGAAATTCCCCAGAACTTGATAAAACAGGGTGGCCAGTAGGACTCTGGCTCAGACGGGGAATTCTTCATCATTCTGCTTCAGTAGATGATAGAGTCTTTTGAAATAACAGTAGCAATGCTTTTGGGGTTGGACAGAGCTCACCCAGATTCAGCCACCTAAGTGGTAGTCCCCTGCTTTATCTCAACACCTTGCTGCTCTTGATACAATGTGCCCAGCATGCCACTGGAGTTGGGATGGAAAGTCCCATGGAGGTGCCTGTTGTCTTCTGATGTTAGATGGCCAAGACCAAGTGCTGAACTTTCACTCTGGTGGAGTGAAAGCATCTTGGGGTGACTCAGCTGCCTGATGAGGGTTGGTCCAATCAAATCACCAGCCATAACCTTGATGAAGTTCAAGGTATCCCATATGAATGTTTATTTAGGAACAAATTGAAAATGTAGTTTGATCTACAGGCTGCATTTCTTGATTGGGCTTTGGAAGACCTGTGTTCCCCTCTAGTGGTCTCATAGGTCAGCAGGTGACTTTGTCCAAGTCACTTTGGCTGTGATGCTACCCCACCCTCTGTAAAGTCAAAAATCCTACTGGCCCCTGAGCTTCAAGCAGCAGCCTGTGTTTGGTAGGTGAGAAGCACCACCTAAGAACTAAGGGTTGATTACAAAGAACATATCCACCTCCAGGCTGAGTCCCTGAGCCAAGAACTGCTTGCCCTTCCAGAAAGTGAGTAAAAACTGTAGCACAGGCAGGAATTAAGTACAAGCTCTCTGTGAAGATCAGCCACATTTTTCCATCTAGTTTTTCACTTTCAGAGAGGAACTGTGGACTTTATTCAGACCCCTACCCCATGCAGGTGATGGTCCACTGGTGCAGCCCCTTTCCTGCGCTTGCCAGGCAGGGGAACCCTAAGCTGAAGCAGCTGTTGGCTTTGCAGAATTTACCCTGTGAACTGGAGCTTGGGGACCGCTTGGAGCTTGCTCACATCCTGCCAGGCAGGATTCGCTCTGCAGACTGCCCAATTTTTAATATTGGGTCAGGGATTTAACTCAGATCAGAGCAAATCTGGGCCTGGAACTATCCCTCCCATAAACCCTCTAGGGTCTTAGCTCTGTCATGGCTTCGCAGTGAGGCTGCCCTTGTCTGTCACAGGTCAAAACTGCAACAGCTTGCAACACTTCGCAACACCTCTCTTATCACACCAGTGTGGAGTTTTGCTGGACAGTTCACCTGGCTCACTTGCCTTGGCTCCAACCTGCCTGAGAGCACAGAGTGCCACATGGGAGGGTGGTTCCTATTAACTAGCTTTAATAGCTGCTGCTATAAAGGCAGGCTGACAGCTGCCAGAGAAGCCTCTTCTTTTGCCCCTCTCCCCTCCACCGTGGGCTAGCTGCTTGCTGCAAGGACCCAGATTGTTCTATTAAAAGTGTTTTCCCGGATGGAGAGAAGTTCTCATGCACTCTGCCCTGGCCACTCCTGACCCACACTAGCTCCAATGTGAGCAGCCTTTTATTCAGCACAGCTTGGTGATTGGAAGCAGAACTGAGAAGGAGACTCACTGGTGCTCACCTCAAAGTGAATGAGGGTCCTGAGAGCATCTGGGGCAGGCAGGGGTGGTCCTGGGGCTGCATGGGGAGAGCTGTTGTCCCAGCTCCTCAGGGCACGAAAACCCTTTGGATGACTTTCAGGGAACATCTCTGGCCTAATGCACAGGTTGCAGCCTCAGAAACCCTTTCTAGATTCCTGCTAACTCTTAGAAGCAGCGGTGGTGTTAGCAGGTGAATGGAAGCTGGCCTTTTCCAGGGTCTTAGCAACCTGAAGGGTTGATTTATCTCTGTGGGTTTTGCAGCTGCCTTGGTGTCGCCTGGGTGAGAACATGGTCTGCTGTGGGCTGCACAAGTGCTGCCTCTCTCCTCTCCCACCCTTCAGCCCTGCAGCAAGCCCATCCCTGTGTACTGACACCCAGAGCAGCACAGGGATGTGTCAATGCAGTCGCAGAGTTGGTGCCTGAGCTGCTTCCCCAGGTCTTGTGAAGGGCAGTGGCCCCAAAGAGAAGCATCAGGCTGGTATGCTCCCCACTTCCACAGAGCTCACACATTACAAGGTGCTTTCTGAAAACAATTTTGTCATGGGAAGCGCACTGGGACTTTTTGAAACAAGACTTCAGAAGAAAACGTCTGGTTATACTGTTTTAAACAGAAGGATTTAGGAGTAACTATAGCTCTAAGATTCAGTTAAAAACTTTCAAATGCTAACAAGAAATGAAGAAATCTCACATCCAAAACTGGCAAAATAGTGTGTCCAAGTGTCAAAACAAATCTGAAATGTGTAAATTATTTATGAGACAATGATGGACAGGCCACATTGCAAGATCAACCAGGTACAAGCTAACACTATCCCAGGATGGAAGACAGAACTGCAGGGACTAGTATCACCCTTGCTGAGCTCCCACATGCTTGCTTAGGTGAGATGCCAGTGCCTTTACTGCACTCCCTCCAGGTCCCATCACCACAGCTGAACTCAGGAGGTGACACTCAAGTGTATAAGGTAAGTCCCCAGTAAGGCTTTTGTAGGGAACCAGTGGGGCATAATCTTAGCAGGAGAAATGCAGGCATAAAAGAGGAATGCTCCAGCCAGCGTGTCAGCTGGCCTGTGATTCTTCCAGGGGGAGGCAGAAGGCGGTGGTTGGAGTGCAAGGCGAGGTGCCAGGAGCCTGTGAGGTCTCATAACAGAGGGAAATGAAATTATTTCCTCTGTGCCACAGACAGTGGCTGTGACAGTGAGCAATCAATTAATTTCCCTGCATCTTTTCATAGTGAGGCAGAAAAATTCGCTTCTTTCTGAAGCCAAAATATTTTGATAGTAAAATGTCTAGCATTCTCACATAATTTTGACAGGATCTGGATTCTGGGAGTTATTTTCCAGAGTGTCTTACAAAAGGCAGACTCAGTTTCTTCCCAGGGAAAGCTCTTATCAGGGAAACACCCCTCCAATGAATTTCCTGTGCAGGGACATATCCTGAGAAGTGGATTTAACTTTCCCGTTGTTTGTGACATCTAATTTCAAAAGAGAAGAAGAATTTTCCATCTGCCAGCATTTAAATGTTCCTTCACATGAACAAAGCCCACTGGCCCCTTTTCAAAACTGCCCTCTGATTCAGACACGTGGTGAGGGTACCATATGGAAGGGGTTTGTCTGTGAACTCCTCAAAAGTGCCTTGCAATGATCCTCACTTGGAAGGGAAGCCAGGCAGCGTATTTAGCCCCAGTTTAAACTTGGACAGTGGTGCACCAGGTGATTAAGGGACTTGACCGAGGTCATGTGGTGAGTCTGTGGCAGAGCAGAGGTTGTCATTCACGATTCAGATCACTGCCCTAATTTCTGGTCATCTTTCCTTCTTCATAACTTCAGTCATTACTGCCTTTTCTTCCCATGTAATAACGTCTGGATTAACTTGTCAGATAAATGTCCACTCAAGTAACAGTTAATTTCGGGTGAGAAGTCCCGGATGTGACACTTAGACCATAAAGAGTTTATGGGTAAAATTCCTGGGAAATTCTGTGCTCTCTTCACTCCTACAAGAGTACTCAGAACCCGCTTTCGTCTAAAGGATGGCAACATCTATCCCTGTGTGAGATGAAACCACCCCTCAAGTACTTAGTGAGCTGGAGGTACCATGGCAGCTGTGGCTTAGGTCACTCCCACAGCCCAGGTTTAGGGTTAGTAACAAGCTGTGAGCTGGTGCTTTTATGTCATTTGCCAGACATTATCCTTAACAGTCCACACCTTACCCATAATAACTGCACCTCTCATGCCCCTACGAATTACCAGTGTTTGTCTGAGGTTAAAAATGTGAATCCCAGGACATTTATATAAAGACTTTGTAAGCATCCCTTGAATGAAAAATGGTACACCGTGTACCATTAGTTTTATTTGTCATATCAAGTGAACATTTGACAGCCCAAGAAAATTCCTGCCTGTTAGCTAGGAGCATGGTTACTCCTGCAGCATTTTATAAAATTCTTTTGGCAACAGTACGAAACACAGAAAACTTATTGAGGCACATTCCCTGCAGCTGTTGTAATCTTTGCAAACTGATTTCTTATTTCACCAGGGGGAATAAAAATAATGATATTCACAATAATAACAATGATGACGATGATGACATAGTTATTGCATTTTCATCAGATGATCTCTAAGCACTTTATAAACTATAGCTAAGCTTCAAAATAAATAATCCTGCAGGACAGGACATATAAGTATTATACTGTATTTTGCATGCTCCAATTAGGCTACAGAAAAGACAGAATAAATCCTAACTTATGGACTACCTTAACTTTAAAATATCTTTTAATCATACTGTTTAAAATGCAAATATTTCCCCCCCCCGCAACTTTTCAGAATCAGATTTTCCATCATGAATATTTTGAAAAAGTTGAAAAATGAGTCAGAAAGCATGAGAATCTGTGGAAAATCCCCTCAAACCTTTTAATGCTGTTTTCAACCTATCTATTTCAAGGTGTGAAAAGTGGGAAATTTCTTATTTTTAAAACACTACTACAGTGTTGAACCCAATTGTGGGCAGCTCTTTTTATCCAGAAAATACTTTTATTTAGAGCTATTGAAAAATTTATATTTTCACAGAAACCTGGAGAAGTTTCCTGCTTACCCCCTTCAGACAGAATTATCTGCTAAAAAAAGACTTTCATAATTTATTCCTCTCCCCCCAAATTGCTGGATTTTTTTTAACTATTTCTATTTAAATTATTAGATAATGTAATAATTCTCATCTTGTAATGCATTTGTGCAGTTTGTTTTTCCTCTACTGTTCCTTTAAGCCCATGCAATGATGTACAAATGCAATTATGGACTATACTAGCAAAAAACTGTCTGGATGACCAGGCCCAAAGAGTTGTGGTGAATGGAGTTCATTTGGCAGCCGGTCACAAGTGGTGTCCCCCAGGGCTCGGTTTTGGGGCCACTCCTGTTTAACATCTTTATTGATGATCTGGACGAGGGGATCGAGTGCACCCTCAGTCAGTTTGCAGGTGACACCGAGTTGGGTGGGAGTGTTGATCTGCTCGAGGGTAGGGAGGCTCTGCAGAGAGACCTGGGCAGGCTGGAGCCATGGGCTGAGCCCAACTGGAGGAGTTTCAATAAGGCCAAATGCCGGGGGCTGCCCTTGGGCCACAACAACCCCCAGCAGCGCTACAGGCTTGGGGAGGAGTGGCTGGAGAGCTGCCAGTCAGAGAGGGACCTGAGGGGGTTGATTGACAGCCGGCTGAACAGGAGCCAGCAGTGTGCCCAGGGGGCCAAGAAGGCCAATGGCATCCTGGCTTGTGTCAGCAATAGCGTGGCCAGCAGGGAGAGGGAAGGGATCTGACCCCTGTACTCGGCACTGGTGAGGCCGCACCTCGATTCCTGTGTTCAGTTTTGGGCCCCTCACTACAAAAAGGACATTGAATGACTCGAGCGTGTCCAGAGAAGGGCAACGGAGCTGGTGCAGGGTCTGGAGCACAGGTCGTATGGGGAGTGGCTGAGGGAACTGGGGGTGTTTAGTCTGGAGAAGAGGAGGCTGAGGGGAGACCTCATCACCCTCTACAGCTGCCTGAAAGGAGGTTGCAGAGAGCTGGGGATGAGCCTCTTTAACCAAGTAACAAGCGATAGGACAAGAGAGAATGACCTCAAGTTGGGCCAGGGAAGGTTTAGACTAGATATTAGGAAGCATTTCTTTACAGAACGGGTTGTTGGGCATCGGAATGGGCTGCCCAGGGAGGTGGTGGATTCCCCATCCCTGGAGGGGTTTAAGAGTTGGGTCAACATAGCTCTGAGGGATCTGGTGTAGTTGGGAACTGTCAGTGTTAGGTTAACGGTTGGACTGGATGATCTTCAAGGTCTTTTACAACCTAGATGATTCTGTGATTCTGTGAGTTGAAGACATGCTATTCAAATTGAATACTCATGAATATAGCTTGCAGTATATGCAAAACCACTTCTAGAATCCAGATTATTAGTTTCCTCTGTTGAATCATGTAGGTATCCATATATTATGAAAAATCCCTCAAACCCTTCAAAACAAGAAAAAGTGTTTGCAAAAAAGGAGACACCCCACCGCCCCCAACCATTCTAATAAAAATTAGAAATTGCTATAAAGCCGTAGACAGTAAGTGAGCCTGGCCAGTTGAAACTAATAATTACATATTTCCCTTTAAATGACTTGCCCAAGGTCACACTGCAAATCAATGGCAGATTCAATAATTTAACCCAAGAGTCCTGAAACCCAATATCCTGCTCTCACCGCTAGAAAACCACTGCACAACTGGCTTTCAATCTGGGAATGATACATGACGTAAATAGAGAAACTATAGATGTTTCAGGTTTTTTCCCTGTGTACTGATGATTTATATAGAATTTCTGTATTCCTTGGTCTAGAATAGTAAATACTTAGACACATTTCCTGTAAAAATGTCTTGAAATGTTGTCAGAAACTGCTGGGTCTGTCAGCTAAAAACAACATCTGGGTCTGCTGTGAGAACTACTAATGTGTATGCCTCCTTTTCTTGCTTGAAGAGTAATTTGTATGACCATGCTGATAAATACCCACGTAATAGTAGAAACTGGAATATTGTTAGGTTTCTCCACTGACAAAATTTCTCAAATATTTTTTTTCAATCTGCTGTCAGTATCTCAACATTTAGGTAAATCTACATCAGACTACGTGTAGATTTTTTTTTTTAATTATTTAAAATATTTTGATATTTTAAAATTCATTTTTTCCCCTGATCCTTTATTTTCTCACCATTAATTGTAATAGAATGAATAAGTCTGAGGGGCTCTAATTTTCTTTTCCCCACTCCACTTCTTATGTTCCAAAGTAGAAACCTGTCCAAAGGAAAAGTGTTTAAAAAAAACCCCCAAACAACCCAAACCCTAAAATTGAGTTTCTTTGTAATGTTTTAAAGGAAAATGTGAATGAAAAAATGAAGCACCAAACTCTGGATTTCTCACTGTGTTTTAAAAGCAAAAGGAAAATTTCTGAGTGAAAAAATAATTTTTTTGTGTAGAATGGAAAAATGCTATGTCCATTCCCTTGGGACCCCTTGAAGCCTCAAGGGAGAGAAGGAGCCCCTGCAGTGGTTTCAGTTGTGCAGAGCTGTACGTGGTCCATCCTGACAATATGATTCCTCCCACTGAGCCAGGGGACTGCCACCTCCTTCCACACCACTGAGATTGGTTAGAGACATGGTGCTGAATTTGCTGCATGTTCTGCAAGCTCCAAAACCCAGACGACAGGCTTATCCTTAGGTCATTCCTCTGGGTGTGTGCTGCAAGGTCATCATCAATTTTCCTGCCATCTCTGCTTCGGCAAAAGTGTCCTACAGCAGGTGTTCCTTGAATCCACCCACTCAGAGCCCACCAGCTAATTTTTCACTCCTGTCCTCAAGCAGCAAAAGCTTTTCCCTGTCCTTCAGAGAGTATATGTGCAGGGAATTATAATTAGAATAGATTTTATCATCAGACAGGAAAAGGCTCCACTCAGTTTTCCTAACACTGGGTCCCCAACAACCCTGGTCAGTAACAAGGTTATGAGGACTCTGATGAGACCAGTTAGGAAATGGTAGCCTGGTGTTGGACTTGCATGTTGGATGACTGTTGAGTCCCTTTCCTGATCCTTGTCCCCAGGGTGGCCAAGCTCAGAGAGTGGCTCCATCTGCAGATAAGGAAGAGCTTTCTGTCACTTTGGTGACAACCCCAAACTTAACACCTGTGAGGTACCAGTGAGTTGGATCAGTGTTATCACTCTCACAACCAAAGGGAGAATCCACCTCCTCTGTCTTTAAGGATACTCTCCCTTTACAACCTTAAGAGAGTCTCAGAGGAAGGGGTTATGGGGCCTCCTGAGACTCTGGTGCAGTAAATCACCAAGGACAGATGGAGAAAACCTGAAGGGAGTAGTTGGTGGGGTACCAGCTACACTGACAAATCAGCATCATGGGTGCTTCTGAGGGGTAGGAACCTGGGCTCTGCAGTTTAGCTTGCTGAACTGGCAGTGAAAGCAGAGTCTAACTACACGTAGAAACTGGATAGTGTGGGTAATGGTAATTGGGGAAGATGAGGACATCCTGTGCCTTGAAGGGGAGTGTCTTGCTGGCATCTCCAAGTGATGGGAGAAAGGCTCATGATTTGAAAGTATGCAACAAGGAGCTGTGACTGACCATGCCACTCCAAAAAGATTACTTATTATGCATACTGTCCTTGAGACATCTTGTGCTGGCCTGATTTTAAGTAGGCAGTAAACACACAGGCCACTTTACAATGTATGGGTGCAAGAAGTCCTATAACTGAGAACCTCAAATCACCTGTTGTTTCTTAAACTCTTGGTTATGCTGAAAACTGTCTCACTGGAGCTATAAATGGGTACCATAGCCCAGAGGCAGAATCTGGAGCAGGTACAGGACAGTAGAAGAGCCACAACTAGCTTATGCAGATCCTATTAAGCAGACATTGTTTGCAAGTGTTGGGATCTTCATACATTTCATGGAAAGTTCCCATTACTTGTTCTATATGAGCACACATGACCAATTTCTTCAAGTGAAGTTCACCCACACCAAGCAGGGATGGGTGAACTCGCTTGGCTGCTATATCATGGGTCAGCAGTAAGCCATCAGAGGAAGAAATCTCGGGGCCATTTATTGTTACAGATGGCCTTCAGTGCTTGCCAGTGCCAGATATACTGGAGGACTGTGAAGCAATCCATGGTGGACTTGGTGAACACAGCACTTTCTTTTGCCTCCTGTGACTAGATGCATGTTATGAAGGACAGAGTTGATTGCTCCTGTTGTCTTCCAACACTCATTACATTAGAAATGGCATTAGTCATTCTTTGCTCCTTTTAGTGCCTTCCCACTTTTTCAGTAAGAACAGCCATCCCAGTGCACCACATGCTATCTTCCGCAGAGCATTGATGGGTTATGACAGGGCCATTTGAGTCTTCAGACAGTAGAAAGTAGTGCAGAGCAGCCAGGATCTAGGCACAGCTCTCTGTCAATGCATGCATTTTGTATGTTTTCAGAGTAGCAGGAGAGTCTGGGAAGCAGAGCAGGATTTTGATCCCTCATCTAACACTTGTGTGTATGCAGATTTGCTATCATAACTAGCATGATAAGGACTGTTCTTTCGCAGACTAGCTGTAGGAGTTAAAATAGACACTTACTGTTATCCCAGTCTCATAGAACTCATAAGGCCAAACCTTACTTTTGGATATGTGTGTAAGTTTCCCACTGATGGTAGCATGGCTGCAGAGGTCCTAAAGTAAACTATGAGAAAAAGATGAAGAACTACCCAAATCACAGCATTCAGAACCAGGACCTTGCTCCCCCTTTAATATGCTTTTTCACACACACAAAAAAAAGGACTGCATATCAATGAAATGATACCAGTGATACTCCTGTCTGGGAGTGGAAGATCAGATTCCTGGGTCAAACTTCATGGCTTCACAGTTTGGGGGTACTTTGATCTGGACTGTCTGAAGATCCCAGAGTAAGATGCTGTGATCTAGCATTTAGTCTTTGCCCCAGGGGTATCTGGAGCCAAAATCCTCTTCAGGCTCATTTCTTGTTTGAAATAAAATTAGATACATTTATTCCATAAACTACAATGGCAAACTCTGAAATTTAAACAGACCTAGAGCCCCTGTATGTGTTCTGTAACGTTACACATTATGAGAAGCAACACCATGTGCAGCTCTCCTTCCACCACAGTTTGTCCAGCTCATGTCAGGTGTGCAGAACAGCTCACCTCAGGAATGCACTAGTTAAACTTCATCAGAAATATAGCACCAAGGACTAATATCTTAGTTGGGGGCCTTCTGTGATATGGGTAGAAGACATCACCTGATAAGAGACCTCTTTGCAACCCAATCCTGTATTTCTCTTTATCATGCACCTAGGTGATGCTTGGAGAACATGGACGTGTTAGCAGGAAATTTACTTGTGCCTTGCCAGGTCCATCTGCAGGCTTCTCTTTTTCACTGTGTAACATCAGAACCACCTGCTCCTCCCTGGGAAAAAGCCAGTGTAGAGTAAATAGCCAGCAAAGCTATCTGTGATCCATCCATCTTCCTTGTAGTATCCTAAAAGATGTGAAAATTGGGAGATGAATGCCTAAAAGTGGGATGTGAGTCCCTCATCCCCATTAAGGTAATATCTTTCCTTAATAACTTGTAATTACACCACATTTTCCATCACAAGAGATGAAAAGCCTGTCCACACCCCTGACACACTTCACTACTGTAATGAATCTGGAAAGCAAGGACCAGACAATCAGTTTAAGTCTGGAAATGACTCCAAAGATAAGAAAGAAATTTAATCAAGGGTGGTGAGGATAGATGTGGACTGTCAATAACATACGTTTAATGTCTGTGGTTCACACCTGCTCATGTCACCTCAGCATCACCATTTGACGGTTTCTTTTGCAAAAACAGGAGAAAAAACCAAATAACTCTTCCCTCAGGTTATGTAATTTTTCAGAGCCAGAAGTAAGCACACACCATATTTGCAACCAAATAGCAATTTTAATGAAAAGATTTGATGAAAATTTGACCCTAATAGCAGGAAGAGGTTTTGGCACCTTTGACATTATGTCACGTTGCTATTTCAATGAACTTCAGCTTTCAGCAACAGCTCAGGCTCAATGCTTGCAGCATAGAATAGCATTAGCTTATCTTGCACATTATTTTGTTTTTTCCACTGTGATGCAAAGTTATGTTTATAAAAGAAGCACACAAAAGATTGCTTTGGTCAGACTTTATGTTCCAGCAGGGTGGTATGCTGGAAACTGTAGTGAAAGGTGATTGTTGCTGTTTGTTTAATAAAATAAACCAAACTCTAACCACAGATACAGATAAATTACAGCTCTTAGCTTTAAGATTTATTGTTTTTTGGGAGAAAACCAGAGCTTTTCCCAGGCTTATTTTAGCTCCTGACACTGCATTCTTTCAAAAATAGATCTTTGGAGAGAAGATTTCTGTCACTCATTCTTTGGGGTGCACATGAACTCTGCTGAGCACCATCTTCTGCTAATGAGCTTGACCCCAGTTACAATGTGGTCCCATTTTTCTCCTAGAGTGAAATCTGTCCTATTAACTCCAGACTAGGTCTATGCTCATCTGGCTCCACAAACATTTTTATGTGTACTGAAATGGTGAAGGTCCCTGGTAGAAATCATGCCAATGACACATAACCTGATCTGGTTAGCTAGTCTAGACATCTTGCCCTGTACAGCAGATGGGCTCATCTCTCCTGCCATAAGCACCTTGCAACACTGCAACCAGAATTTTAATTACAGCATTTTTCAGCTTTCCCTTCTGCACAAACAGCAATCCCTGTGTAAATCTATCTACACAGGCAGGGTTTGCTATGAGATCCCAAGGGCCACCAGGCTGGATGCATCATACCAAGAAAAGGGTAGAGAGCTAGCTTCTAAGCTGAGGAGCTTTTGCAGAGAACACCCTATTTAACTTTTTAGCCTAGAGTATTATTTGATGTTGAAAAATTATTGCAAACACATAATAGAACAATAGTAATGCAGCCTACCTGGAAAATAAAAGCTCTGAGAAAAACAGAACTAACCACTAAGAAACTTCAAGGCCTCTCTCCCTAACCAATTTGTAGCCCTCTCATTTCACCCTCCTGTTACAAAGTCAATGGCAACTTCCTCCCTTTTACAGCTGAGCCCTATTAGCTCCACAAATAGTTCAGCTGGCACAAATCAGCAATGCTGTAGTAGAGAGCTGTTGATTTACCCTGGCTGAAAGGCTGCCCCTGAGAGTTGCTACCTCTTAGGGCTGATTAAGCTGTGTTTCACGAAATAGGTGTGGACTGTCTTTTTTTCTTCAATAGGATTGGGCAGTTTGGTTTTCAAATAAACCCATCCTTCTACTTTAATTGGAAGTGCTCTGCAGAACTCTTTTCGTTAGTGTTTTTGCTGTTCTGATAGCAACATATCAGCTGGTTTTTGTAGTTTGGTTGTTTTGGGGTTTTTTTTGTTGTTGTGTTTTTTGTTTTTTGTTTTTTTTTTTTGGGGGGGGGGGTGTTCTTTCTGGAAAAGTAAGAAGCTATGTAAAAAAAGTCTGGCTGAAATGGTTGTTGTGAAGCAGAGGAACTGTCCTTTATGGCTGGATCCTGCTTCCTCCGTGTTAATTGGTACAGAATGGGAATGAATGCAGATGCTAAAGTACGAGAAAAAAACCTGGGTGACCTCAAACCCAGACAAAATCATGCTAATTATTTCACATAAATCAGAGCATAAGAAACTTTGGCATGTTCTGTTCAGTCAATAGGAATAATTTGTTACAGTATAGGAAAGAAAATGTTGGCCAAATTGGAGCCCTGGTTCACACAGGAGTGAATTCATTGATTAAATACAATTGTGTCTGTGTATGAACTGAGTTGGAACTGTTGTTCATAACTCTGTGGTCATTATCGCTAAAACAAAGTGCATCCTTCAAAATGCAAGCTATGGGATACTTCACTAAGTGGTTGTGCCTCATGCAAAATTAAAATCTTCTCTCAAGTGCAAAGACGTCCAACATTTCATGGACAAAGGGAATTCATTTTCTTGGGCACTCTGACTCTTCGCCACTAAGACACCCACGAAGTACTGAACAAAACGTGTAATGTGAAATGGCCACCCAAAATATAGGACCCCACTGGATATTACAATCAGAGAAGAGATCAGCAATAGATTCAGGCACCTTTTCCCCAGTTCTGCTAATTTACAAGGACATACAAATACTGCTTCCCCAGGAGCAAGAGGAATTACACTACTGGAGATAATGTCACTGAGTGCAGCCTCTGGACCTCTGTCAAGGTCTTCAGCCAAAAGCCCATCTCTCCTCTTGAAACAGTATTTGGGTGAACTTTGAGCCAGAAAAAAATTTTTTGTCTTTTTTTTTTTTCTCTTACTTCTCATTCATCCAGAACTTCCTTCTAGAAAAATAAAACAATATTCACAGCCTTCTGATTTAGAACATCCAAGGAGCTATCCAGTTTTTGTCTCCTTTGCCTTAATAAGGAGAAACATATAAACCTAGTGTTAGTTAAGGTCAGACAACATACCCCCAAAATGTCACTACTCTTTTCTCTGCTCCTTGCATGTAAATTTGTGCTTTTGCAGAATGGGGTGGAGCAGAAGCATGGGGCCAAGGCAGGGTTTCACAGTCAAATATCAAGTACTTGTTTCTGGTGAAAGGAACAAATATTTGCACCCATCAGCATTTTAACCTCAAACGATTTCATTTTGGAACCTAAAATTGCAGAGGGAGCATTTCACTCTGGCTTTTCTGAAGTACTCCAGTTTGTGTAACTCTTCCCCCAGCTGAGGATCCTTATGTTGGTAGCTTTCATCCTCACCAGCTGATCTTTTTCCCAGTGTCATGTTGATTTATTTGTCTTTGTTGGGATTCTGATATCATTTCACCAATAAATTAGTTTTAAATTAAACTTTCTGTTGTGTCTTTTATGTTGGACCCAGTGCATGTGCTGGAAAGGAAATTTCATTTCTGAGATACTTTATTCTTCTTTTTATCACTCTCTTCAGATACAGACTCACCAGCTGTTACATTTATTTTACTTTGGGTGAAAGTTGTAAAAGCACTGCATAAATTATGAATAAAAATTTGTTGCTAGTGAAGAGGAGCAATCACAAGAAACATTTTACATGGCTGCAAACCAGAAGCAGTTGTACATGCAACTGATGGTGCAGCCGAGCAAGAGAACCTGCACCTAGTTTATGTGATACCTAATAACAGAATGAAACCCCACTGTGCCTGCCACTCCACATCTTCCCATTTCTTTGCTGCTAGACTGGTACAAACACTATAAAGCAGCACTGAAACAGTCTGGCTGAGAGCCTGAACCCACACTTGTTTTGTCTTGATCCATTTGCTCAGTACATCCCTTCACCCCATGAGCAGGGAGTGCTTCCCCTGAGAGGCTCAGGCAGGGCTGGGGACACTAGCTCTCCCCGGGGTCCTGGTGGGGTGGGACTAGTCAGAGTTTCCAGCAGAGCTGTCCCTCCTTTTCTGCCAGCTGAGCTCCCCCACAGCCTGCCCTCCCCAGCGTGCCCTTCCCACAGCTCAGCCTCTGCTTCTCCTCCACTGTCGTGGCTGAACAGCTTTTAATGGTTAAGCTGAGAGCAGTTTTTCACCTGGTGGGGTTCCTGGAGAAAGCAGGCAGCAATTGAGGCAGACACGCAGCAATCCAAGAAAAAGTGTTTTCCTTTACATAAATCTAACATAAAAAACCTAAGCGAAGCAAAACTCTGCAGCAGTTTGTTACATCCTGACCTTCACAGCAGTGTGGCCCAGCTGCAAGCATGGGCAAAGGAGAAAAAAAAAAAAAAAAAAAAGGCATGACACTAAATTCTGTTTTGACTGTACCAAGTGAGGCTGTGTGTGCTTTTCCTCAGCTTCGAGCAGGTCACCTCCATGCTTTTAAACAAGGCAGGAATCTGCTGCTGCACCAGGCTGCTGGGCACCTTGGGCATGCTCCACAGGGATGGCAACTCGGTGGGTGCACTGAGGCTGGGCAGCTGCATCGCCAGTGCGAGAGTCAAGCCACAGGTTAGACTGAACTCTTTCCATCTTAGTAGCACTCTGAGGTGATGATAGGAGGTGAAAAATGCATGTTTGGCTTAACTGAATTCCAAAATGGAGGATTTTATGGTATAAAATATAAAAGCACTGGGCACCATTTCTGTTGTAGTTTATTTTTGTAGCAGATGCCATTCGTTCTCCCCTTGCACCATCTTTTCAGCACATTGTTAGTAGTAATGATGTATAGTCTTCTTGATGAAGCACTTCTCTGGGGCCCATTACTGTAATGACAGAGCCCTCCACTCTTGTGAGGTTTTATTATCAGTATGACTGCCTTGCTTCAAGCTGATTTTAATAAATCATCATTTTCTCATAAGCTTAAAGGAAAAAAATGATCTTTCGGAAACCTGTGACCTACTTTATTGTGTGATTCCTCACTGCTGGTCCAGCTGCCAGACTCAGAGTCACATCAGCTCATGGTTTGCTTCCAGGAGATTATTTTATATTATGACATTATTTTATAATCTCCTGGGTTTGAGTGGTCTTGCTTGCAAGCCTTTACAGTGCCTTGCTCAGTATGATAACCTTGAATTTTGTGCAGACTGGAACTGCTGCCAGACCTATGAACACAGGAACTGACTGTCTAAATCACACCTCCAGCTCCTGAATGCAGCTTCATGTTCCCAAAGGGGCAACCTGAGAAACATGTGCCTTGGCCACCCTGTCTTCCAAAGCGGGACGGTCAGTTGGAAGGTGTCCGGTTAGAGGAAGGAGAGCCATAGTCCTTCCCCGAGGAGATGCTGGGAGGAAACCCTGGGAGGACGCACATCTCCTGCTAGCTCCATGCCTCTCGGTCAGCCCACTCCATCTCTGCCTCAGAGCAGAAAGACCATTCATGTATTTTCTTCTGTAACCTCTTATTATTTTTGGATAGGAAACCCAGAGGAATTCCTAACAGAAGCATGGAGAAAAAACAAACCTCTTTGTCGTAGTACCCAGGATAAACATTTCCGGCACTGGAAGAAAATTAGGGCTCCTGAGGTTCCCAACCCATGCCTGTGTCCCAGCACCCATGTGCAGGAGACCTCATCCAGCTCTTCTGGTGGTGTCATTTCCAAGAGCAGATTTTCCCTTTGTGTCCCTACTACTTCTTACCATCTTGCCTGCATGTGCCTCCTCTCTGCCATTTGAGAATTCTTGAGCCCCCTCTTTTCTGTCACACCCCCATTGTGTTGAAGGGCCACATCCCGCAGGCCTGGGGCCACCTCCGTGCTTGTAGCCCCACGTGATGGAGCAGTCGCTGCGCCCACCTCCCTCCCGCTGTGGGGCAAGAGCATCCTCCCACGCTTTCCTCTGGGCAATGTTTTCCTAACAGATAATGCAAAGAAATTAGTTTGCATCCCCCGCCGGCTTCAGCGGCTCTGGGATTTCTCTCTCTCTCACAGCAGTTGTGCAACTTCATTTCCCTTGTGTTTTATGTCTTCTGATTTCCTCTCCTGGCTGGCGATCGTAGCAGTCTCCATGCCAGGCAGGCTGCTTTGGTCCCTGGTGGGGCTCGCTATCGGGGTGCTTTCTGCTTTGGGATCGGCAGGGATCCTGCCCGTTCCAGTGACTGCTCTCTTTCCCAGGCACTGGGTCATTTCTGCATTAGATCTTTGTTAAATCTTTGGATGTAGTTCACGTCCGAGTGACAATTTGGTCTGTTATTTTCAGATACACAAAAAAATGGTTTTCATTAAGGAAAAAAAAAGAGTTAGTTTAAATGTTAAGCAATATTTGTTCTCATCTTTTTCTAAACAGAAGCATTATTTTGCTTCTGAACAACATTTTCATTTATAAATTGGCACCAGTTATACAAAGTTTTTTTTCAAAAGCTTTCATAAAACTACCCAAATGAGCCATTTTTGAGTTCATTCAGAGTCTTTGTGATTTTTTTTTTCTTTTTTCTTTTTTTTTCTTCAGTTCCTTACCAGAACCCAAGCAAGCCCTTGGTGCTAGGATTTGCAAATCACTGTGATGAGAAGAGCTGTTCCCCGTCTTTGCCACAGCAGCTTTCTTAGCCTTGGCATCTGTTTCATTAACTCTTCCTCAGCATGTGGCAGAGGGACAGCCTTCATGGCTGCGTTGACCTGGAAGGGTCCTTCCAAGGAGACCTCTGTCCTTCACTGAAGCTGTTGTCAGCCATAGTTCCTGGGAAAGGAACTCAAATTTCTTCTCCTGGGCTAATCCAGGGGGATTTTTGTTGTTGTTGGGTTTTTTTCTTTCTGCTGGTGTTCCTCTTACATCTCTGTTTTTTAAAATATATCTCTTCCTTTACTCCTGCCTTTTTTATCTGGCCTTGTGCCAGGATTTCACAGCCAATATAGACAAGAGCTACACCGAACAGATAATGAAGATACATGAATCAAATATGCTACTAGTTTACTTCATTTTGCTTTTCAGTTTATGGACCACTACAAAATTTCTACAGGAAGCATATACACTCCTGTGTAGCAAATTTAAGCCTCCTGTAATTGGTTAATTCTTAGTTACTTTTTGTGGACCCCTTTTAAACTGTGTTTCTTAAGCCTCTTAGGGATTTCCAGGCCACAGGTTGAAACCAGTGTTTTAGTGTGCTGTGTTAGTGATGGAAGCAAGGGTGATATTTGAGTGAATGGGGCACAAGATCCTACTGCTTCACTATTGTTAAGAGCTCTGTTACCTCAGGTTCTTCAGCAATGCCTCTTAAATACACACTGGATCATCAGTGCTGAGTGGAGCCTTTAATGCACAAAATCAAAATGCAAAAACTTAAAAGAACTGGCCAAGTAATGTCTTCCTGATACATTCAGCCCTCTCCAAATCAATGAGATTAATGAATGTAAATCTTATAGCCAATGGGATTAGCATGTGCAAATTTACTCTAGAGGAAAACAGATGATTGGATGAGCTTTCATTGAAGTCACAGTATTCCCTGTCTGCAATTAGTTACAAGAATTTTTATTTGCAAACTAATTTATTCCACTATTGTCTGTGTGCGAAGTTTCAATGAATTTTGACTAGATGGAACATTTTCGTGGTCTGCATTATTTCATTGTTGAGATGTTTCAAACAAAGGAACAATTGAAACAGATTTCTTAAAGAACCAAGTTTCTAATTAATTGGAAATCACAAACTAGCAAATTACCAGACCATTCATCTCATACCCAGAGGGATAAGTGCTGCCAATTTGAGGAGGAGACCATATTCTTCAAACATAACAAAGAAGCTGAATTCCTGTTTTCAGTGCAAAACGGAACTGTGCTTTAACTGTGAAATCCAAAATCGTGTCTGTATTAGAACAGTTCTAATTTAATGATAAAATTCAATTATCCACTGATGATACTCTCCCATTTGATTCCCTTGCAGATATTTCCATCATTTCCCTAATACTATCTTTGGCCATCACCTGCCCTTTTTTTTTTTTTTTTTTTTTTTTACTATACCTGGAAGGTGGTATTCATTTCTGGACCCTCCTCTGTGCAACTGGGCATGAAAGGCACCATCCTGTAAAGCATAGAGGATGGCTGGGGAACACCGAGCCACCTTCCAAGTGGTGGAAGCTGAGCAACGCAGCCAGTTGAGAGGGTTAGAACCTCAGGGGGTCTCAGGTCCCCTCAGAGGATCAAAGGAGCAATGTCAGTGTGAGAAGCTGCAACAAGGCAAGGATCTGTCCTGGACTCAGGTGTTGCCATGGCCACAGTGTTCCTTCCTACAGGGACTGTTTCCTTCCCTGCTCTTGCCCAGACAAGCCCTTGAGGATAAGGATGGTTTGGCTGCCTGAGTCCACCTGTGCTGACCTGCCAGTGCTTCATCAAAGTCCCTCTGTGGTCCTGGCAGTGCAGAGTGGTGTCCTGGCAGAGCATGCTGTAAGCCCCGGCCAGGATGCAGCCCAATCCTTCTCATTGCATTTGAGAAAAATGAAGGCTGAAGTGTACCTGGGCTTTGCCCTAATACGGATTTGGCACACTGACAGGCTATGTACCTGGGGTCATAAAAATGGACATACACTCGGTGCTTGTACAGTAACTAACACTGTTTTTTTTTGCTGCCAAGACCTCCTTGTGCTAATGTATGAAAATCAGCCGGCATTAATTTATTTCATTATATCTGTCTTACCTCCCCAGCAGCAGAAGAAATCTGATAGCCAGGAATATTTGGCAGGGCTGTTTAGGCTGATCATTACTATAGATAAAATGAACACTATTAAAGCACCAACACAGTTACTGCGTTATAGTATCAGAGATTAAACACCTGCATCCTCAGCTACTAAGCTTCAAAGCTGCAGGAATGTCAGTCAGGGAAGGGTCTCCAGAGAGAGAGCTCTCTTGAAGCCCAAACTAGTGTATTTTCTCCCTTCCTACAAGACATTTGCCTAACCTGTACATAAGCCTCTCCAGTGAAGGAGTTTGGACAATCTTCTGTTCTACTGCACTGACAGATGGAGAGCTTTCCCCAGGCTCCAGCCTCAGCAGCTCAATCTCTTCTTGTCCTTCCTTTCAACCAGAATGCTCCCTGTCATCTTTATTAGAGTTTTGTGTGCATTTAGGAGCCAGTCTTGCTTTGCCTTCATCTTCTCTAAACTGGCCAATCTTCTCTAGACTAAACAAATGCAATTCTTTCTACCTCACTGGCTGTATTTTCCAAATCTCTGATCATACTTGTCAATATCCTCTGGATTGTCTCCAGTATATCTATATCTTTACTAAAGTACAGTGCGTAAAACTTGGTAAAACCTTTCAACTGAGACCTCCACACCAAAGTGCAGAGCAGAATAATTGCCTTCTTTGTCTTACATGTAATGCTTCTATATATATAATGCAGCTATTTATGGTTTTTGCCAGGGCACTGCACTGTCAACACGAATCCAACCTGTCATTTGCTACATCCCTCAGACTTTCTTCTGCCATCCCACTGCTTAGAAACTTCTTCCAGCTTTATAACTGGGAATTTGACTTCTTCCTGAAAGTAGCCCTTTATCCTAGTGATTACTTAATCAGGTTGGCTGCGGATCACCCTTCCAGATTATTTCTCCACTTTGATCCTTTGATTCACTTTTAGCCTCTCCAAGTTTAATGGTAACCACAGATTTCATCATCTGCATCATTAGTGAAAAGAATGGAAACAAGCCCAGAAAAGATCCCAGAGGAATCCCACTTGAACAACTTCCTATTTGATAGGAACAATTGATAACTCTGGTTTTGGAGTGAAGTTCACCCATTTGTGTACCTGTCCTGTTGTGATTACATTTTAGCTCATACCTAATGCAACCACGTCAGGAGGCCTAAGATAATTCACATCCTCTTGCTCTTCTTTATTCACTAAGCCAGCTACTCTTTTAAAAAGGGAAATTAGCCTGGTTTGATATGATCTGTTCTTGACAAACTCAAGTGGACTGCTTTTTATCACCATACCATCTTCTAGGTATTTAAAAACTGATTGTTTAATAACTCATTCCAGATTTTTTGGAAATCAGAGTGAGTGGTTTATAGCTTCCTGGGGTCTCATTATTCCTTTTTAAAGATCAGCACTATAGTTGCTCTTCTCCTGCGCTCTAGGGCTCATCCTGTTCTGTGTGACTTCTTTACTATAGTAGCTTTGCAATAATTGTTAGTGTTTCACAGATTACTTCATCTTATTTCTTGAATAAGTTGAGGTGAACTTTATGAGGCCCTGCTGACTTGTATGCAGTTGACTCATCCAAGTGTTCTTTAACTTGGTCTTTTCCTGTTTTGACCTGCAGTCCTATATAGTTTTAAAAATAGTTTAGTTAATTAGCTGGTCACAAACAGGTTGTTTTTTTTTTCTTTTTAAATAAGGGCTGGATCAAGAGACATGACAAATTTCTCTGCATCATTTGTTAATTGCTGTCTTTTCCTGTTTAGTAATGGATCAGGACTTTCCTTTTTCTTCCTCTAATTAAAATGTATTTATAGAACTTTTCCCGATTCCCGTTTATGTCCTTTCCTAGTTGAAATGCCTTCTGTGCTGTAGCAGCTCTGCTTCTGTGACCAATTGTTTGTCTTATTCCCTTGTACTTATCCTTAGTTATGTGTTTGTGTTACACAAACTTTCTGTAGTATCCACTTTTTAAAGTTCTCAGAAAGCTACGGAAGCAGCTGGAATTGTACCTCTGTGTGCCTGGTGTTCTGCATAGGGGTAGTTTGCTCTAATGTTTTTTAACATAATGGTCTTTTAGGATCTGCTCACTCTTCTGCTGAAAATCTTGGTTATCTACTTGAGAGATTTTAGCTACCCTATTTTTTTTTTCTACACAGTTTTAGGTAACTAAAATCTATTGCCACCATATCTCATTGTTTGGATACCTTGTACAAATATTTGTAAAAACTTCTACTTTCTATTAGTTATTGGATGGCCCATAGCAGATCTGTGTCCTAAGCTTCCCCAAGGTCAGCTGTGTCACAGCATCCAAACAAAGACTTACAGTTCTTTCTGTTCCCCTGGCTCCCTCTGTTTGCCTGCAGTGGTCAACACATTGCTTCTGTATTTACATTTTTGTCTACTTTATAACTCATGTTTCTGATTCTCAGACTGCAGCTAAGGACAACATATTTTTCAGTTAGCTGAAAGCTTCTGCAACCAGACTTCTCCAAATCTTCTCAAGAGGCCACTGTCAGTTTATTTCATAGTTTGGGATAATTTAACACGAGTTTGGTATAATCTCAGCCACAGGCATTCCTCCATAACTCTGTGGGGGTGTTTTGTATCAACAAGCAGTTCAAATTGATCACAGTTTGGCATAATGCCTTCCTGAAACTGTAACAAGATGCACTGACTCCTAGAGCAGGATATAACATGGCTCTTGGCAAAACCAAAGACCAATCCACTCCAACGTGTAGCAGTCTCACCCTAAAGAAAAACACCCAGAGACACCATGATATGTGAAGATTTGATACCCATCATTATATCCTGTCTCCTGATGCTCTGCTCTTTTTGATCTCAGAGAGAAACCATGACTTCTTCACCTACACCAGCCCCTTTCTGAAAGGTTACTCCCCAAGTTGTCACCAAGCCCATGAAGAAACTAAATTCTCCCATGACTAAAGTTTCCCATGCAGGGCACAAGCATGACTTCTGAGGTACTCATGCTCCTCAAGTTGCAGACATGCCTGTGGAAGATGGTTTCATTAAGGCTTGCTCTTGCTCTTACTGAACTTGGGGCCCTAATGACATAATCTGTGCAGGATCAGACCAGGAGAGATAGAATTAAACAAATGCAGAAGCACTTCAAGAGCTGGAGCTGAGGCTGCAATTCTTGTCTGGCCTGGTGCATAATTTGTGACCTATCCCATTGTTCTGAGCTTAATGCTTATTCATTTCCTCTTTGCTTGTGTTTTCATGTATTATTATTTTTAATTGTGCCTTTTTTATTTTAAAGAAACAATAAAAATAAACTCCCTTGGGCCACAGAATGTGGATCAACACAATCAGGTCAGGGGACTGCTTTTAGTCTCAGCGCTGACTCTGATACAAGCATGAATTCCAAGGTAACAGCTTTGCCTAGAAGGTTTTCAATGAATAGCTTTAGTCCTGGTCTGACTTCTGGGAATCCAAATACTCCTAGCAGGAATTCAGGACCATTATTTCAGAGGGGAGAAGGATACTTTCGAGAGGATAACTGAGATATTCAGGGGGTCTTCCTCATTGCAGAATTAACATTGTACATCCTACAAAAAACCTGTAAATATTTAATTTTCCTTTACATCATTAAACTACACTGACCCATTGCAATTAAAGCTCACACATAAATTGGGGTTCTTCTGCCCTATGTCATGTCTCTGTAGTGGAAGTGAAGTTTATGCTGGGAAAGGACTGGAAGGGGTGAAGAAAGAAGGGAAGACTCTTGCTTTCATTATGAAGAGAGAAGAGCAGTAACATAAAGATAATTTCCTCAGATGCCCCTCTCCCTCTCTAAAAGGTGAACTTTAGGGAAATATTATATATGTTATAGTGGAACAGATGAGGTGGCTCTGCAAACTGAAGATGTGGTCCAGGCATATATCTTTTTCCATTAAGAGGCTGAAGTTCATTCTCTGTAAAGCAGTTGCAGTTACTTAACAGGCTGAAAATTAGCAAAATTAATAGGTATTAAAACAATGCCAGGGCACTTTGATTAAAGACTGGAAGGGCTATGCAAATTATACTTGGTTATTATAGTCCTGTGGACAGTGTAAAAAGAGTGATATGATCTCCATTGGGCAGAGGCAAAACATATTTGAAAGCTGCTGTTCTGAATTATGATGGCATGCTTATAGAAAGCAGACACTGTTGATACCATGAAAATGCGATGGGTACCATTAACAATGAGCATCACACAGCAAACCATAAACCCAAGTGCCTTCAAAATGTAAAAAAAAAAAAAAAAAAAAAAAAGTGTTCTTTTAGCCACAGTTTGCCAAGAGCTCTTTAAATAGAAGCTAAAAAGCTATTTATGCTTTTGAGAATTAATAAAACATATGCGCTTCCGTACAGAATATAATATTAAAAATATTCTACAAATAGAGACAGAAGATGCTGTCATAAGACTTTCCTTTAAGATATTTCTGTAGCCATTTTAAAAGAAGTGGTGCTTGATCTAATTTTTGAATAATGGGATACAGAGCCACCTTGATCTTTTGGCTGCTGGTCCCTATTCAAGGCAGGTAGGTAGTGACTGACACCATTATTGATGTGGACAAGCAAAATTTCCTCAAGCAGAGACTGAAAAATGTTGCAGGAATTTACATCCAAGAGGAGATTAATAAGAGTGGACATGATAAATGTATGAAGAGAGTGGGTGGGATAGATAAGAGAGAGAGGAATTAATGCTCACATTGTCTTTAAAACAAGAGGTTCAGTGAAACTCAGCAGCAGGAGCAAATGTAATAGTGATAAGGGGAAGCACTTTTTCACAGAATATGGCAACTAGACACGGGAGCCCCTAGTTACAGGATATTTTTGAGGTTAGGAGTTTATCAGGATTTATGTAGAGAGTACGAACACGCCAAGTCATCACTATGAATGCTAAAGAGAGCCAGGAACCAGAGCAGCTTCCCGCAGTGGTGGGGAAGCATTCTCTCCCAGAGGTGGTCCATCGCCCACCTCCTGATGTCAGCTGCAGGACCCCTGCCCAGAGGGCCCCATGGTGGGATGGGCTCTGGCAGCTCCTCTCTCATGCGTGACTGAGTTTGGTGGGGTCCGTCTGGGCCTTGCTGAACTCCCACTGCAAAGCAGCTGGTGCCGGAATGAGGCCCTAGCGGGGTCAGGGAGTGCATGGGCCATGGGGACCATGATTCCTTCGGCCTGCAAGATACCCTTCTTCCCAGAGCAGGCAAAAATACCCCATCCCTACACAGGCGTAAGACCTGAACACCAGTCATTTTGCTGAGAAAATCCATGTTTCTCTGAAATGAGAAACAAAATGGGGTTCCACTCCTTTCCTAAAAGTCCCTGATGTGGGTGCTGATGCAGACACCTTTCAGGATGCAGCCTTGACTTTGCATGCTGCAGTGGAGCTGCCTGGGAGCAGTACGGGGGCTGTACCAGAGCAGGAGAGAATCCCTTACTCCAGGGAAGACCCACAATGGACTTTGCATTCCAGGAATCTGTGACCCATTTACATGACATTGTCCTGCAGTTTGCTATTGGGAAGCAATCCTTCACTCTGAAATCCCTTATCTTGAGGGAGAATGTAGTATTTATGATTTTTTTTTCCCTGTTTACTGCATATGCTGATAAGCAGCTCTGGGACCAAGGAGCTGTCAAAGTCTATCCCTTTTTCTAGCTAAGGGCTGACTAATTAAAAAAAAAAAATCCTTAGTTGAACTTTCAGCAACTGTTTTAAAAAATTCATGCAGTGTTGTAAAGGTCAATATCCAAAGTAGTTTGGGATTCAGACTCCAGCAGGTCTGATGGCTGCCTGGTTTCTCCAGGGAAAAGCTAAGTAGGACACCTGAATCAGCAGCTAGCCAAGTCCAGTGATCTTAGCAGAAAAAAAACATGTGCATAGTGTGTGGTTTCTTAAAGCCTGGGTTTGTTGCCTGGCCTGCCAGTCTGAAGAATTGCTTACTTTTGAGAGTTTAATAATAAAATGGATGCTGAGGTCAGGGAATAGGCCAATGCTTTAGCCATCCAGCTGGGAGACCTAAGGATGCCTCACAGGAATTAGCTTGACAGGAAGATTTTGATGAATTTAATGTGAAATTGAAGTAAAATTGAAGTAAAATAATTGCTTTTGGAGGAAGGTCACATGCAAAGCCAATGCAGGTAGTCATCGTCATTACTGATGTGTCTTCTCCATGTAGAAATATGGGCAGGGAAGCAAAGAGCTCTGATTTTGACTAATGATCAGTCAGAAGGACTCCATGATGGGGCAACATATGTTCCTGAACATAACACGATTGCTTTAGGGGAGCATTTCTTTTAGTTTAATGAAAGCCATACTGTCACAGTATATATATTTGTAGCCTTATCCTCCTCTCCTGATTCTCATCTCATTTCATTGCAATTGCTACTGTTTGTATGGGGAAATGTAAGAAGAAAAGCAAGCTAAGCACATCAGAAGAAAAATGTATCATTACTGGGATTAGACCATTTTGTACAAGAAGAGATGAGAAGCTGCAAAGGTATTGTGATTAATGGTCCTGCAGGTGCACTCTTCTTGCTAAACTACCATGCTAGTTAAACTCATCTGTATTTTCCGGCATCACAGTGCAGTAAAAGTAACTCATTGACTGCAGTTTAACAGAACTTTGGCTGTGGCAACAGTCTGTGGACAAGCCCTCTGCCCACCACAATTAGAGGGTAATTTGAGAAAGCTTAGTTGTCTGTCTTTGAAGCTAAAGTAATTTCAGTTGCCTTGTATCTGCCTGTGGAATCTGAGCTCCACGACAGCGCCATGCAGGGAAATCTATTTGAACAGAGGACAAACTGTTCTTCACCAGCCCACTGGGACATCCTCATGCTCATCATTTTCTGTCTCCCAGTGCCAGGCATTTGGCATGACTCACCTTCTCTGCAGTGAACAATGAGCAGGCAAATATTAAAACAAGTTGTTTCCTGGTCATGTGAATACATACAGCCTGTTTTTCTATGGGATTTCTGTATTTCATCTGTATAATGACAACCAATGTAACTGTTTCCCATGATCTCATGTTTCCATGCATTACCTGAAATACCTCACAGACCCTCATCTCTCCTCCAGTAGTCCCCTAACACCTGGGGAGCCAAAAGTAGCATATGTCATGGCCTGTTTTGAGCCATGTGATGCTGACTGGCTCTCTGGTATATGTTTGTTCCTTGTCAGCTGGCAACCAAACAGGACAGTTAATTACTGATCTCACGTTGAAGTCCTTTCCTCACTCATATCTCTCCCTCTTTATCAAATGTGACTGAAAATGGCCAGTGGATTCAGAAATTGGAGGGCAGGAGTCAACTGAGGAAGGAGGTAACTGACAGCATATGCAGCATGACAACTGTGCAGCACAACTATCTGCAAAAACTCCTGTCTTCAGAAAAATACTACCCAAACATGTTGGCTTTGTGTGCACAACTTTCCTCAGGGAGAAGATGCGAGGGAAGAAACCTCACATAGGATTGATGAGCCACATCGGAATATGTTCAGGTTTCCTTATGAGGAAGATATGGGAAATTTGTGTTGAACTTTGGGCCTGTCAGTATGGTACTTATCATCAACCCTAAATTAACTTGAATGTAAGCAAATACATTCAAGAAATGAATAAGATATAACAGTTGTACATGGCATTTGAGTGAAACATTTTGTTCCCTTTCAGAGCTGTTACTGGACAGACTGAGCAGCAGGACCTACTTGCAATAGCTTAGCTCTGAAATTGGAGACTGACAGACACCAAAGGGTAAATTAGTGCCACTACTGTTTGTAAGGCAACAAGAACAGAAGGTGGGTAAGACCTGGATTCTGATTAGAGTTGTGAGACAAGTCCCAAGGCTTTACAGGAAAATTGTAATAATAATAATAAAAATAATGTCTAATAACTGCTTTCTTGCTTCTGATTCCTGTCGGCTGTGGCCTAATGACCATCTTTTGCTAAGATATGAGGCTTACAGCCTGGCTGGTGATATGGGTCAGCCAACATAATGCCTCTTTACATCTACATACAATTCACCTTAGTAACAGGAGCTCACTTCAGAAACTCTGCAAGCATGAAAAAATGTCTTATCCCAAGGATGTTGGAAAAGAAACATTTATTGTTTCTGTCTAGAAGAACCTGTAGTATTCAAATCACGTGCTGATGACCATGATATAAACTCCTGGAGGACTCTCTATTGCCTCTATTCTGCTGGTAAAAGAGCTACTACTTTCTTTTTTAAGCATTTCAGTTCAGCACATCCCTTTAAGAACAGGCTTGCATGTCTGACTTTTGAAATAATTAGAATTAACAAATGATGGCATTGCTATTTTTATTGCCATAATTTCTAGGAGCCAAGTTCATACAAAAGCCCATTGTGACTATCTCTTTTCATTACAGTCAGACAGAATATAGCCAAGTTCTGCTTTCAGTTACAGCCATATAAATCTAAACTTCCTATGTATTCCTTGCCAGTAGTAGTTGTGTATGCTGGAGTGACTGTTCTATAGCATTATTTTCCCAGAAAAAGCAAAGTGATAATTCATCCATGTGACTTAGGAGGGCAGGTTCCAAATAAGTTGCAAGCACAGCTAAAAATGGAACATGAAATGAGTAGGAAAAATAGAAGGAAATAAGAAAATAATTTTAAGATTTCCAGTCTTGAACATAAGTATGTGTTCACATGAACACATACCAAAAAGATCTGTTTGCAATCAACTCCTTTGTCACTTACTGCTTGAATGCTGGATTCAGAGAGTCTGCTGCTATGAGATGATGTGTGAGGAGCAATATAGAGTGAAGAAGTGAGTCCAAAAGCATCCAAGACTTAGCAGCCCTGGGGAGAAGGCTTGTCAGGCAGCTGTTTGGTTTGGGAGGTGCTCGGGCACTTTGGCAGGGGAAGCCAGAGCAGGACTGATAGAGAGGAAGGGATAGAAAGAGATTGTTCAGAGGTTAGATCATTGTCTGTATTGGGTGCTCAGGCAGCATCCCAGCACAGGCAGAGCTATGCTGTCCTTGGCAGTGAGAACACCTTGTAGATGGCAGACAATGGGGGCTCAGGAGCTGGCCTGTGGTGGACTGGAGCCCATGGCACTGGGAGGCTTTGCCAACAGGCTGCATGCGTGGCTCTGCTCTTGCAGCACAGGCATGTTTGTGGAGCAGGTGGACAAAAGCCAGTGCTCGCTCCCCACTACACAGCCACTGCATGTGTTTTGGCGCGGTCCTGAGGCTCCCTTGTTGATGGAGCACAGGTGCCACAGAGGCTTTCATGGAAAAGTTGTTATTTGAAGTGGAAGCAATCCTGCAACCTGGAGGGATGCCGTGTGGGGAAGTCTCCAGGCCCTGGCTGAGCCAAAAGAACACATGCCAATTTGGCATTTAACACATATAAATAAATGCACAACCTCTGTTTATATTAATTACAAATATTAGAGAATTGAAAATATGTGGCTTGACACCAAAATGGACGGGAGCTAAAGCAACTGCACTGGAACTATCTGCACAGAAAAATACAAGCCAGACAGGAAGAAAGAATACAGCAAAGTAATGGAGATGTTTGAGGGGAAAGGTTTCCCATAGATTTGCAAGAGTTACAGCTGGAAAAGACACGATGTTCCCTCTCTTTGCCAATATTGAGCAGTTTTTGCAGCGTTACACACCTACAACACGTGCACTGTGCTGTGTAGTGATGGTTCAAATGTTCAGTAAGAGCATAGGCCAAGCTGTCATTGCGTTTGATATCATCAGGTGCATTTTCATAATACATGAATAGATGGAAGTGACAGCACAGATTCTGAAGGTTGGTATCTGGTATAAATGTGATCATTTCTTCTCTGTCCCTTTACTTGCTGTTTGTGAACTGATTCTGCTTTCTGCCAACCCACTGTGTATTTCTCATGGAGCTCCACTGCACTGTCATAAAATCTTGACTATCCAGAGTGGTGGTGTCTGAGTCACATACTGCTGTTTCCATCATGATCAGAGGGCTGAAATATTTACAGCTGTAGTATACCAGCCCTCCAGAGGACTATAGATTCATTTCTGAAAGTCTAATCATGCCTTTTCCCACTTCTCCCCCCCTACACACAGTCAACATGTTTGAGAAGGCCACCTGCAACATCTCCCTCCAAAAATATCTAAAAGAAAGCAACAGTGAAGTAAAGGGACGGCTTTAGTTATATTCTAGTGCTCTCACTCCCCTGGCTCAGACCAGAAATGCATGAAGGCAGGAAAGGGGGAGAAGTAATACATATTCATCTCATTTTCCCATGGTATTCACCCAGAAGAAGTTTTTTATTCCCCTTTCTACTGTTGAAAAAAACAATCCAAGGAGGTCCCTCTCCCCGGTTGTCCCTTGTAGACTGAGTGGGACCAGCACTGCTGTACAGGCTCACCCCAGAGGCTCCTGAGGGAGGGAGGCAGCTTGTAAATGAGAGGCTGGCACAGGCCTGTGGGTCTCTGAAATGGTCTGCTAGGAAAGCAAGTGGAGAAGACAGCAATTTATTTTGGAAACTTGATTTCAGAGAAGCTGAACTGGGTGGGAAAGCGCATTCGTGTGGTTTAGTTGTTAGTCCTTGCATTGTCTTGGCACTGGGTGCTGCTAAGCAGCTGTATAAGCAGACAACAGAAGAGTGATTTCTGCTCCACAGAAGCTGGCACTGAAGCCATGAAAGCTGTGCATGGCCTGAGGATGAGGATGACAGAGTGTCTCCTCAGTGCAAAAGTCACTGGGGGATACTTTTTCCCAATTTCTGTGTTTGCACTACAGAGCTCTGACCCCCACTGGAGCAATAGAAACAGCATGTCAGCAGAAATGGGGAGCATTTGGGAGGAGGAGTCTCTCTGGACACCCCAATGGATCACGCTGCAAGTCATGCAGTCCTGGGCTAAGAAGGTTGCATGTACATCACACAGCATCTCCTGCTGGTCTCACCACACAGGAAGGAACATCCTTTGCTCAGTGGCATTTTCCATGAGGCACAGATACCCACAGAGAGTCCACACAACTCAGATCGCTTCCCTATGGAAATGGGGGGAGATCATTTTCCCATGGAAATGATCCTGGGATTGCCTTATGATTCTGGCTCTTCAGAGATGGTGGTGATTCCTGACACATGAATCCTGAATATTTGAAAAGAGACCATGAAACCGTCCTGGTTTGTTTCAAGTCCTCTGGTTGTGCTTGATTATGAAGACCTCACAAAAAGAAACAGCTCAGTTCAATCCATCAGAGAGAGACTCCTTGGGAAAGGGGCCAGAAAGCCAGCATGCTTGGCCCAGTGTGAGCCAGAGGATGGCAGACAAGCTGGGGAACAATTATGGAGAAAGTCTGGCTCTTCTCTTCTCACCTCAGAGTGACACACAGGTGCTCAGTGCAGGCAATATCACATTAGGGAAGTCTCTGATCAGTAGAAGGGAACTGAAATGTTTCAACATCTCATAGCTTGCCAAACACAGGCAAAAACTTCCTGAGAGAAATGAAAGATTCTTCCCAGTATTTGTGGTGTATGGGCAGCCCAGTTTCAGGACCTTGCCTCCAAACAGAAAGATGCTAAGTAACAAAATGATCTTCTGGTAAGGGTGTCTAAACAATCCATTTTTTCCCCATTTCTCATACTTTAATAAATAGCTGAATAATTTCAGATGGCAGTCCCCTCTATTTTTTTTTTTTTTAAATTATTATTATTAAAAAAAACCCAAACAAAAAAACAAACAACAAACATCCTGAGCTGACATTTGTTTCTCCATCATGGAGAATATCACCTAGCTGGTTCAAGCACAGAAGAGTAATTTCAGTCACACCAAGGTCACATCAAAGAATATCTCAGACTCCTCTAAGTACATAAAGCATTGCTAGCATGGTGTGTGCTACAGAGACTCTCAAACATACAGTGATGAAGGGTCAGTATAGAATAGACCTCACCTGAGTAACCAAGGCCTGTGAAAGAAAGCTCTGGAAGTGAGATGTTCAGAAACAGGTACTTGAAAACATATTTTGAAGACTCCCTTGAATATACCAAAAGTAACAATGGCAATGATTATACACTAGATTATTTTATTCCAAGGCTTGTAATCTTCACATCTTGACTGGGGATGGCTAAACTACTCATACAGCGATAACACTCATTCATCAGTCATGTTTATAGCAAGCGACACAGAGAGGCTGGAGACAGGGAGCAGCTTGTCCATGACCAGAGCATTGCAGACCCATATGGAAGAGCCTGGAGAGATTTCACACCAGACATATGTGAGTGGGGGGCAGATACCGCGAGGTTCCAAAGGTCCTTTGCTCCAGTGAAAATGACAAGGTGCTGAGAAAACTCAGTGCCTTGAAGGTTAGACTGACAAGTATTTCTAGATTTCCTCTATGTTATGGGAAATGTCACAGATTCCAGAATCAGGTTCTGTAATAATTTGTTTCTGCATTTTAGGCTTCACATGTTATGCTCATTTTTATCTCCTTCCTTTATCAATTATAGTCTCCTACTAAGGGTGTATGCATTTTATTATGAAGCAATTTTTTGTAAATGTTCAATTTCAATAAACATTTTTAGTAATTCAAAATTCAACCTTGTAATTCAGTGTTGCCTAGCCAGTCCTTGATGGGATTCAGCTTTTCAGTATTTGAATTTGTGATTTTTTAGTATAATTTTATCCAATCTCTTACCCTTTTTGTAAAAAAGGGGGGAAAGAAATCAAACAAGATGAGATAAAAGGAAGAAACCGTTGCTCCTTCCTCATTTCACACATTGCCTCCTCTTTTTCATCTACTGTAATCCCCACCCAGAAAAGAGGGAGAAATAAAATATTCAAGAGGATATGGAGACAGACCTGAAAACTGGCATTTCCCCTCCTATTTCTCTGCTCTCAGTTTCCTTTATATGTGGGAAAAATGAGAGGAATAGGAGCCTTTGTTCCTCCATCTCCCCTTCACAAAGATCAGAGAAGTGAAAATCAAAACCTGGGATCGAAAGTCAACAAAATTATTTGGATTACTTTGTTTCAAATATTTTTGGCAGAAAAATGTATTACTTGGCAGGAGAAAACATTGTCTTGTTTCATTTATTGGTCAGGTCTTTTCATTAACAGTGTGTTAGGAGTTAGGTGCTGCTAGTGTAGACCAGATTATGTCCATGCTGTCTAATCAGTTCCATCCCATCAAACCTCTTGGGATTTTCTGATTTTAACCTAAACAAATAGGATTTTTCTATTAAAAGAAGGGAGAAACAGGGATTGAAAGATCTGGTGAGACTGAAATGTGTGGACTGAAGCTGGAGGCATTAGCTCTGGTGGGAGGAGTGCTTGCAGTCTGTGACTCCTCCCCATCCTCCAGAAGAAATGGGCTTTTCTTCCTCAAAAGGCTTCTGCCTGCAGTAATTTAGAAAGTTGATCTGTTCTGGGAGTGAGCTGGATGCTGTATTTAGAGGTTCACATTGCAGACAGGTTTTTATTTTGTACTGATAACTAGGGAGGCCCCTGCTGCCCTCGATGGCCACAGGGTCCAAAGGGCTCTGTGCAGCTCTGCCCAAGGCTAATGCTCTTGTTGCTGGGCACACAACAGCCCAGAATTCATGTACCAGAACCTTCCAGCAACACATCATTTTTTCTCCATGCTGCTCACACAGCAAAGAAGATAATTTATAAATCTCCGAGTAACGACTTAAACTGGCTATTATCTCTGCACCTGTTCTCACTTCTACAT
Source organism: Athene cunicularia (assembly GCF_003259725.1). Classification (NCBI taxonomy): domain Eukaryota; kingdom Metazoa; phylum Chordata; class Aves; order Strigiformes; family Strigidae; genus Athene; species Athene cunicularia. Next base: position 7,045,965 of record NW_020799105.1, read on the forward strand.
CTGTAACACAGAAGTACCCAAAGGCGTTTGGAGGATAGTTCCCCTGTGCTATGTCCTCTTCGGCTGACCCCTCCTATCCAGGCTGCTGGATGAGACAGATACCAGCATGGAATGAAACTGGTATGCAGAGGAGAGGAGATATCATATCAGGTCACATCACCTCTCTGCTGCAGTGAGCACCAAATGCAGATTTCCTGGCTCCCAGTGTGCCATGTGCCATAGCCATGTGCCCAGTCACCTCCAGTTTCTAACTTCTATTATATCATCACATCCCTTTATGCCCCTGGACATTTAACTGAACATCCCTTTTCCAGTTCCTTACACCGTAAAAGCGTGACAAAGAGAGTTGCCAGCCCCACAATTGGCACAGGTTCTTTCCACTCTAAAAGGGTGACAAAGAGAGTTGCCAGCCCCACAACTGGCACAGATTATATGTGTGCGAAGTTTGATGAAAAGACAAGGTGTGAACGCTGACTGCTGTCAGCAAAGGAAATAGGGCAGTTTAGCATGTTAGGATACCACCTACAACTTCTGTACTTACTGCAGCAGGGGACAGGGATCTGGGTTGTTGGTTCCAGGATTATATTCTACTCACTGGAGTACAATAAAGTAGTGATGGACACAACAAATATCAAAGACAATAACTTACTGTTGGGCTAGCCATGTCAAATTCCATCTCACTGCAGCTGCTTTCCAGGAAAGTAGATTTCTGATTTTAAATACGAGGATTAGCAGCAGCAGATTTAGGGCTTAAAATAAAGTATGTATTTTAGATTTATTTAAGGGCCTTTGACTCTCAAACACTTTGCTTTAATATATCGCTTTCTGGCCTGACATGGCTTTCATTTTTCATCACTACTTTACATTCCAGTGTTTGAATGGTTTACGCAGGGGAAACCTGAGTTTTTGAAAAGCTGAAATTCTTCTGTTGCTGTTTAAGCAATGCTTTCTTTTCTTCTTTGTCTGTAACAGGTTCTTAGCAGAAAGACCTGTAATTCAGAACAATTCAATTTTCCATACTTTTAAGAAACAAGACACAGTAATGGTTTAATCCTGATTATACACAGCCATTTGCGAGGACTGATTTCCAGATGTTTTTTTTTTTTTTTTTTTTTTTTTTTAAATGTGAATGTTATTCATTTCTTTGGATTTGGTGCTAGGAAAGAAATCTCTGAAATCCCCAGGATAGGAGCACTGATCAAACTTCAGTCCAAATGAAGTCAGAAAGCCACCCTGAAGTTCTAAATATTTTCTGGACAGGTCCAACTCAGGTTGCAGCAATGGAAATTTTTCTGTCCTAAATCCTGCCCTGGAGGGAATTTCTCTTTGGAGAAGAGTATGTTCGCTCTTCACTTTTTCTTGGACTGTCTTTAGAGATTGCTAAATATGGCGAGGTCAGAACTCTAGGACCTGGTTTGCATCCAACCATCTTTGACCTTCTGGAGGCATTGGCTACAGTGTCAGCCAAGATTTCATGGTTAAAGGTCAATTAAGATTACTCCTTAAGTTCCAAAGAATTTGAGGGGGGAAAAGGGGAAGAAGACAATGACAGTATTGGAAAGCCAAAAAAATAATTTGGTAGCAAATGTTCTGTGTATACCAGATTTTAGACCCCATATCTTCCAGAGTCAACTGTCCAAGTCACGCAATCCCCGTAACAGGCCTTTCCTGTAAAACTATGCTTTCTGGCCCAGTGAAACAAGCTGGCTTTTGAGATGGGAGCTGCTTTCACTAGTCTTTTTCCAACAAAAAGTGACGGTTTTAATTGAATTTTGGTACTATCTTTGCACACATTATTCTAATCATCCTGCTGGGAGGGTTCTTTACGTAGAGCGACCAGGAGGCTCATGCTAAGGCTCTGTGGTATGGATCCAAGGGGTAAATTGGAGTTCATGCAGCTGACTTGCAAGCAAGCTTGCTAATAAAATTTAGCTCTTAAAGAAGACAGCTTGGTCCTGACAATTCTGATTGCCTTGGCACAATGTTGTGGAAATACAATTACAAGATTGGACTGCTCTCAATTTGTTCCAGATAGAGAGAGAAAGAAAAAAAGTGGTGTTTTAATTAAAAATAAATAAGTAAGACCAATTTTGAGACCTTCTTGCCAGATTATTGTTTAGCTCAGCATTGTCTTTTCATCTGCATCATAGTGATCCCAGATATTTAGATCAACAGATTTCCTCCACCTTAGCAGGTAAAGATGATTACAAGAACTCATTGTTTATTATAACATAATGATACAGTAAAAAATATGGGCTTTTGATTGTATGGTACATGAAGGCCTCCACCTGCCAATTTTCACCTGCTTGGAAGCTCTTCTGAGCTGCTTGAATGGCAGGGAGGGGCAGTGGGCTTATATTACACCAAGAGGCTGTGCAAAGGAGCACACTCTGAACCCCACCTCTGCCCCTGAAGGGCATGTAACAGCTATCCCTTGCCTCTGTCTTGCCAGTAAAGCTCTCCCTCACTGTATATGTCAAGTATTAATTACTACTCATATGCTGCCTGCAATGATCACTTACTGCACTGTGAAAAAAATAGCAAATATTATTCCAGCCTCCATATGGGTGACTGGGCTGAGTTCCCCAGCAAAGCCCTGACTCCAAGAAGAGGTTGTGATTGTGGGGAGCAAAACAAAACAAAGCAGGAGGTTCTTTAAAGCAGCTGAATAAAGACGCACAACAAACCTGCCTGACAAAAGTACTGTTGAATTAATGCAACCTGATCCCTGAGCTAGCTATGGCGATACATCATATTCATCACCCAGGAGAAAGGGGCCAGCAGGGAGCTGGGGGGGGGCGGGGATGGCATGGGCAGCTTGGATAATTGTGGAGGCCTGCTGGTAGATGGAAAACATCTGGTTTGTGTTTGAGCTAGGAAGGGATATTTAAGTCTATTACCCAGATTTGTAGCTGTCCATTACTTATTCAGATTTATTAGCACAGGCTTGTGACATCAAGGTTATGTGAGGCTGAGACATCTTTGTGAGCTGAGAGCCGCAGAAAGTTAATGTTAAAGTCAGTAAAGTTACAACAAACACCTGCAGGTCTCTCAGTGCTGTGAGCAATGGGATCTGTGTGTTAGCTAGTCTGAAGACCTGTGCATGTTGGTGCCTGCTGATGTCAGCATGGGTGATGTGTGCATGGTGCATGTGGGGTGTCTGAACAGGGAGGTACCTGTGCGTGTGCCCAGTGGTGGACATGGACAAGGTGATGAGAATGGACAAGGGAATGTAGCTTGGAGACAGTAACACTCTCCAGCCTGAATACAAGACAAGCAGCAAACAAATCCAATGAGTGGGGGTGCTTTTAGTGACTTTCTTCAACACTAAGCTGCCTCTACCTTTCTGCTCTCCTGTTGCAGTGCTTTACCCTCTCATACCACCTACTTACAGCACCATCCTACCTCAATATGCCCATGTCCTCTGCCTTGTCCTGCCCCACAGCCCATCTCCACACTACCTTCCTCTTCCAGTGTCCCTCCTTCCCAGTTTCATGTTTCTTTTTCCACTCTCCTAATGCAACATCCTTACTTCTGCATCCAGACATCCAACCTCTCCTTTTGCCCTTCTCAGTGTATAAGACCTGAGATGTGTGTGGGAACTTACAAGTACTTAGTCCCCTTGAAAAACAGACCCAAGGCATCTCAAACCAGGTGTCCAAGCTGAGAAGGAACTTCAGAAATGGGGCTGAAGGTGACTTGCCCTAGTTCCTGGCAGGTGTAAGCCTATATTTAACATTGCACAACCCCAATTGTTATTTGAATGCAATTAGAGACCTTTTTTTCTTTCAATTCCATTTAATTCCTCCAAGATACTAGCTATAATTCATCATGTTTATAACTTCTGAAATTAACTTCCCTCCCATAGAGTTCAATAAATAATACTTTTCCTGAATAGCTCATTCACAGTGCAAAAACACCTTCTTCCTCATATTTTTCACTTCATAGAACGAAACCATATGAGGTGGTTAAGATTTACATGGTCAGCTCTGGAAGGCTTTTTATATTTATTTGGGTTACAAGATATAAATCAGTGCTGGGCCTTTCTCCAAGAACGAGTTATTTGTTATCTTGCTACATGTGTGTTTCTGGGTCAAAATTTGATAAGGTGTTTTTAGCATTATTGCATGGGGTAGGTAGGGTTTACATTGTTCTGTGCCAGCTTCAGTGTTTTGACTGCAGAACATTACTTTATACTGCATTTTATCACAACTGATCACTGGAAGCTTGAAAATTTTCCCAACTCAGAAATAACATGTGACTCACATAATTTTCTTCAGAGACAGTCTCATTTAACTGAATATCCCATAAATGTATATGTGATCAGGATTAGAAATTTTTAGTGATTTAAAGTCATGATTTGAAGTCACATGAAGATCCTTAGAAAATTTACTTTCTTTAGATCACAGGAAATCTAATTGCTTGCTCATGGAGGATTCTGCAGGACCAGATTTTAATTTCATGGACGTCTTTCAGGCATGCAGGGACATGGGGCCATGTGGGATCTTTAGAAATGCCATAATAGATCCCTCTAGTTTAATGGCTATGATAACTGTCTCAACAAGTAGAAGGTCCATGGTGGATATGTGATACTACTCCAAAATCTGTCAGGATTTTTAAAAAATATATTTTAAGCATCACACCTGGGCATCTCCATCCTTTGATGCAAGCTTGAGCTTCAGGTAATGCACTGGACACAGTCCAGGAACAGGACTCTGGTGGCTTTGTAAATTCAAGCTACCAGAAAAGCAGGTGACTGTGGGATTTAGGAACCTGACACTTCAAGCATCATCTGGGCAACTTAATTGAAATCGTGTCACATAAATGTCCCAGTAACTGTAAGGGCCTAACCAGGAGTGCTCAAGATCCAAGACATGATCTTATGTACATGCACACAAATATGGAAAAATTCCATGGATTTTAGTGACTTCTGATTTATTCCTGCATGATGACTCATGGATTTTGTCCCTGGAGTTTATTATTTACTGAATGTGTAAAAACAAAAGCACTTTAAGATCAAACTATGTGTAACATCAGCACTCAGAGATCAGCATCCTGACACAGATTAGGTCCTTCTCAGGAGAGGCAGCACAGATGAACACAAGGCCATATTCAGGGAATGCATGGCAATTTCTGCAAAACTTAGGAGCCACTGAGGCATCTAAATTCAAGGAATCAGCAAGTGAGTGCTTATTATTCAGGACTTTTGCATCCTGAATTGTTATATCATCCATGAAGTAAATCAGGTTCTCCACAGAGCGATCTGGGGACCTGAATCAGACCCCTGTGTTCTGGCTTTGAAAACACAATGAGAGAGAGCAGGAGGTGCCACTTGAGCCCTTGGTGGCTCAGCAGGACAGACAGCTGGATGGATCTTGGAAGACCTCTCATTCCGATCTATTGTATCTACCTGATTATTCCATTTTGTAAGGAAGATTTCAATTTTCTGCTAACAAAATGGTCTGGACAGCCCTTCACATGATTCACTAGGACACTGAATTAGAGCTGCTGTTCAGGTTTTCCTTAGTTTTGCTTTTGTAGACTGGATGAAGTGGAAGTCCTTGATTTCTATTTTTCATCACGCCTCCTCTCCTATGAGATCTGGTGAAAATAAACAAATCTAAACTTTTGAATGTCATGCCTACATTCAGAGAAACCCAAGTCTACCCCATTGTCTTGTACCTGAATGGACCTCCTAAACTAAGGCCTTTCCTTCAGATATCTCCTCTTGTGGAAATGTCATGTAAAAATATTAATAGCCACAGAGGATTTTAGCTTAGTCCAGAACTCATTCTCTGCAGCAAGACAACTATAGGGCAACTTGTGCAAATTAGCCAGTTGACCTCACTCATTAACCACAGAGCTCTTCAAAATTTCATTGTGAAAAATCCTCTGGTTTAAACAAGGGCTTGTTCTGGATTTCCCCAGAGGGAATTAATAACAAAATATTTCTACTGTCAACATGATATATGATGACACAGCAAAGCAAAAACAAGCCATATTCTGTTCAAAACCTGACATTTATAACCCCACTTTCTCAGAATCTATCATTCCATATCTGATGTTTTTTCTCTTCATGCTGTCATCAGCATATCAGTTCGTCTTGTGGAACAGAGCTTCTTCATTGCATGAACCCCCCGAATGTTTTTCTGTCAGAATTAAGCTCAAGATCCGGTCTGAGCTCAAGGTCTGCATCTGAAGTGAATAGAAGCAAAATGCCAATATCACTTAGGTTTGTTTTTTCGGCTGTGAAAGAGGGTTGTTATTTGATCCCTTTTTCACTCAACAAAGGTCTTTTCCTCCCCAGCAGAAATATTCTCAGTTTCACTTTTCATTAGTTTGTTCATTATCTCTAGAAGGAAACCCTTGAAATTCTCTCTGTGCTTGAATAACTTTGATATGCTGAAGTTTCCTTTTGTATCCCATATTCCTGCTGCTGATCTGGGCAGCTTCATTTGCTGACTCCCTGGTAGCAGCCATCACTCTATATGTCACTGATGAAAAGTGGTGAGAAGAATGCAGAAAAGAAAGAATCAAAATACCTAGAAGAAGTTCAGTTTGGCAAACGATTCAAAGCCTTGTATCTGATCAGTCATAACCTCCTCTCTGTCACTAACATGTTTCACTACAATTTACATTTAAATGGTGTTAAATGAAGGGTTTTATTTTGGCTACCCACCCTCTCCTGAGACCATCCTTTCTTGCCACTTTCACCTCATGCTACCTGTACAGAAACACAAGGAGATATTAAAACTCCCACGCCTGATGGCTCTGTTTTAATGCCATGTATAAAATCCCTTGTTTGTAGGCACCATTGTTAATTGACGGGCAGTGCAAGCAAAGGCATGACAGGAACAATAAAAGGAGAAATATCACTACAAGAAAAAACACAGCTCACGCAAAGGATTATGCTTTATGGTCAAGAGGCTGAAGCTGTGAAACATTTGTTACACTTTATGAAGAAGAGCCTGAAGTTAAGAGATATTTATTAATGTGGAGTTATAAAAAATTAGCTGTAACTATAATTCAGAGATTGCATGATGGGATGTGGTTTTGGTTAGGAAAGGGCTTCCTAGGGCACCATCCTGCAGTGTACTGAGCATGTCATCATCTTTCCCCAGTAAATTAGCCCATTCTCAATGGTAACTGTGGTGTAAGATGACAGTTGGATCCTTCTGATCTCAGTGGTACCTGGATCAGGTTCTCTCACTATTCAGAAACTCCACATTTGACACAGCACCAAAAATCCATCATCATGTGGTAATTAATGATGTGTACAAATGATGTATACTAACCAGAATGGGTGGGTGTCTCTAGAAGACAGGGACGTGTTAATGTGAAAATTAAGTCCTAACTATTAATGTGGTTTTTCCTTGCCTTCACACACCCCGAGACCCAAGAAGAACCAAACTTTTATATCTGTTTAAGCTAAATGGCTCCTCAGGAAACTGAAGATATGAAATTCAATGAAGTCCTTGCTTTCTGATGGAGATTTTTCTCCCCTTTGTAATATTTAGTAATTTCTCAGACCTAGGAAATGTGATCCTTGTGCACAGTGATCAGACACACCTAGTTATCAGTTGCATCTTGCTTTTGTGGTATATACTAACTCCAGTGTTTTACAGGGTACTTGGGTATTTCATTGAAAGTGACCTGTGGTTCTATGGGTCTGTATCCCCCTGTTCTTTGTGCCTATCCTTGTGATATCAAAATACCCTGGACCTGCAAAGATTTAGACAACTGTGCTCATTGGAGGTCGGGGGAAACACTATCCATCCTGCACGGATGGGGAATTGAAGCACACACCAGATGAAGTGATGTAGCCAAAGGAAGGAAGTCTGTGACTGCTCTGCAAGAAATTGAAGGAACTGCTCTGCAGGTTTTTCTAGTCCCAGTGTGGTATCCCCTACCCCCAGACAATCCTTCTCATGCCAAGTGTTCCAGCGCTAGGTCTGTCAGTAGGCAGCAAGAGCCTCTGTGCTAATGATGCTTAACTAACCCAGGCATGAGGATTGCACAGCACAACCCTTCTGATTAAAAAGCCTGATCTGAAAAACCTGCAGTAGAGGAGCAAGTCAAGGGAAAAAAAACAGGGCTGGACTTTGTTTTCAGCATGAGTCAGGCCAGGATCCAGCTCTAGAAAATGTTACACAATATTATTTTGAGCAAAAGTTTTTTATGAGACTGCATGTAAATTGGGGAGGGCACAGAAGGTGTAGAAGAAAGCAGACATGCTTTTCAGATTATTCCTCATTAGCCAGAGAATTACTGTTCTCACTACACAAATGGAGCACCGAAATACAAAATAAAAGCCATTATCTGTCCAATCAGCATTTGAGTCACAAGTGTTTTGGTGTGGGTGGGTAGCTGTGAAATATTTCTAGGTATTATTGCCAAGAAGAGTCTGAAATCTCACTGGAAACAAAAAATTGCACTAAGGATAAACAAAACCAAAAAAAAAACCAGTCAAAAGACCTCCAAATGAAAACTCTCAAAAATGGAATATCGATAGCTTAAATGAGAGAGGAGGCTTTTTAGTACATTTTAAAGATTTTAAATACAATTTTAAAGATTCTCAGCACTTTTGAATGTGCTTGGCAGATTGGGTGATTTGTACTAACAAATCTGGGATGAGATCAGCAATGTAGGAGGTGGAGGTAAATGCAGATACCAAATAGGGGTGCTGAAATAGTGATAAAGGCTTGTAAAAGCCAGGTGCAGGGACGAGCATATTGCTTTCTGAGGACACAGTGAACACGAGACTTGACAATTTTCTTTGGCAGTGACTTTTCACTTGCACATCTACTGCAGCACCTGAGCCTGGGAGTCAGACAGGCAAAACAGGGTTAAATGAGATATAAATACGAAGCAATAAATCAAAATGCTCATGGCTTGAGTGCAACGAGTGATATTCTGGCTAGGAAAAAACTACAGGCAATGTGTGGGTAATCAGCACAATTGTTTTCTGAAGCACTTGCGATACAGTGAGGTGACAGTACTGCATGCTCCCGGCATGTGGAAACAGCCCTTTGAGGGCCGTTCTAATGTGAGAAGTGTTGGTTTTGAAACACCTTGTTTCTTCTGCAATACCCATTTAACTCTTAGTGAAGGTTGCTCGGATTTCTCAGTAGTATTAGCAATGAATGAGCTGTTTATCAAACAGATTGTCTCAGTCCTAGAAAGGTTTTTGGTTTGTTTCTGCATGAGGCGGAACACAAATATTCAGCAGTATCAAAATATTGCAAGAAAATTTTCACGGAATTGGTCACTTCTAAAAATCACTCACAACAAAGCCAATCATTTTTTTTGGCATTTTCAATGCAAAAAGTAATTTGAAAGGGTTTTTTATCTTGGAAAAACATAGTTTCATTTTTAAATAATTGAAAATATACATTAAAATGGGTTTGGTTTTGGGTTTTTTTTTTGTCAAAAATTTAGACACCATTTCATTAAAGATTAGACCAAACCTGACTATTAATCACCACTAGGAAATACAAAGCAAACCTCTAAAATCTCTAATGAAAAAACAGCAACCAGCAACACCCTCCCACACAGCTGCTACTCCCACAACTGCTGAAAAGCAGTGCTGCCATGCAACATGAGAAACTGTCCCAATGTCAACAGGCAAAATTCCTCCACAGGTCATCTCTACTGTGTTGCTGGTTGCCACCTTTCAGCTCAGGGCTTCATTTCTGGTGCTGAATATTTTACATGTGAGGGGAGACAAGTCAGTGAGTACCACCTTGGGGCCTGGAAGTGTGTTGGATATATGAGAAAACCATCTCTCTAGCATTCCCTTAATTGAACAAAACAGCTTTCTTTAGTGTTTCTTAGGAGAAAAGCCCGATGACTTACATGGTCTCAAAGAGCCCTGCAAAAGCAGCTGTGACTTGCAGTCCTGGGGGGCTCAGGGGTTGTCTTTTACACCATATATGTTCTTCTGAGGTTTTAACACCTGCGTATTAGATAACCAACGTAGACATTGTCATTCAAAGAAAGCTCCTACTTGAAACAAAAGATTTAAAGCCCCCAGAAGGATTATCAGGCAGCTCAGTGCACCAATGTATTCCCCTGGCTTTCTTTCTCCTTTCCTGTTCTTTGTGTGCATTTATCTGCCTTTCTGTGGTGCTCACGTGGCTATGCAGTAATGCACATCACTGTAGGTGAAATGAGAGGCAGTGGAGGGAGAGGAGCAAGAGCAGGGTGACCCGTGAGGATACAGGCAGCCTCACTGCTTCTGCGGCAGAGACACGTGGGATGATCTAATACAGCTTCAACATGTGCAATACGCATTGTCTGTATTTTTAAGTGTGCTTTATTTAGGTCCGTGTAGCCAGAGAAGGGAAATTAATTTCGACAAACAATAGGAAAACACAGACATCTAAAAACAGATTATTTCCCACTTTTAGGTTGTACTGTGCCACTCCATGTTCCAGCAAAACCTGAGGATTTTCATGTGAAGGCAAAAGAATGGATGTAGCATTGCCACTGGTTGTGACCCATGTGTCTTTCCTTTGACACCACTGCATTTTGATGGCCCTTCAGCCTTCAAAAATGAATCCAGGCACCACTGCTCATGTTTGGGTTGTGAAGCTTCCTTGATGAGGTTGGCAACCCACATTACCTTGCACTCTGAGTGTGTGGTCCACTCATGTGTCTCAGCCCATGGAGAAGAGAGAAGCAGCATGAAGCATTCCAGCTGCTGCTCCAATGAGGCTTCATGATAGCTTTTCAGATCACCAGTGGTCTGACTTTTGGACAATTAATTCACGCTTTTATCATTAATGAGAAATTTCCAGTGGAATGTTCATTGAATGACTTTTTTTTTTTTTTTTTTTTTTTTTTTTTT